>NW_022990947.1:4459760-4684760 GCF_902827175.1 Gymnodraco acuticeps
CTCAGCTGGGCTGCTTCTGTCAGAACGGGTTGAAGTCAATCAACTGCAACTGCTACCGCCGCCGCTGGTGTGTTTTGTGGTGTGGACTTTCTCACGTTGCGGTGGACACACACACACACAAGTCACACACACAGGAGCTTGCTCGCCCAATACTCCACCTCTCTCTCTCTCCCTGGTACTACACACTCCGAGGGAGAGGCAGTGTGTGAGCTGCGGACCCTGCCGTGTGGACTGTATTGAAGAGAGGAGAAGAGAGGAGCGCAGTGGCAGACTCTACCATGCCAGTGCAGGGAGAAAGGCTGAAGCGCTGTCTCTCTCTCTGGAGCCGGAGTCCTCTGCTGTTGCTTGGACTGTTCTCTCTTCATGCACAAGCACAGGGTGAGTAACTGCAAAGCCTCTCTGTACTCCTCAACATAGTGGCTGTTTTTACTTAGCTTTGCTCTGAAGTTGCTCTGATGCAACTCCTCAAAAATGTGTGAGATTTCCTTTTTCACCTAAACTTTCTTATTTAGTCAGTTCTTCGTCTACTTACTGAAAACATATGGTTGTTTTTTTCTCACATGTAGAATTGTACTTTTTGTGGAAACATGTATGGTACTTCAAAAAGTTTCCATTGAAAACTTTGCTCTGCAGTGTCTTGAAGTGTCAGTTTAAGGAATCAGCTCCAAAATGTAGCAACTGATGTAGCCATGATCCTGATCATAAGACATGTGGTTGTTTTGCATCAAGGAAATGTTTTGTTAAAGTGTAACATGTCTCCATCAGGATTTTATCAGCTCAAAAAAGGCACAGCTGAGATACAATCTTTTTTATTTAATTTTCCAATTGTCAAATTAAAGGGTTCAGTGTCTTGATAATAGTGAATTTGAGACTAGAAGCATTTTCCAAAACACTATTATGTCATAAGCAGACACTCATGAATTTGATATCATATTGATATGGTTAGTCAAGAGGCTTTTCTACTGACCATAGAAAACTACATTGAGTTAAATTGTAAGTCGGACTGTGACAATTGATTATTGATTTTCTTATCACTTTGAATTTCAAACGTTTACAAGTTTTATATATTGCTGGGACAATAGGTTTCATATCTTTCTGTGTATTTGCTTTATCCTTCAAACAGATAGAGAAATATATTGTCATGGAGCGACATTGTTTCCGTCAGTCACATCAGCTGCTTGTCTGTGACCATGTTTGGTATCTGGAGTGTGATTGGCGAGGTGTTGGAGAGAGAGAGTGTCAGATTTAATAGTCTGTTATGTTTAGTGCCGTGCTGTGTGTCATTAAGGTTTGACACTGCACCTCTGTTATATTTCCAGCATTGGTTTAACTATGGCACAGAGGCTCTATAGATGATCCTGATTGATACAAATGATTGGAGGAATTGAAACATTAGTGTGTCCTGTTAAGTTCAGGTTTGGACTCTTATTTCTGAAGAGTGATAGCGTCCGTGCCTATTTTTTGTTACTGTCTTTATTGTTGGTCTATTTAAAGTCATCGGAGATTGTTTCAGCTGGAGCCCTGAAGTTAAGCCAGCAGAGTCTCATACCTCATACTAAGTGTGCTTTGTGCTGAGGTCATGCTGCGACCTCTGGCTGGACGTCACCCCCTCTTTCTCGTCCATCTTTCCTGTCATTGTCACAGTCTGAGTCGGCTTTCCTATGGAGTCCATGCTGTGTTACCAGTTCTCATTTACTCCCTTTGCTTGCAGTTACTGTGTTAACCTTTTTAACCGAGCCTTTAAAGGAAATACATTTTGAATACCATGGACATTAAAGCATTTGCACTGCACACATGAGTACACAGGAACACAAACGTTAAAATTGCCAGAGTGTTTGAGAGTCATGGTTATACTGGCTGCTCTGTGCAAGAAGCTGCAGCCACAGTTGCCCAAGAGGAAGACATATGTGAAATCTGACAAAAAGTTGGAGCTGTACCAAGTTTTGTTCTTGTTTGTGTTAAACTGCTATAAAGCCTTTTCTATTGAAACTTTAAATATAAATTAATATTGACTTCATATTTTATTATAAAATGCACATTTGTTTCCCCCCACTTTCTATCTTTCACAAATTGTATTGCTGCAAGTGCTGCATATGGGACATTATAATACATCTCCATAAGTGCAGTTTTAGTGTGAGGAGTTGGGATATGTAATGTTTTAGTTGATATAAATAACAGTTTAACATTAATTGGCCATTGTAGACTAGTAAAATAAATGTAGCGCTCCTATTATTCAAAAGATCTGACTTAAATACTCACCAAAAACACAAATGTGTTTATCTGAGCACATATTTATTCATTCTTAACCCTATATTTTCACATTACCACCTCTATTAGTATGTGTTAATTCATACTTAAAAATAATATTGTCATGTGTTGCATTTCGCTAGATAATAGAGTCTTAAAAATGTCCAGATGATAGTGCATCATTGCCATTGTGGATGAGCACCAAGCTTGGTCTCAGCGGGAAAAATAATCCAGATTTTGAAAGAAGTGATCAGCTTAGGTATTTCATTTTTGTATCACTCTCTAGATGCTCCTAACAGTTAAAACAGGTTTACTTTAGCAGTTTTTAAATAGTTTAAACTTTATAGAAATAGCATTTTGCCCTGAGGTCGGGGTTAGCAACAGCCTTTATTCATTGGTTGACACAAGGTTGATTGATTGGACCAGCCATATGCTCCTTCATTGGTTGACAACAGATGATTGATTGTCATGGCAACCAATTAAACTGTGCCTTAAAGGGCAAATGTTTGTTTTGAAAACTGTATGAAATATAAGATGGAGCAGGTGGACAGAGAGGATTTTATTTATCAGGATTATCTGATCCTTACTTTATCTGCCTCTCCCTGACTGTGTTTCCACTGTTTCTTTCCACTCTCCCAGCCTAAACTGCACATGGATGGTTGGTAGGGTGAATGGGAGTCTAGACTTGGTCAGCTAATGTTTCCTGGTCCTATAGCCACAGGTGAACTGGAGTCATTACAGGTCTTTAGACAGGCAGTAGACAGCTATGGTGTTGTGTCTACATCAAGGTCACAGTTTGCCTTGCAGCATGTCCATGACGTTGTCTCAATCAAATAAAGTACAATGTGTTCATTATTTTCAAGGAGAAATGAGAGCATTGGGAATGTGCACAAGCTTACGCACACTCACACACACATACAGTCTCTGTGACCTTCCACCTATGCCAGGCTGCAATCTTCAATGTGAGTTCTGGGAAGTGAGGAGTGAGCGTGATATCTTACATTTCATTGTCCTTGGTGGAAATAAGCACCGCTGTATCAGTTTTCACAGTCAAAGCTTTGCCAGTTGCTTTGCTTTTGTCACTGTCCGCTAATGAGACTCTGTTACTCACTGCAGAATTTCAGAATTTCAGAATTTTCAGATTTTGTTTTTATGTAAAACACTGTTTTAAGTTTGCAAAAAAATATTTGGAAACATCTGTGTGCCTCATCTTTTCTCCCTCTCTGTCACTTAACACCTGCTTGATAAAGATGATGTTGTTTCTGATTTGCATGCCTGATTAGCACTGACCTTCGCCCACAGTGAAATGGATGCTTCTCATCATCTTAAAAAGCACTCCGTTTAGTTTATAGAGGGGGTTCTTAGCTCTCAAGAAGACATTGACAAAACTATAATACTTGAAAAAAACTGAATCAGACATTTCTAGCAGGAAATGCAGTTTTGAGGAAAGAGAAGCAGAAGGCGTGAAAGCTGAGTCAATGTATCAAACTGATGGTGGAGCGCTCTGCTCCTCAGCCTTAAAGCTTCCTGGCAGGATGTGTTGAGTTCCCTTGCTAGAAACAGATACCTTATCAGAACTACAGATATGCTGGCTCTGAAACTGAAACACAGCTGTTGCTGACTGTTTGTTAAAAACTATTTATTGGTGTCCTGAGGTAAACCTCCAACTTAGATTTATCCTTTTTTCATCTTCCTTGCAGCCTGTCCTCCTACAAAAAACGACCATACAGTATAGGCCGATTGTTCATGCCCTTATTACGACCCAGAGACACGTTTTAAAGTGTATGTTGTTTCTTACACCACCACTAGAGGTGCTCTAGTGGTTGTGTAAGAAACAACATGCTCCCGGCCCGTTCATTGCAAATGCTCCGGAGGGACGTTTATTCACAAATAACCCTCTCTGGAAAATCCTAAATTGTGGAATAGTTTGGCCATTAAAATGCTTTTTGATTCGATTTCTGGCGAGAAGTGTATATTGTACTCTTAGAATCCACGTCCAGTCGATGTGTGTAGGCTACTCTTAATATTTAAATGTTTTCATCAAATAAAACGTATTCAACAACAAAATTCAATAACGTGCTTTAACCACTAGGCGGTGCGGGTTAAAAAAACAGTGGTGGAGTTAATAAAACATAATAATATCAAACATAATATGACTTAACTTTATTGTGAAATTAAAACTGAACGGTAAAGGAAAATACAGTTTCAGTCTCTCGATTTGAAGCTTATGCATTGTACCATGAACCTATAGACCTGTAACAGTCAACTGCATGAGGAGTTGGAAAGGTAGTAAATAATATCTTTAAAAACTACAAAGAAATCCCTTTCTATCAGCTGTGCACCGTTATGGTGTAAATATAGCCTATCTACCAATTGGATCAAATATAAAAGTCAGCTGAATTAGTGTTGATACTGCAAGGAGACGTATTGTGTGAAAAGAAATGGAAGATGTTTAATTGCTAATATATTTATGATACTCAGTTTTGGCGGCATTTCTTACAGTTTGTCAAAAGATTACATTACATTACATTACATTGCATTTAGCTGACGCTTTTATCCAAAGCGACTTACAATAAGTACATTCGACCAGGAAGACACAACCTTGAAGAAAACAGAATCATATAAGTACATCAGGTTCCATAGAGCCAAACATTTCAAGTGCTACTCAACTGGCTTTAGGTAAGCCAGTCCTTTATTAGTATAAAAGTGCTTCGTTAATAGTTCTAACGCTCGAAGTGGAGTCGAAAGAGATGAGTTTTCAGTTTGCGCCGGAAGATGTGCAAGCTATCTGCCGTCCTGATGTCAATGGGGAGCTCATTCCACCATCTTGGAGCCAGGACAGCAAACCCACGTGTTTTCGCCGATGGGAACTTGGGTCCCCCTCGCAGCGAGGGCGCAACGAGTCGTTTGGCTGATGCAGAGCGTAGTGCACGCGCTGGGGTGTACGGTTTAACCATGTCCTGGATGTACGAAGGGCCAGATCCATTCGCAGCATGGTAAGCAAGTACCAGTGTCTTGAAGTGGATTCTAGCAGTTACCGGAAGCCAGTGAAGGGAGCGGAGGAGCGGAGTGGTGTGGGAGAATTTAGGAAGGTTGAAGACCAGACGAGCCGCTGCATTCTGGATGAGCTGCAGAGGTCGGATGGCACATGCAGGTAGACCAGCCAGGAGGGAGTTGCAGTAGTCTAGGCGTGAGATGACGAGAGCCTGGACCAGAACCTGAGTCGCTTTCTGAGTCAGCTGGGGACGTATCTTCCTGATGTTGTAAAGCGTGTATCTGCAGCAACGGGTTGTAGCAGTGATGTTTGCAGTGAAGGACAGGTTGTTATCTAGGGTCACACCCAGATTCCTTGCAGTCTGAGTCGGGGAAACAACTGAGGTGCCGATGTTGATTGTTAGGTCAAGAGTGGGACAATCTTTTCCCGGGAGGAAGAGCAGCTCAGTCTTGTCAAGGTTGAGCTTGAGGTGGTGAGCAGACATCCACTGAGAGATGTCAGCTAGACAAGCAGAGATGCGTGCAACGACCTGGGTCTCTGAGCGGGGAAAGGACAGAATTAATTGGGTGTCGTCAGCGTAGCAGTGGTAAGAAAAAACCATGCGGGCTAATGACTGATCCGAGCGAGTTTGTGTACACGGAGAAGAGGAGGGGACCAAGAACAGAGCCCTGAGGGACCCCCGTAGTTAATTGACAAGGGTCGGACTCAGACCCTCTCCAAGTCACCCTGTAGGTACGGTCTTTCAGGTATGAGGTGAGGAGGGAAAGTGCAGAGCCTGAAACTCCAAGTTTTTGGAGAGTGCGAAGGAGGATCTGATGATTCACCGTGTCGAATGCGGCAGACAGGTCCAATAGGATGATGACAGAGGAGAGGGATGCAGTTTTGGCAGTGTGCAGTTCCTCCGTGACAGCAATGAGAGCAGTTTCTGTGGAGTGACCTGCCTTGAAACCAGACTGGTGCGGATCCAGAAGGTTGTTCTGATTGAGATAACAGGAGAGTTGTTTAAAGACAGCGCGTTCAAGTGATTTAGACAGGAACGGGAGGAGAGAGACAGGCCTGTAGTTTATAACATCAGACGGGTTGAGAGTGGGTTTCTTTAGGAGAGGGTTTACTCTTGCCTCCTTGAGACTGTTTGGAAAGTGACCAGAAGTTAGAGAAGTGTTGATGAAATGGGTGAGAAACGGTAGAATATCAGGAGCGATAGTCTGAAGGAGGTTTGAAGGGATAGGGTCCAGAGGACAGGTGGTAGGGCGGGCAGAGGTAATGAGGGTAAGAACCTCACTTGGAGAGAGAGGGGAAAAGGAGGTAAGTGTGTTGGTGGAAGGAGGGTCTGGTGACCCAGCGGTGAGTAAAGGTGAGTCAGTAAAAGAAGAGCGAATATCATCAACCTTTTTTTCAAAGTGGGTAACAAAGTCGCTTGACAGAAGTGAGGAGGGGGGAGGAGCTTTTGGAGGGTCCAAGAGGGTGGAGAAGATGGAAAATAGTTTTTTAGGATTGGAATAGGAAGATTGGATCTTATCTTGAAAGAAAGTGCTTTTTGCCTGAGAGATCGAAGCAGAGAAAGAAGAGAGGAGAGCTTGATAGGTTAGGAGGTCACACAATGGATTTCCACCATTTCCGCTCTGCTGCCCTAAGGACGGTTCTATTAGCACGCAGTGCATCATTTAGCCAGGGAGCAGGAGGGGACTGACGAGCCTGCCGAAAGATCTTCTGATCAGGGCTCTAAATAAATATCTACGGCAGATATGTAATAATGCAGCCGAACCGTGTATTAAAATGCCGTTATGTGATGACTTCCAAAGAGAAAAAAAAGAACACTCGGAATAAAGTATTATTTTTATTTTTTTAATGTTTTTATGTTTTTCCGATTTCATATCGCATAAACACCATATCCCGACATGCATTGCGGCTAAAACAATTGATGAAAAAAGAAAGGTGTCTCTCAGAATCGAAAGAGAAAAACCTATGGGAAAAACACAAAAGCATTGTACACAATTTAAACCAATAAATGTCGTATAATTAACAAGGATAAACTGATGTTTTTTAGTTGATGAGTACTGCAGATATCACTGTTAAATCATTTGATCATTGGTTTTATTATGAAAACGTCGAGACCGGAAATACTGTTTTCAACCCGTAACTTTACATGGAGGCTGCCGCATACCTCAAATCATCTTCGTAATATCTATCAAACTATAGATCCTACATATCGACTGGACGTGGATTCTAAAAGTACAATATTCTTCAACACAGCTGGGGCCACAAACCGGGGGTCCCTGAGTAGGGGAGGCTTAACAAGGCGGGACCCATAAGGCTAATGTGGGGCAGGAGTTAAGCCCCTGTCACACTGTCCCGAAATTGACACCCGATGGACACACGAATATGGAATTGTGAATTTCGCACGAAGATGGCCCCGAACCACACACGAAGGCAACATTTACATTACATTTAAGACATACAACTGCAATGAAAGTACCAAAAACAATTATGTTACAGTACTATGATACTGTACTGATATCTTCAGACTTTGTTCTTTACTTTATCCGTCTTTATGTAGAACATATTACATTTTCTCCGTAATGTTGTTTCCATAGCAACAACAACTTCCTGTCAACTCTCCTTCAAAATAATATATTATATCCTTTTTAGTTTCACAGAACACAAATTGGGTTATTTACAGAATATGTTTACATGATTTTGTTGTGCAATAAAACAACCCGATGGTTTATTTCCAGATAAAGGAAATGTTCAAATTCGGCTGTGATCGTAGCAACATCGGGCCATTCGTGAGGGCATCTTAAGCCATCGTATGATCGCTGGTGGAGTTTCTCAGGCTCCGGCAGCAACTTCGTGAGCGGTGGCAAAATCTTTGGCATGCCAAAAAATTGCCGAAGGACCTTGCGAAGGTTCATTTTCGTGTTGAATTCGTGTGTCAATTTTGCCCTTCGTAAGGCCATCGTGAGGGCATCTTGTTATCATCAGTCAGAGTGAGGGTGAATGTACCGATGATAACACGAAGATGACACGATTTGACAAGATGTCCTCACGAGTGCCTTACGAAGTTGCCGCTTACGAAGTTGCCGCTCACGAAGTTGCCGCTCACGAAGTTGCCGCTCACGAAGTTGCTGCCGGAGCCTGAGAAACTCCACCGGCGGTCATACGATGGCTTAGATTACATTACATTACATTGCATTTAGCTGACGCTTTTGTCCAAAGCGACTTACAATAAGTACATTCGACCAGGAAGACACAACCTTGAAGAAAACAGAATCATATAAGTATATCAGGTTTCATAGAGCCAAACATTTCAAGTGCTACTCAACTGGCTTTAGGTAATCCAGTCCTTTATTGGTATAAAAGTGCTTCGTTAATCGTTCTAACGCTCGAAGTGGAGTCGAAAGAGATGAGTTTTCAGTTTGCGCCGGAAGATGTGCAAGCTATCTGCCGTCCTGATGTCAATGGGGAGCTCATTCCACCATCTTGGAGCCAGGATAGCAAACCCACGTGTTTTCGCCGATGGGAACTTGGGTCCCCCTCGCAGCGAGGGCGCAACGAGTCGTTTGGCTGATGCAGAGCGTAGTGCACGCGCTGGGGTGTACGGTTTAACCATGTCCTGGATGTAGGAAGGGCCAGATCTATTCGCAGCATGGTAAGCAAGTACCAGTGTCTTGAAGTGGATTCTAGCAGTTACCGGAAGCCAGTGAAGGGAGCGGAGGAGCGGAGTGGTGTGGGAGAATTTAGGAAGGTTGAAAACCAGACGAGCCGCTGCATTCTGGATGAGCTGCAGAGGTCGGATGGCACATGCAGGTAGACCAGCCAGGAGGGAGTTGCAGTAGTCTAGGCGTGAGATGACGAGAGCCTGGACCAGAACCTGAGTCGCTTTCTGAGTCAGCTGGGGACGTATCTTCCTGATGTTGTAAAGCGTGTATCTGCAGCAGCGGGTTGTAGCAGCGATGTTTGCAGTGAAGGACAGGTTGTTATCTAGGGTCACACCCAGATTCCTTGCAGTCTGAGTCGGGGAAACAACTGAGGTGCCGATGTTGATTGTCAGGTCAAGAGTTGGACAATCTTTTCCCGGGAGGAAGAGCAGCTCAGTCTTGTCAAGGTTGAGCTTGAGGTGGTGAGCAGACATCCACTGAGAGATGTCAGCTAGACAAGCAGAGATGCGTGCGACGACCTGGGTCTCTGAGCGGGGAAAGGACAGAATTAATTGGGTGTCATCAGCGTAGCAGTGGTAAGAAAAACCATGCGGGCTAATGACTGATCCGAGCGAGTTTGTGTACAAGGAGAAGAGGAGGGGACCAAGAACAGAGCCCTGAGGGACCCCCGTAGTTAATTGACAAGGGTCGGACTCAGACCCTCTCCAAGTCACCCTGTAGGTACGGTCTTTCAGGTATGAGGTGAGGAGGGAAAGTGCAGAGCCAGAAACTCCAAGTTTTTGGAGAGTGCGAAGGAGGATCTGATGATTCACCGTGTCGAATGCAGCAGACAGGTCCAACAGGATGATGACAGAGGAGAGGGATGCAGTTTTGGCAGTGTGCAGTTCCTCCGTAACAGCAATGAGAGCAGTTTCTGTGGAGTGACCTGCCTTGAAACCAGACTGGTGCGGATCCAGAAGGTTGTTCTGATTGAGATAACAGGAGAGTTGTTTAAAGACAGCGCGTTCAAGTGATTTAGACAGGAACGGGAGGAGAGAGACAGGCCTGTAGTTTATAACATCAGACGGGTTGAGAGTGGGTTTCTTTAGGAGAGGGTTTACTCTTGCCTCCTTGAGACTGTTTGGAAAGTGACCAGAAGTTAGAGAAGTGTTGATGAAATGGGTGAGAAACGGTAGAATATCAGGAGCGATAGTCTGAAGGAGGTTTGAAGGGATAGGGTCCAGAGGACAGGTGGTAGGGCAGGCAGAGGTAATGAGGGTAAGAACCTCACTTGGAGAGAGAGGGGAAAAGGAGGTTAGTGTGTTGGTGGAAGGAAGGTCTGGTGACCCAGCGGTGAGTAAAGGTGAGTCAGAAAAAGAAGAGCGAATATCATTAACCTTTTTTTCAAAGTGGGTAACAAAGTCGCTTGACAGAAGTGAGGAGGGGGGAGGAGCTTTTGGAGGGTCCAAGAGGGTGGAGAAGATGGAAAATAGTTTTTTAGGATTGGAATAGGAAGATTGGATCTTATCTTGAAAGAAAGTGCTTTTTGCCTGAGAGATCGAAGCAGAGAAAGAGGAGAGGAGAGCTTGATAGGTTAGGAGGTCGTCACGGTGTTTGGATTTCCACCATTTCCGCTCTGCTGCCCTAAGGACGGTTCTATTAGCACGCAGTGCATCATTTAGCCAGGGAGCCGGAGGGGACTGACGAGCCTGCCGAGATGTCAGAGGACAGAGCGAGTCCAGAGTGGATGAGAGAGTAGAGAGGAGAGTTTCTGCAGCAGAGTTTGGAGGCAGTAGTTGGAACGAATCAGAGGAAGGGAGGGCTGAGAGCACCGACGAGGCAAAGGTAGAGGGAGAGAGGGAGCGAAGGTTACGGCGGACAAGTGTAGGATGGGAAGAGATTAGTTTGTTATGTTTGGAAAGGGATAGAGAGAATGAAATGAAGAAGTGATCGGATGTGTGGAGCGGGTTTACAGAGAGGTTAGAAGTAGCGCAGTTCCTTGAGAATATGAGATCAAGGACATTGCCAGCTTTATGAGTCGGTGGGGACGGAGAGAGTGAGAAAGCAAAGGCGGTTAACAGAGATGTTAGTTCGTCTATCTTCCCCATCTGGAGGTTGAAGTCTCCGAGAAGTACAGCGGGAGGGCCAGTTTCAGGGATGTGTGAGAGGAGATGATCTAATTCCTCCAAGAAGTCCCCCAAGGCGCCTGGTGGACGGTAGAGAACAACAATGGTTAACTGTATAGGATGGGTTACTGTGACGGCATGGAACTCAAAGGTGGAAGGAGTAAAGTTAGGTAGCTTGAAGAGGGAAAAGCTCCATTTGGGAGAGAGCAGGAGACCAGTGCCACCTCCTCTGCCAGTGGGTCTGGGTGTATGGGAGAAGGAATATGCAGTGGAGAGAGCTGCTGGGGTGGATGTGTTGGATGGAGTAATCCAGGTCTCAGTGAGAGCAAGGAAATCCAGAGACTGCAGGGAGGTGTAGCCAGAGATGAAGTCAGCCTTAGGAACAGCTGACTGGCAGTTCCACAGGCCACCTGAAACTAGATGATGGATCTCAGTGGAGCACGTGGGATAGACGAGAGCAGGCCGGTTATATCGATTAGGAGATACACGGGGCCAGTGATAATTGCGAGAAGACACATGAACAGGAATGGAGAAAATACACATGATTATAGCATGAGGGGCTAAACAACAAAAGTAAAAATTAAAAACGCCAACGATACTTAGCTCAATCAAAGTAGGATTTGCCTCCTCGTGACTCCCGTAGGACTCTAATGTCTTTGTCAGTCTTAGCCTGTCTGCCGCTGAAGCTGCCGCTCCAGGAAAGAGCTACCCGAAATGGACGCCTGATTGCTCAGTTCTCACAGCTGAAGTTAATTAGTTAACTATCTACAGCTGATGGGCGACAATAGACTGGCCCTGCCTATGTTAATAATGCAGGCTTGAGTGCTGAGAGCTGTAAAGCAGGTTTCGCCTGAGCAGATCTGAGATTTAAAATCTCTCAAAAGCGATTTAGCCGTTTTAGCTACAGTAACAATTATACAGAGTCGAATAAATGAAACCGAGAAGTCTAATTAAACAAGAATATAACTTACAGTGGTTGCTGCGTCAATAGGTAATGTTGTCACCGGGTCCAGATGCACACTGAGTTCATCAGTTTCTAAATGCGGTATTTAAATGCTTTTTGAGCTAAAGGATGACTGAGTCACGCAGTTCTACTTCACGCAATCAATAGACTGGCCCTGCCTATGTTAATAATGCAGGCTTGAGTGCTGAGAGCTGTAAAGCAGGTTTCGCCTGAGCAGATCTGAGATTTAAAATCTCTCAAAAGCGATTTAGCCGTTTTAGCTACAGTAACAATTATACAGAGTCGAATAAATGAAACCGAGAAGTCTAATTAAACAAGAATATAACTTACAGTGGTTGCTGCGTCAATAGGTAATGTTGTCACCGGGTCCAGATGCACACGATGATGCCCTCACGAATGGCCCAATGTTGCTACGATCACAAGCCAAGGCAAGGCAAGTTTATTTATATAGCACCTTTCAGCACCAGGCAATTCAAGGTGCTTTACAAAAATGAAAGACATTCAGACAAAGGCATTTAAAAACAGTAAAAGATAATAAAAGAAACATTAAAAGAAAAACAAAAAATGAAAGACATTATGAAAATGGCATTTAAAATCAGTCATTAAAAAGAAAAGCTAATAAAATAAACATTTAAAAGATAAAAGTTACAGTGCAGTCTAAGATATGAATAGTTCAATTATTTCGGTTCTTGATTTTTAATTTATTCACAGAACCTCCCTTTGGAAATCCGAACATTTCCGTCCCGATTGTTAATTTAGACTGATTGTTTTCACCATGTTATGCTCGCATGACATCCACAATCGGACCCTCAGGAGGGTGTACTAGCCCCCTACTCTGCTTTGCATTCCATAACAAAGTCTTTAAGTGTTACCTGAACACCCTGTGTTACCAAAACACTATTTTTCACCCGTCGGTGATGTGATACTTGTTCCTCAGTACAAATCACCCAAAAACTGATCGTAAACCCTGGCTACGATGGATATCCCAAATATCCTACTTTCGAGCAGTCCCTCTCATAAATGTCATGGAGTTTCAGACGGTTTTCACCATGTTTTGCTCGCATGACATCCACAATCGGACCCTCAGGAGGGTGTACTAGCCCCCTACTCTGCTTTGCGTTCCATAACATAGTCTTTAAGTGTTACCTGAACACCCCGTGTTACCAAAACACTATTTTTCATCCGTCGGTGCTGTGATACTTGTTCCTCAGTACAACTCACCTAAAAACTGATCGTAAACCCTGGCTACGATGGATATCCCAAATATCCTACTTTTGAGCAGTCCCTCTCATAAATGTCATGGAGTTTAATTACGTTTAAATTTAAAACATTAAAAGAAAAAATACATGGATAAAAGTTACAGCGCAGTCTAAGATATGAATAGTTCAATTAAAAGCAGCGCCAAAAAGAAAAGTCTTCAGCCTGGATTTAAAAGTAGTCAGAGTTGCAGCGGACCTGCAGGTTTCTGGGAGTTTGTTCCAGATATTTGGAGCATAGTAACTGAACGCTGCTTTACCATGTTTAGTTCTGACTCTGGGGACAGAAAGCTGACCAGTCCCTGAAGACCTGAGAGATCTGGATGGTTCATAATTTAGCAGGAGGTCAGAAATGTAATTTGGGCCTAAACCATTCAGTGCTTTATAAACCAGCAGCAGTATTTTGAAATCTATTCTTTGACACACAGGAAGCCAGTGTAAAGACTTCAGAACAGGAGTGATGTGATCCACTTTCTTAGTGTTAGTGAGGACTCGAGCAGCGGCGTTCTGAATCAACTGCAGCTTCCTAATAGATTTTTTAGTGAGACCTGTGAAGACACCATTACAGTAGTCCAGTCTACTGAAGATAAAAGCATGGACAGGTTTTCCTGTTGTGACATTTAAGTCTTTTAAGATATATTCTTTAGGTGATAGTAGGCTGATTTAGTAACAGTTTTAATGTGACTGTTGAAACTCAGGTCAGAGTCCATGACTACACCTAGATTTCTGGCTTTATCTGTTGTTTTGAACATTGCAGACTGAAGCTCAGCGCTCACTTTTATACGTTCTGACTTTGCTCCAAAAACCATTACCTCAGTTTTATCTTTGTTTAATTGGAGAAAGTTCTGACACATTCAGTCATTGATTTGTTCAATGCACTTACTCAGTGTTTGAATTGGAGCATAGTCTCCTGGTGAAATTGTTACGTAGATTTGTGTGTCATCTGCATAGCTATGGTAACTTATTTTGTTGTTTTTCATTATCTGAGCCAGTGGTAGCATGTAGATGTTAAAGAGAAGAGGCCCCAAGATGGAGCCTTGAGGAACCCCACATGTCATATTTGTCAACTCAGATGTGTATGTACCTATAGAAACAAAGTTGTTTCTGTCCTTTAGGTAGGATTCAAACCAATTCAGAACTGTTTCCGAAAGTCCCACCCAGTTTTCCAGTCGGTCTAGTAATATGCTGTGGTCAACAGTGTCAAACGCAGCACTGAGATCTAATAATACTAACACTGAAGTTCTGCCACTGTCTGTGTTTAAGTGGATGTCATTAAAGACCTTTACAAGAGCAGTCTCAGTGCTGTGGTTTGGACGAAAGCCTGACTGGAACACATCGAAACAGTTATTTAAATGCAAGAAATTACTCAACTGTTGAAAAACAACTTTTTCAATGATTTTACCTAGAAATGGGAGGTTTGATATGGGCCTGTAATTGTTCATTACTGAAGCATCTAGATTATTCTTTTTTAAGAGCGGTTTAATGACTGCAGTTTTCAGGGCCTGTGGAAAAATACCTGAGTGAAGAGATTTGTTTACTATATGAAGTAGATCTGAGGCCATGCAAGGCAAAACATCTTTGAAAAATCCTGTTGGAATAATATCAAGGCAGCAGGAGGAGGATTTCAGAAGTTATATAATGTCTTCTAGGTTTTTATCATTAATCTGATGGAATTGTGTCATGGTGTTTGAATTGATATTAGGTGGACACAGAGACAACACATTTGCTGTTCCTGATGCAGAGGCACTGACTGCTTGTTTGATTTTCTGAATTTTGTCAGTGAAAAAGGAGGCAAAATCATTGCACGCCCTGGTGGATAGAAATTCAGAGGCTACTGACACTGGGGGTTAGTTAGTTAGTTAGTCTGTCGACGGTAGCAAACAAAGCACGTGCGTTGTTTTTGTTTTTGGTAATGATGTCAGAGAAGAACGATTGTCGTGCGTTTTTCAATTCCAAATTATAAAGGCCAAGTCTCTCTTTATAGATTTCAAAGTGAACCTGGAGATTTGTTTTTCGCCACCTGCGTTCAGCTTTTCGACATTCTCTTTTTTCTGTTTTCACGGTCATGGCCTTTCTCCATGGAGATATTTTCTTGCCAGACACTTCCTTTACCTTAGTTGGAGCAATGGCATCTATAACATTTTTAATTTTTGAATTAAAATGATCTACTAGCTCATTTACTGAGATGTTAGCAGGGGCAAGTGTGGAAGAAAAGTTCTGAATAAACATTTCCCTAGTATTTTCAGTTAAATATCGCTTTGTAGTTATCTCTTTTTGAACATTTTTGTGAACAGAAATAGAGCTCTCAAAGAAAACACAGGAATGGTCAAAGAGTGCAACATCAGTCACCACAACCTTAGAGATATTCAGACCCTTTGAGATAATTAAGTCCAGAGTGTGCCCCTTATTGTGCGCGGGCTCCGTCACATGCTGAGTCAGTCCATAGCTATCAAGAACACAAAACAGTTATTTTGCCCCTCTGTCCTGGGGGTTGTCAACATGGATGTTAAAATCACCAACAATGACTAGACGGTCAAAGTCAATACACACTATAGACAGCAGTTCAGTAAAGTCATCAAAAAAGCTTGCACAGTATTTGGGTGGTCTATAGATATTTAGGAACAGAGCTCGAGAGGAGCATTTCAGCTGAAGTGCCACATATTCAAAAGAATCAAAGTTTCCATACGATGTCTTCCTGCATTGAAGGGAATCATTGAACAGAATAGCAACTCCACCCCCTTTCTTATGCATTCTTTCCTGACTCATAAAACTAAAGTTGGGAGGGGTTGATTCGATAAGAACAGCTGCACTGTTATTTTGTTCAATCCAAGTTTCTGTTAAAAACATAAAATCGAGATTGTGCTCAGTGATAAAATCATTGATTAAAAATGTTTTTCCTGCCAAAGACCTGACATTTAATAAAGCTAGTTTAAGTTTGTTAAACACACTATCAGTCATGTTTTTTTTAACAAGTTGTGGCTGACATGGAATCAATGCTAAATTAGATAAACTCACACAAACGTTTGAGCGCTTCCTGTTTCTAAAATGATTCACCGCTCTTAATCTATTACCTATCAACACAGATATCGGCAAAGCTATAGGCAGGCAGGGCCCCGGCGTGTCCTGGAAAGAGTTGAGAGTGCCATACGCCCTTGAGCCTGGACCCAGCACATATCAGTAAGAGTTTGTTGCGTTTTGTACACACACATCCTTATCAGGAGACGGGGCAGATGGTGCGGGGGTAAAGGACATGCTGCCAGGGGGGGGAGGTGGTTGACGTAGGCACGGTGATGAAGACGGGGGAGATGGTGCGCGTCTCTGCGGTGATTTTGGTGGGCGTCGTTGAGGAGCGGGGGTAAAGGACATGCTGCCAGCCCTGCGTATCGCCTTAGTTTGGTCTTTGAAATCCAGGAAGGAATCGGTGCCAACCCTCTGTATCTCCTTCATGTGTTCAACGATCTCCAGGAGGGTGGGCGAGGGTGAAAGGGTGAACGGAGTATCCTCAAAGGCGTTGACAGGGGGGGGGGGTGACGGGCAGTGGAGACTCCTCCATGTGTCTCATAGGTCTCCCATAATCAGAACATTCCACAGGCGGGTGCAGTGATAATTCTTCAGGGTTTTCAGCCGAATTTGAACATTTCTTTTATCGTGTGTCCATCGGGTGTCAATTTCGGGACAGTGTGACAGGGGCTTTAAGGATATAAGGGCTCAGAGACAAAGCATGACATAAATATAAGTCCCTGTTATGCGATATTTGAAAAGGTCCTATGTTGTGTGTTTGAGAGGAAAAAAAGTGATCTTGAAATGACCTCTAAAAGGTGGAAGGTAAGGGAGGTGAGGAGGGTTTGGGACTGAGGGGTTTTACATCCTGTAATGGATACAGATTCAGTAAATTCTATACCAGTCAGATTACCGGTCTGGCCTTGACTTCTTAAGACACAGTTGGAGCAGGGGACTAACATTTCTTTGTCTGTTTGTAAGAGAGGGAGAGATAGTGGGTGAGGAAGAGAGATTTTTGAATACAATGAGAACGTGTTTTGGTCTGTTTTTGTGATAATCATTAAGAGGAAGTAACACAATTTAAAACAAGCATTTAAAAATAAACATTGTAGCTACAGAAATATGTCAGCATAGAGAGAAACAAATTCAAAAAAACATATATATTTTTTCTTCATTGTTTTCATTAATACAGAGTTTTTGAACTGCTCACTCTATCTTTAGCTCAGGCAGTATTACCCTCAGTTTGCAGCTTTGTCATAGTGCTCATTTATAGCTATTGTACAGTGTCTGCCAGGGCATTTAGAAAAAGCAGTAGTAGCACTTTGTTTCTTAAGTACTTAAATTGTTGTGTTAGTTGTTGTGACCTACTGTGTGTGCCGTGAGCTCTGGGCACAGAACAGTACAATGCAGTGCTGTGATGGATAAATAACAGGTGAGACGGAGCAAAGCTGGCTGTCACAGTCACAGTGCACTGGGACTACAGGGCTTAGTGTTTCGATGCACTTGCACACCCCCCTTATTACCAAGACACCTGGAACATCGTTTTGGATGTGGAAGGTTGATCGGGGAGAGAAACTATGCATTATTTTTGTTTGTTACCAGGACTTTAAATAAATCACTTGAAATAATGAAGTTGAAAAGGCCCTATAATTGTAGGTTTTAGTTAATAACATCATAGGAAAATGAAATACAAAAAGAGAGTGAACAAAACTGCTACTTTAATAAATATTGCAGCGAAAATAAATACATTCACAGACTGTAATTTAGGGTAATGGGTGTCTGTCGAGATGCCCACTTTAAACCAAATGGCTTCGCTATACAGACAATCATTATATGCTATGATAGGTGCCTAATGGCTTTCTAGATGGAGGTGCATGTTGAATGTGTGTGTGTGTATATGCGTGTATGTGTGCTTGCGACGCGCCTAGACGACAGCATGTTTGTCCAGTGAGATAGTACAGAGGAGGCCTGGAGCCCGCTGATGGGTGATATGTGACTTAGTTAATGTGAAGCTAATCATACGGAGGAGACAGTGGGACGCATACAACTATAAACACATGCACACTTACACAAACACACTCTCACACAAAGCAGGGACTCACACACACACACACTGGTTTTCACTCATACCACACATTATGCACACATTAATAGGAAACACATTAATATCATTCCACAGGCTCTCTCACACATACATATACACACACACACACACACACACACAAGCTGTAAATGGATGGAAAGTGACTGTTTAAGCCTGTGGAGATGACTGAGACGCCACAGACCAGAACTCTGGGAAATAAACAAATGACAGCTGTAATGTTAACACCATCAACCCTCCATCTACACGCACACACAAACACTCTCTCTACTCCCACAGTCACGCAGCAAGGCACTCACCTACACACTGATGTGTTCTCATCATCTGACGTCTCAAATACAGATTTTTGTTCATTTATCATTGAGCCAAAGCAATCATTGTAGCTATTAGTTCTGCGTGACAGCAATATTGTGTATAAGTCACGGTGTGTGTGGGTGTGTGTTTGTGTGCACGGTGGTAAGATATTATTGTGTTTGCTATTAATGTATTTAGCTTTTTACCACTGCATGCTTTGTCAGAAGAACTAAAGGATGATGGGAGCTAAAAAGATGCAGAAGTTTAAGCAGAAACAATGACACAAAAAGCTCGCCGTTACTAGTTGTTGAAGTGGTACTGTAGTTGGATATAATAACTCTGGGGAACACGTGATGTTAAAATGATTTATGATATAAAAGTCTGTCAAAAATATATATTCTGAGAATCGATGATGTCAAGCCTCAGAAGCATACCTTTAGAAAACAAGTTATGAATGTCAGTGTTTAAATTGCTTTTGCCACTACAGTTCAGGAGTGAACAGAATATAAATTGATAGCGAAAAAGTGAAATGTCACATTCTCATTAAGCTATATAGATAGCTTAATGTTTTAAGTAAAATAAACTTGCAAAATATATCTTCTTGTCTCTTATCAGCTTAAATGATACCTCACATCATTCCTGAAATTAACTTTAGTACCAAAACAGCTTGACCTGAGTCTCTGGGCATGAACCCTGTAAACAACTTAGCAAAACAAGTATCTTAATCAGAGCATTCACTTTAATCAAGCAATTTGTGGGCATACCAATTGAACAAAGTTGAACTTGTGCACTGAATATTTGGAACCTGCTGTTTGCCCATTTAGCTAATTTTGTACAGATGCCAGACTTAAATTTGACCTTTGAATAAGCATTTGATTTCAGTCAACTTTGCTTCGGAGAATACATTTGCATTAAAATGTGTAACTTCTTGTTATGATGACGTAAACATTTTCCTCCTCATTCTGTACATCTACCCTTATTGGTGTAAGACATAGTGTCTTTCTTTGTTTTGTATTTAACATTTGTCACTTGGAGTATTTATTTAAGGGAATTCTGCAGTTGATGTTTGTTTCAAGGGCAATTTCTTAGCCTGCCAGCAAAAAAAGAGTGTATATTATGTGTTCCTGCATGTTGTGTTGACCATGTGAAGAGCAACCATATATAAAAGAGAATACTTTTGGGTCATTTAGCAGCCTCATTTTAAAACAAACTTCAGCTTAAGGATGCTTATCTTATAAATGTGTAATATCGACATGCTTGATAGATTTCTGTACATGTGTGAGAAAAGAGAAAGTCTTTTAGATTTACTGTAAAAAAAAGCATTAAAGCATTTCATAGTTTCTCTGTCTTCCTTGTTTTGTATCGGTTTGGCTTTTAATTTCATTCCCAGACACATGTGCTCACACAAAAAAGGTGACATCATGACTAGACTTCTGGGTGGTACCCCGTTTCTTCCGAACGACTGAATCTAGCAAAAATGCAGAGTCTTCTACCAAGCTATCGTACTCCATTTGAGAGTGTGTCAGTGTGTTTTCTGTTGCTCTGTTATATCCACAGTGTGAAATCTTAAACTTGCGTTGTCACATTTGCCATGGCCAACCATCGACTTGGCATGTGTGTTGCGATTGTTTATCAGTTCATAGAGGTGAATTTTGCATACCACCATGATGGGACAATTAGTCATATGATGATATCACGGGATTATAATACAATATATAATATGAAATAGCTGCCAAGTTTGAATGGACTTTGATGGTGTGTGTATTGTCATTTAACACTATGTATCACTCTGGGATGGGTGTGCTGGTTTTAGTGCATAAACCAGATTTACATTATGCAGTATAAAGCTTAGTAGGCATATCACTTTTTTCACGTCTGATTAAAGTGCAGTTTTATCAATCATCTGCCAGTCGGTCAGGCCACTATTTTTACACTTAGTTAATTTGTTGTTGTTTTGTTTGTGAGACATTTCATTTCAGTTGTCATTAGAAACCACATGTTGAAGGCTGTGGGTCAAATGTATAATTTGTGGTTTGGATAAACTTGTTTGAATATGTTGTAGTACACGTCCGTGCATATTAACAAGGGGAAAAGAACAGGCTTTCAGACGGCAAAATAATTACTACCCAGAAAACCACTAATGGAACTAATTGGAAAAGTTCATTCACAGTTCATTTCATATCAGTAATTGCTACAGTCACTGCGGTTGATGCAGATGTTAAATGTGTTTGTGTGGGGAAATTGGAGAGCTTCATGATACCAGTTTTGGTTATTATTGTGCCATACTAGAGCACATAGAATAAACCCAGAGGGGTAAAAACAAACAGATTCATAAACAACACTGGTTATTAAAACTTCCTTCACATTGGCTTTGAGGACACAATAATATATCAAATCTATGTTTCTTAGAGACACTTTCCTTCTACTTTGATAAATATGTTTTGTTGTATCTTGTATTATTTTTGAAGATTATATTTTAATATGAAGTTTAAATATTTAAAACAAAAACAAAAAATGTAAGATGTGTCAAACAAGTGTACTGTATGTGTTGCATTACTCAATTTCATTGCTTATAGTAAAGCATTCCTTTTTGACATACACATCTGTCTGACGGAGGAGAAGAGCTGCTGCTTAAAGGATCTGCCGGAGTGTCCGGTAGCTTCATTAGTCGTCCATGGGACAGGGGCGGTTCTAGGGAGGGCAGGGGGGGGGGGGGGCGCAGTGCCCCCCTAACACTGACCTCTGACCCCCCTCTGGCCCCCCTAACAATGAACATTTTTTTTTTTTTTTTTTTAAATGTATATTTTCTGGTACTCGGTTTGCCAAAAACCGCAGTATTTTGTTGCTGTAATGTGAGATTGTGCAGACACCCTTATGTAAAGTAGAGATGTAACTGTTCATTGCCTTTATTTTTATATAAATATGGTGTTAGTGCAAACATTGCACTATAACTTAAGCTGAAGCTAACAGTAATAACTATAAGATCTATCTGAAATAAATAAGTGTACTGAAACAAATACCAATAACTGTATTGCATTGTTTTCTTATGCGCAATTACTTCATACTGTCTAGTTCTCTTTTTCGTCCTGCATTTATTGTGCCCCCCTCAGAAAATAACTGGCCCCCCAGTGGCCCCCCCAGTCAAATTGGTCTAGAACCGCCACTGCCATAGGAATAGTTTGAAAAGAGGTGTAGGAGGACATTTTCCATCTCTTCTGCAATTATTTTGACATGCATTTCAGATTTACTGAACATCTGATATTTGAAACAAATACATAAGCCAGTTATTTTTGCCTCAATGTACTGATTTGGAATGACATTGTAATAGTGTTCAGTAGGAGTTCATACTATAGCCAAAAACCTCCACCACATCCCATGTAATGTTATATTTTATATATATATAAATCTTGATAGAGTAAATATTTAGAAATTCAATAGTATTATACCTAAATGAAACAGAAGGGGATCTGGATCCTATAAACCTATTACCATAGCGTAGACAAGAACGTTTTAAGAAAAGTCATGATTTAGCTTAATCTCCATTTTCTGTGCACTACTTTGCCAAAGTATAGTGTGCATGGCTTTTATTTATATCTTTATGACTAATCAGATGTAGTTTGTATTATGTATTCAGATCAGAAGAAGCCGGATTTTAATTATTGGTATCAGAATCACAGCCACAGCCTACCGATCCAGCCCGATGCCCAGTGTCTTTGAATTGATACAAGCTGTTTTGTGATGAGTAGCAGCCCACAGATGGCCATGAGAAGGAGCTTTTGATGAAGGGACCAGCTGGTATTCTTTCTCTTCTTTTCATTGCTTTGCTCTCTCACACCGCCTTCAGGACCGTTTCATCATTTCCTTGTATTCCAGAGGGAATGCTGAGGGCCTTCTGTAACGAACCTAGAGTTCCGGTACCCTTGTGTACCTGTCACTCATCCCCATGCAAGGGGACTCACAAACACACACACACACACACACACACACACACACACACACACACACACACACACACACACACACACACACACACCACACACACACACACACACACACACACACACACACACACACACACACACACACACACACACACACACACACACACACACACACACACACACACACACACACACACACACACAACTGGTCGCAGCATAAAGCTAGCAGATGTCAGCTGTATAGCCAGAGACTTGCACTGGCTCATTACTGCATCATTCATCAGTGTGACATAATGAAGGAATGCTTGAAGAGCTGTTGATGATGATGTTGGAGGATAGAATAGATGAATGAAGCTCCAACAGCTTCTCTCATCTCTCCTTTCACTGGTTTTGTTACGCGGTTTACATCGCTTCTATCCTTTGTGATAGTTCCTTGGTGGTCGGTCTCAGTCCTGGTTGCTGATTCACTGATTTTTAAGACGTAAGTTATTATTTTAACTTTGTTCTTCTGAAAGGACTGATTTACAAAAGGAGGATTGCTTTTTTGATTGATTAAATGAGTAGTTCATAACAATCAAGCAGTTTCAGTTGTTATATGTCTACTTGAGCTTGAAGCAGCTTTTAGTTTTAGGTGAGTGAATTAATAAAGAGATGTTAAAATGTGGGAGAAGAAAGACACATGATGTTTTAATATGTCTGTTTTAAAGATATACTGCATCTTTTGAACGTTGTAAATGAAAAAGACGATGGAGGGATAACTTCTTATTTTTTCTATGAGCCAGAGACTGCGAAACCCAGCACGTTGTCTTACTTTGATAGCCGTGTCAATTAGTGCAACCTCTTAATCCGACTTTGGCAGGAATAGAAGTGTAAGGGAATCTGTCTGATCCTTTTTCCTCCAATATTATTAGAATAGTAATAAAGTAGTAAAAGAGAGAGCTTTGTCACAGGACTCGAAGACAGAACATATTTGAATATCAAAGTAAGTTCAGTCAAAACAGCCAAAGAGTTGACCTTCACTTCCCAGCATCCAGCTTCCAGATCACAAAGCAGGGTTCATTAAGACATTCCTGTACATGTGGGATGGCTCGGCGCATCTCAGCATTGACAGGAAGAAGAACATGGAGATAAGACCAGCGCTGAAAGTACATGGAAGTCTAGAGAGAGAGTCGGAGCCAAAACCTTTCACCTTCCATGTATCTTTCTCTGTACCGACGTGCCTGCCAAACACCAGCAAGATGAACTACTACTTAGAGGAAAGAAGGGGGCAGGAAGGGAGCCGTGTTGTCAAATGAGTGTGTCTTAAGTGGAAGGGGGGGGGGGGGGGGGCGGGTTGTGTTTACATGGGCTCGCTGAAAGGTTTTTTTTCTGGTAGGCCTTGTTTGACATGACCAGGATAACTAATGAATATGTTCTCTCTCTCTCTGTTTCCCCGCGTCTTTTTGTCTGCCTATCTTCCTCTTTATTCTCCTATCTTCATCTTTCCATCTCATGCACAATCTCAATCTCTCCCTAACTTATATCCCCTCTATCTATCTAAATATCTGTCTTCTTCCTTTCTTTCTGCATTCAAGTTTTTACAAAGTGGTATCTGTTGGAGAGAGGCCTTTTAGCTTTTGGGGGTTTGTGAGGCCACGGTTGTTAATTGCGTGTTTACAGTGGCCCCTATATCCTGCCATCAAGCCTGAAAAAGCCTATAAGGGAGACCTGAAAGCTAACACTGGCATCTGAAAGGCCATTTTAGTGAAAGAGCTTGAAACAATTATAGTGTCAGTGAAGTGCCTAAATTTTTCAGAGCACTAGTAGTTTGACTTTCTGCCTGTTTTGACGTTGGTGGTACTTAGTGAGGTTTGGACTGGAGCCCCATTGGTCAGTGCTCGTTGAGTTGCACCTTACGGCCAAGACGAAACCACAGGGGAAATATTTTCTAAGACCTCAAGTTTACCCTACTTTTCCTTTAATGGCATTACCAATGGCCTCTCAAACCATCCAATAATACATTATAAAAGGATGCCTTATCTCTCTATCTAGTCGTTTTTAAAGTACGCACTTTTCCACTTGGTCAAAATGCGATTTTTCACATATAATTCTCACCTCCATGGAGGCACTCTTCTTTCTTGAAGAAAAGCTTTGGATAACATGCAAGGTCGGCGCCTTCTTGTTTTCTAAAACATTCTGCTCGGCAGTGGGCATTCCTTTTTTCTTTCTCTCCTGTTTTATCTCTTTCCCACTGTCTCTCTCTCTCTCACACACACACACATTCTCTGTTCCTCTCTCTCACACACACACGAACACACACACACCATAAAAAAAGGTGGTTTGATACTTTTATGTGGCTATACTAGCATGAGGAAAATGATGGGTACATTTTGTAATTTCATCCAGTAGTAAAGAAAGGACACATATTTGATTATTAATTCAGAGCCGTCTTTGAATTAATAAAAAGCAGTTTAAGTGCCCATTTTTTGTACATTTATATACAACAATAAATATTTGTGAGTGCATTGAGAGATATTGTTGTGGAGAGTCATTTATATATAAATCGCAAAATACATTTGTGAATCCTTCTGTGAGCATTTATTAATATTGAGACTGATCTGACTCCAAAGAGATGTTAACTTCACCTAGGAATGGTATCATTGACTTAAATGTTCAAATAAATGTTGCTCTTCTGTCTATATTGGTCATATGATGCCCCTTGACTGAAATGTTTCCTGTTCAATATCCCCACTGATTTCCTTAAAATTCTGGGATGAGAGTCACAATTTACTCTAAACTGTCATTTCCCTTTCATCACTCACCTCAGCAATGGACCTCTCTCCACTGTCCCTGTATTCTGCCTCTGACTCACTCTCAAGCGCCTAGATGTCAAGAGAGGTGGTGAAGTGATAATTATTTATTGAGCAGTATACTCTTTCACATTGAATCATAGCAAGTCTACTGAATGTAAATACAACTGACTCTAAAGTAAGTCCCAGTCTGTGACATTGGACATTTTGAAGACTCAAAGTCCCAAGCAGTAGGTAGAATATTAGCTAGTCTATGTAATGTGCACAGAAAATAAATAGTTAACTGAATACTTGGATGGAAATTGCCTATAAGCACTCAGTAAAACATAAACACACACAAAAAGCTTCTGAATGATAAGAAGTATAATTAAAACATAATGCACATTACCATTTTGAGAGAGAGTACCTAAGTTAAAGAACTCAGAAAATAATCTCTTATCGAACTGAGGCTCCAGTAAAACACACTGACTGCGTCTCTACATGTTTATGAGTATTATCCCGGTTATGATCATATTGGGGATATGGTGTTTACATGAGCACAGAGAGATCGGGTTATTCATGTTCCCTGTTTACATGATAAATACTAGTAACCTGGCATTTTGATGCCTTTTCTCATCTAAACTATATAGTATTTGTATCTCTCTATCAGTGGCGTTGCCTGGCCTGGGCATTCGGGACTTTAGCCCCGAATGTTTTTTCTGTAGCCCCGGACAATTCTCCCTCAATAATATAATACATTGACCGTGCTTTACGTGAACTTCATCATGACACAAGAGAGGACGGTAGGACTGTAATTTCCCGTGTTCAGTGAATGCAACAGAGGCATGACACCAGAACAATCGGAGAGTTGCATGGAAATAAACGTGTGCTTGTGTCATTCAAGCTCGGCTCTGTGTGTGTGTGGCAATAGCGCATTTAGTGTGAAATGCTGTTCAACAATTGGTGAGACATTAAGGGGGTAAAAACGCAAATCCCGGCAATTTCTACCGGAGCCTCCGCCATGGAGCATCGGCACTTTCCGCAGGTTATTCTCATGCTGCTGTTAATCTGGAGATCAACAGACACTAGCGGCGAGCGCATATGATTATATAATCAGGCAACGTCCGTTAAAAAACATAACATAATGAGACGTTCTGCAGTAAGGAGGGGCGTTTCACCGACGACAGGTGTTCTTACTTTTATGTAGTTGACGGAGCATTTTTACTTTACACGACACTGTTCAACACTTAATTCTGCTTCACTCTTTAAATTAACAACCGCGGATGTCTTGAAAGACTCTTTCGCTAAAGATTTTTGAAGACATCCGCGTTCTTGTGACACGTAAATACTACGCTTCCTATGTTTTGGTGCGGACTGCGTTCACACCAGCAATGAACCGCTCCAGAGTTCGCAAGCAAGCGCTCCGAGACCACCTATTTTAGCGGGCCAGAGTCTGGTTGTTTAGTTCACTTCAGAGGTCTCGGACTGTGTTCACACTGACCCAAATTAACCGCACCAAGCGGCTAAACGCACCAGGGTTAGATTCAACCGGACTATAAAAGGCTGGTGTGAATGCGCCGTTATCTCAGTGGGTCTCAAACGGTTTGGTCACAAATTATTCAAAAGATTATTTCCGTGGCACACCTTCATATGATCATTATAGTCTATATGGCAGTAAAACAAGAATAGAGTTTAAAAGGGGAGTGATTTGTAAAATATCCATAAAGAAAAAGAAAATCTGTTTACAGTTCTGTTTCATATGGGTGTTGAGAGATGTATCCATAGATCTCTTAATGTTGCTCTCAAATTGCACCAGATTGATGCTTTTAACTTCAACATTTAAAAACAAATCTTCCCAGGGGAGCATCCCCCCGGACCCCCATAGAGAAGGTGAGGTCCGCCCCGCACTCATAAAAAATAGCACTTTACCCCTGCCTATATGCCGATTATCAAGCCTTCATTGTAACAGTCGCGGGTGTACTGTGTGTGTGTGTGGGGAGTGTTGCAGTATACAATTCCACTGTAGCGCCGCGGCCGCCGCCACTGTGGGCTAAGCCCCGAATGTTTTCAGGTCCAGGCGACGTCCCTGCTCTCTATCATGACATAAAGACGAAACTCCTCTCCAGAAGTGAGACGCTTTTGCCGCCGCCGCTATCTGTTAACTGATTAACTGCTACCAGCTGATGACTTACTTTCCTCTTCTTTGAAAAAAAATGTCTTATGTCCATGTTGTCTGGGGGAGAAAACATATCAAACCAAGAGATCGTCAGCTTTGATTTTCGCTGTATTAACCATTTCCTGAACATTTGGTGTGTGCCTTACCTCCGCTACCGGCATCGCTTCATACAACAGATCTGAGCTGTCCACCTATGACAACACTCCTTGAATGCGCGCGCTATGTGAGAATCTGCCTTGGTACAAAGTAGCAGTGAAAACATGGTACGGAGTTTCATTGATTTTGGCATCCTCTCAATAAGCAAGTGAATGGATTTGATAGTGAAGCACTGACACAGCGCTCTACAAAGTGCGGCGAGTGGATAGACCGATTCACGGACTTTCCACATGCTAAAAGTGGGGGGGGGGTCTAAACTAATCATTTGAAAAAGTGGGGGGGACTTGTCCCACCCTCATATAATGGCTGCGACGCCCATGACACACACACATACACACACACACACACACACACACACACACACACACACACACACGCACACACATTTTGTAGCCAGGGATCCCAGGTGCAGGATGGATGTGAAAGGCTTTGTGTTTTGTCAACAGCACAGCAGCACCTCACATGACTATCCAGTGGACTCACGCAGGGAGGAGAGGGCAAAGGAAGTGGACGATGAGAAGGGAAAAGGAGGTGGGGTTTAAGAAGATAGTTTGGGAGATTTGGGAATAAGATGGAGGAGAAAAAAATATGTGAAAACAATGTGTGTAGATTTCACTAGTAGAGGAAAAGGGATATATGCAACAGAGAGGGGCGAATTAAAAAAGATAAAGGACAAAGAAGAAAAGGGGCATCGAGTGAGACACAAAGTGAGTGAGTATTCATGATTCAGGAGTAAGTGATGGGAGGGAGGGGGAGTGAGAGAAAGGGTGGAAAAGGCCAGTGGCCTCTGCTCCATCCCCTCTGTGCTGCTAAACTGCCCACCAGTTCCCCGCAGCTCTGTCACTTCTCGTTTGTTAATCCCCCTTTCTTCTACCCCTCCTACCCTTCCTCGCTCCCTTTCTCTCAAATCGGTCAATTGTTAATGTGACCCCTTTAAAACCCCACCGTCCCTCTCTTGCAGTATTGTTAACAAATTATCAGTTTGTACAAGAGAGACATTTAGAAAGGGCAGTGCTGTATGACGAATGTCTATGCTCGTTTAAAAGTGTCTGCTGAAGTTGTTTTTGTCTTGAAAGTTTTCCTTTTGCAAAAGAAAACCTAGAAATCAGCATATTATGAAGCTACGGTAGTTAATGTGTTTGCTGTGTCCGATAAGATTAGGATGGACCACTTTACATAATGTTTTAATTGTAATACTGCACACGTCCTCACTGGTGAAATTAACTCTCAACATGAAAGAGATGATGAGAACAACCACCTTATCCAAAAGACAGCCCTTTTCCTTGAGCCTTAGTCACTGAAGTGAAAGTGGTCGTGGAAGCTTTTGGTGAATACAAATAACACACATAAGATATCAGTAACCGTGAAGTAAATCAATAGAGACATTTGTGCCACACGTGAAAATGCTTGGTGTGTAGCAATTTGCGTATCTGTGTCTTTATGCTTCAGTCCATTAGGTTGCATTTGGCGTTTATCCCTAGAGTTCTTTGATGTTTTGTAAAACATCAAACGTTTTGACTGACACTGCATAACAACCCTGAAAATGTTTCGTACATATATAAGTGTCCATCTATTCCAATATGTTATTCAAAGGCGAGGCTCTCTCTCTCTCCACTGTTAGCATGAATTGCTAAATGTTCACTAACTAGCCAGCCAACACAGGAGGTACCACTAAAACAAGGTGTGTGCTAGTTAGGTGTCTTTTAGCATATATTTCATAATGGAATATTCGTTTGAAGACAATAGAGTAAGCACTTTGTCTTTGATTTGTTATATTTGATTTAAATACCAATATCAGACTGGCAGTTTTTTTTATTATTACGGCAAAGCTTCTTCGCTTTAATATTCCACCAAATGTATGCGTAGACAATAAATATGTTGCTACAAAAGCTATTTCTCGATTGAATACATGAGCTAAGAAAAGAGAATATGCTTTGAAGAAATAAACAATTAAATACAGTTTTAGATTATTCGAAAGTGGCGATGCTGCTACATACTGTACAATTAGCCATAAAGAGTATTTAGCTATGGCTAGACAACTTGCACTTTGTCTTTTATGCTTCACACTTTTTAAAGGAGATTATATGATGAGAATGTTGAGATACCTGAGGACAATCCCACTTTACATCCCCCAATATGTAGAAATGGCCAGCAGTGGGACTCCTCCAGTGCACAGTAAATGTCAGCTTTTATGTCATTTTGACTGTGCTCACATATCGATTTCTGCTAAAGTAAAACATAAAAAAACATATAGGAAGCTCAGGAAGTTTGTATGCTTTCAATTTCTAATAATATATAATTATAATAATAATAATATACATTGTGATTGTAGGTTTACATTTGCAAAGAAACAAAGTACATTGTTTTATTCATTTGGACTGTGCACTTTCACTCATACTTTGTGTTTTTTTTTATTCTCATTGTTTATGAGAAGCATCTGCTTAATAAAAAGAACCTGAACTTGAGAAGAGAGGTTGAAAAAGGGGCATGAGAGCAGATTGGATATCTGCTAGTAGTTTATTTCAAAGAGGAAGGACTTGTGCTTATTTTGGACCATCTCCGCTTGCAGCTGTTAAGCATCTGGTCTCAATGATCATGCTGGAATGAATGAAAATCTTAAAAGCCATGAGGGAAAGACACCGTGAGCCTTTTTTCCCTCAAGTGACAAACAGGTGCCCTTTTGAAATAGGATAAGTAGGAAATACAGCAGCTTTGTTCTAGTTCTTAGCCATATCAGTTTTAAGAGTGAAACAAAAATAATCTGCTGTGACAAAGTATCAGGTGTTCAAACTTTTTCGTTTCTCAAATGTTCTCTCCATTATAATTTCTTTTTTTTATAAATGTTTGGGATTGGTTTCATTATGTTAGTTTTCAGTTCAGTCAGCCGGCTAACAAATTGATGTCAATACAGACTATGCACATGGTTGATGTTTTCCGCCTGGTCTCTGACTTCATCACTCCCTGCAGCACGCAGCAGCACAGCAGAGATTTGTGGAGTAAAAATATTAAACTTCTCCCCCAGGGGATCTTACAAACATACATGTGGCAGCAACGAAACTGCCGTAATACTGACATGATACACGCTTACTCATGAAATGCTACATGATCAAGTGTTAACAGCAAGTATTTGCAGTGTCACAGCAGGCCTGCATCAGAGCGAAGCGAGGATATAGAGGGGTCAGACGGCCTTATTGCATAGAATGTGTTAAATAAATCTAGAGTATTTTAAAGCAACGCACCTTAAGAAGTCTGCCCAATCTTCTCCACAGGCTCATCTTCGTCCAATATGTTGCAGCCTTTACCACAGAATATTAAATACATGATAAACCTCCTAGCTCTTCATGACATAAACACTTTTTCTTTAAAATAACAGAAACAAATTCCCTTGATGAAACTTCACACATAATGAAACTCAGTATGGCTGTGTTACTGTCACGATCTGTCTTTATGGTGTTTTGTCTTGTCTTGTTTCATGTTTTATGTTGAAAGGTCTTCACTTCCTGTCTTGTTTCTGTCTGCGTTGTGTCTTGTTTAAATCTGTCTGTGGTTCCCGGTCGTTAGTTTCCCTGGTGTGTCTAATTTACCCGATTGTGTTCACCTGGTGTCCCTGTGTTTTCTCCTCCCTCCTCACCTGTGTCTTGTTTCTGTGATTAGTCTTGTGTGTATTTAAGTTCTGGTTTTTCTGTCTGTCTTTGTCGGTTCGTCTTTTGTCATGACTTGTTCGTCGGTGAGTGTTCTGTTTTGTCGTTGTTATCACCTAGCCTTGAAATAAAGGAATTGTCACTTTATTCTGCATTTGGGTCCTACCTGCTTCACACACCGTGACAGTTACTGATAATACTTTTTGATATGTTTTTATTTTTGCAAAAATGCTCTCTTTTTGCATACCCAGTAGTAGCATTAGCCCAAACATTTGATGTTTCCAATGCGATCCCTGAGCCTGGCAGTGTTAGTGATTTTTCATCTGAAAAAATATATCATAAATATATGACTCATGCTTGTGATTTCAACTTGTTTTTTTGTCTCTTAACCAACTTAATTCCTCTTATTTTATATGTTGTTCTGTTTTTATAGGCAATATATTGGACATGCCGCGAAGAGCATCTAGTAAGGAGGCATCGGAGAGTGGGAAGGAGGCCAGTGGCAGCACAGCTCCTGCTTCCTCCTCCGAGGGGATCCTGTGGTGCCACTGTTATCACCACTGCCCTGAAGACTCAGCCAATAACACATGCAGGTACTGTAAGAAGAGGAGAAATGCATAACAAATGTAACATACTTGCATCTGCGTTATTAGTGGTTATTTGTAAGTAGTTGCTTTACTTATAGTGTCCTTGTTTTCCAGGACCGATGGCTGCTGTTTCACCATGGTGCAGGAGGAGGGCGGGGCATTGGTCGAGAAAGCAGGATGTCTTGCGCTGAGCGGATCAGAATTTCAGTGTCGGGTGAGTAGATGACTGTCACAGCACACTACAAAATCTGCTCTCTTCTTCCACCAATTATTTAGTGTCCTTTATCTCATATCTTATCTTAACATATGTTCAATTGACTATGACACAAAACAGAGAAAATACAATTCAATTTATGGTTTGAGCCATAACTTAATCAAAAGCTGAACATATATAACTAATAAAAAAGAGATATCAAATATTTACATTTCTGTCTTCCAGAACACGGGGAACCCACTTCAAAGGAGATCAGTGAAATGCTGTTCAAATGAAGATTACTGCAATACAAACTTGCATCCTACACTGCCACCACTTAAACCACCTCGTAAGTTTATCTATCATTCTCCTCTCATCCCTCCACTCTTTCTTTTCCATCAAACAAAAAAAAATAGCTATTTTCTCCAGTTGGCAAGTGGCATTGACAGTGTACAATAAACAAAGACAGAGCAAAGAACTGTGATTGATGGTGTTATGGCACACAAGATTAAATATATCATGACATTCTTAGAGAGACAAATACAGCTTAAGTGGGGGAGACAACGGGAGTTACTGTCAAACTGTCCTGGAGCTGCTGGGTGTCAAGGGAGTACCGAGGTCTCTACTGTCTACAACACTATACTCCATGTGCAAGTTTCTGAGTCTTATTGTGTATTTGAGAGACAGTAAGCCTAGATTCCCAGAGAAATCACAAACCCCAGCAGACAGCGAGGGCAGTCATCAATCTGAAACCCTATCATAGTGGATCAGGAAGAGAATTCATCGACTAGGCTCAGGGCTTCCTCTCGCTTCGGACTGGGGCCTTAGGGGAAAAGAGTGTGTGCCAGAAGAAAATGAAAAATTGATGAGTGAAATACGAGTTGTATTTGATTAACTGTACAGCGGTTCTTTCAAGTGACTTTTAAGGATGACTGATTTCTTCGTATACCTTTCTCTATTTCCTCCATGTTTTGGGGATTTTAAACAATTGATTTGATCCTTGCTAGTTTCTAGCCGACATTTCTACGGCATCTAACATTGTTTTAATGTCTTTTCATACCTTTTTTTCTGCCCCTCTCTTCCATTCCGTCTCACTTTTCTTTTCTTGACACCCCGACCCCCTCTCCCACCTCTATCCTCCCCTCTCCAGTCTATGTTGATGGGAAGATCCACCACATGGCCTTGTTGGTCTCAGTCACTGTGTGCAGCATCATACTGGCCTTCATTATAGTGTTCTGCTACTTCAGGTAATAACATGTGACCATCAAATTCACACAAATCAAAATTATTCTCGCTACAGTTTCCAGCAAAACTTTATAAATACCTTTCGACTATAATTCAAATATGTCATAAATAATACCAAAAATCTTCCTGTTATGTCAACAAATTACGAGTATACCATGCCATGAAGATGAATAAAAATGGCATAGAATAGTATGTCCTAAGACATTTCCTGGTAAACTGTGTCATTAAAACTAAATAAAAGTCAACAACGTTATTATATTTTATATCATAAAAACCTAATTAAAAAGTCATAGTATGTATTGTAATATGTGATGACACTTGAAGTTATGCTGAATGCTTGTGTGTTCTTACAGGTATAAGCGCCAGAGGGCTCGTCCTCGGTACAATATTGGTCTGGAGCAGGACGAGAGTTACATTCCCTCCGGAGAGTCTCTGAGGGAGCTGATCGAGCAGTCTCAGAGCTCTGGCTCTGGCTCAGGGCTCCCTCTGCTGGTGAGATACACAAATTGCACCTAACCACCACCTTGGATCAAAGCGATGCACCCTAGGTCCCTTGTATGTACACAGTGCACATTGCCATATACTTGATTAAATGTTGTCTTGTGTCTTACCATTAAGACACATCCAAGTATGTGAGGAGATGATGGTGGTAATTTGATACTTATAAGACATACCATAAGATTTAAGCATATTCTTATATAAAGTTTGACTCTGCCAAACGTTGAAAACACTATTCCCTAACCATCTAAGGGTTTCCTTTCTGAATTCTAAGGAGCTACATTTCCTGACACACAATGCAAAACACACATCGGTTTAATAGCGTATCTTAAAATCTTAGAAGTTACACTCTTGAGCAAACCATTCTATATATTTGTTCTCCTCTTCAGGTGCAGCGAACGATAGCCAAGCAGATCCAGATGGTGAAGCAGATAGGCAAGGGGAGGTATGGAGAGGTGTGGATGGGCAGATGGAGGGCAGAGAAAGTTGCCGTTAAAGTTTTCTTCACCACTGAGGAGGCCAGTTGGTTCAGAGAGACTGAGATTTACCAGACTGTTCTGATGAGTCATGAGAACATCCTCGGTAAGACTGGCTTCTTTCTGTATTTTCTCATGTGTACCTTTTCTAATATTGCTCTCCTCTTGTATCGGCCTTGTTTGCTTTTGGGAGTATTAACCTCCCTATCTGTCTTTACACGTTTATCTTGTATTAAAAACCAACTAACGTATACTCTTAGTGCTCCATTTCAATCAACAAAGTTACAGGGGATTTGAAGGGGAATATAATAAATTAGTCTTTCTTATATAGTTGCAGCAATCCTAACAATCCTTAATCATGGACTGTCGGATAGATGAGTTGGTTTACTGATAGGTTACTAATGCAAGTGGGACTGTCCATTGTTAACGTTGCTGCACCACACTGCACTCACTGCCAAAAACAATCAATTATGGCCCAGAGAACGTACACCACAACAAATTATAATGTAGACAACAACAGACTGCAAAGGAAAGATTGCATAATTAAACACTACAAGATGCATAGTAATTAAGAAGTCGGGCAAAAGATCACCTGCCAGTAAACTAGAAGACAGACTCTATGGAGCTGCTGTGCATAATGTTGGCTTCTACAGTCGATACTGCATGTTTTGTTTTCTAATTCAACACTGGGATCATCAAATTCACTAAATAAGAAAATTGTCAAGATTAAGATGTTAAAGTCCTAAAATAAAGTTACATTTTAAATCTTGAAATTACCTCTATGTATACTGAGTTCACATGATAAAAGTATTTTTTCTCAGCAAAAGTGAATTAATGTATTGGCTGCACAAACTGGTTCTGCTTTAATTCTAGGATTGAACCTAACCTATTAAAACCTACATGTTACAGTGAAGACACACTCCCTGACTCCTCTATTCACTCTCTTTCCATTCTCAGGTTTTATAGCTGCTGATATTAAAGGAACTGGCTCCTGGACCCAACTCTACCTAATCACTGACTACCATGAAAACGGCTCTTTGTATGACTACCTCAAATCAACCACTCTCGATAATAAAGCCATGCTGCGGCTGGCCTACTCCTCTGTGTCTGGCCTCAGTCACCTCCACACTGAGATCTTTGGCACCCAGGGCAAACCTGCCATTGCCCACAGGGATCTAAAGAGCAAGAACATACTAGTAAAAACAAATGGGACCTGCTGTATAGCTGACCTGGGACTGGCAGTCAAGCTTATCAGGTGAGTGAGTCAGTTACATTTGTTGCTGTTAGGCATATTTTCAATATATGTCTCAAATCCTCATTCTGCTGAATTTTAAGCTTCGGTAGGGGGGCTGGAAATGTTCATGAATCCGAGTACTTTGAACTTCTATTATCTCAGAGGATTCAGTAATGTGCATAGTTCATTCATCTTTAATCTAAAAATGTTACTTTGATCTCTGCAGTGACACCAATGAAGTCGACATCCCTCCCAACACCAGAGTGGGCACAAAGCGCTACATGCCTCCGGAGGTTCTGGATGAGACTCTGAACAGAAGTCACTTTCAGTCGTACATCATGGCTGACATGTACAGCTTCGGGCTGATTCTCTGGGAGATCGCACGGCGTTGTGTCTCAGGAGGTAAATATACCTTTTATGTACATACTTTTATCTTTTTGGACACAAACAACTTTTTAAATGCCAACAATGTTGTACTGTTTGGGATGGCTATGCTTTATGGAGTTTGACATCTTGACACATGACCAGAGTGTATTTCAACGTCATATTATTGGTTGTAGGGATCCTTGAAGAGTACCAGTTGCCATACCATGAGTTGGTGTCTACAGACCCTTCATATGAAGACATGAGAGAGGTGGTCTGCATCAAAAGACTACGACCATCATTTCCTAATCGGTGGACCAGCGATGAGGTAAAATACATCTAAATAGTACAACTCATACATGCTATCATACACACACAAACTAATGACCTTCCTAACACTATCTGTGTCTCTTCAGTGTTTGAGACAGATGGGGAAGCTGATGACAGAATGTTGGGCCCACACCCCGGGCTCCCGCCTCACAGCCCTACGGGTAAAAAAGACCCTTGCCAAGATGTCAGAATCGCAGGACATCAAGCTGTGAGCAGTGTGTTTACACAGGCGCGGGAAAGGCTCTTACTGTCACACTGGCTCTGGTCCAGGATGCACTATCCTTGGAAAGGAGGAGGAACAGGAAGCATGATCACCACTTGGAAATCGCAGGATCACACACTTCGAGTCCAGATGCACAGAACACGAGAGTGCAGGTCCCCCTTTGAAAGAATGTATAACAGGATTACGGTAGTAAACTCAAAGTGAAACTCATTCAAAACAATCCGTCCGACCCTGTTCTGTCGATCAGAGAAGATGAGTCATTTTCATTTCAGACTAGTTTAAGGACTCTAAATCCAGTTTCTTGTTCACATGCTCCAAAAGCCCTGGAGAAAATAAATGTAAGTTTAATTTGGCACTGTAGCTGCAGAGATATGCCGACACGCTACTGACTAGTGAGTGGAATACTATATCAATGCTTTCTGTGAAAGCTAGCCTACCTGTAGATGAAGGTCCCATTGATAAAGCATTAGGCTTATTGCAGCATGACACCTCCTTTCTAAACCGTCGACCCACTACTGCCTTTATGTTCCAATTGGATTGAACACTTGTGTCACTCTTGAGTTGCTTTAGGTTGCAATGACTGACACTATGTGGGAGAACAAGTGTTTGTTGAGGCTTTAAAAGTTTTGTTTACGCTGTAAGGTTTTCAGACACTGAAGAAAAGGTACACCTGTATCTTTTAATTATAATGGGATGTCAAAAATGCAACAGCTTGTTTTTCATGTAAAACTCAAACTCTTCTTTGTGAAAAAATAAAGTTGATATGTCCAAATCAATTCTGGATAGAGGCTCTACATGCCTGTGTTCCCTTGCCCTGCTTTAGGAAAGGGGGCTTTGCAGTAATAATGCCAATGAAGCAGAACGGTGCCACCTATACTGTAGGTGCTCCGCAGCAATTTCAGGAAGGAAGGTCTGCCAAGGCAATCAGAAATTGTATTGATGACTTATCTGATGTAGTGATCTATTCTAAATGTGTGTAATTGTGCCTGTGTTAGTTTAGGGGTTCAACAAGTCATTTTTAATTCAGACACTCCCAATAAAATCGAGTATGATTATGGTGGAATGTGTGTGTTAGACAGCCGGACCAGAAGCCTACACTAAAGATATAAAAGCCACACACACAGTTTTGTTGAAAAAGCGACTGGTCCTAGAAATCATCCTCTATCGCCCCCAAACCAACACTAGGTTTACCCAGTAAACATCGAAAGGTCCTTTCTTTCTGACCACCAGGCTGCCCCATACATTAAAGTACATATTAGGCTGATTCACCATAATAAACAGCTGACACACGGAAATCTAATGGCTGTAGTAGGCAGAGTCGTTAAAAAATCAATCATCTGGCTTTTTTCAGCGGAACTTCTCTGCTGATTCAAATTCTCACATGGTAGCAGTCAAGTATTAGGAAGATTAAACAGCCTTACCACCTCAGTATGAAATATTTCTGAAGGTAAATGTGGACACCTTTCATCATCACAGTAAGCACATCCTTAGGTTGTCTGCTACCACATCCAATCGTTGTAATTATTTTTAGTCCATTTGTAAAATCCTTGATAAACTTTCCTTCAGGTCAATGAGTAGTCTTTTTGTTTGTTTTAAATCTTTGCCTTCTAAAATCGTGGGATTCTTTGTAATTGTCGATTGATGTGTTGTGTTATACACGCCCTCTCTTTCCTCTTGGATTATGTGCCTTATTTAATATGTACCTACTGTAGTTGTCTGTGAGAGAAAGTGGTGTTTTAATTCAGTAAAAGGTTGAACATTCCCCCAATAAAGTGTTTCACTCATGGACATGGCTGATTCACAGTTTGTGGTGGCTGAATGAGGAGCATACTAACTAGTCTCTCAGGTGCCTCTTAATATTTGCTCTCAATATTTCCTTGTTTAAAGAGAAGTGCATGCCTCATTGCAGCCCAGCGGTGCTGCTGAGCACACATCATGTTAAACAGCTACACCATAAGCATTTCTTGTTTCTAATACTTCCTCTACAGCAGTGGTTCCCAACCCGGGGGGGGGCGCACCCCTTGGGGGGGGGGGGGGGGGGGGGGGGCGCCAGGCCTCAGATTATTTGAGGCCAAATATCATATTTATTTATTGGTCAATTCCTCGGTAAAATAAGTATTTGGTCACCTACAAACAAACAAGATTTCTGGCTCTCACAGACCTGTAACTTCTTCTTTAAGAGCCTCCTCTGTCCTCCACTTGTTAACTGTATTAATGGCACCTGTTTGAACTCGTTATCAGTATAAAAGACTCCTGTCCACAACCTCAAACAGTCACACTCCAAACTCCACTATGGCCAAGACCAAAGAGCTGTCAAAGGACACCAGAAACAAAATTGTAGACCTGAACCAGGCTGGGAAGACTGAATCTGCAATACGTAAGCAGCTTGGTGTGAAGAAATCAACTGTGGGAGCAATTATTAGAAAATGGAAGACATACAAGACCACTGATAATCTCCCTCGATCTGGGGCTCCACGCAAGATCTCACCCCGTGAGGTCAAAATGATCACAAGCACGGTGAGCAAAAATCCCAGAACCACACGGGGGGACCTAGTCAATGACCTGCAGAGAGCTGGGACCAAAGTAACAAAGGCTACCATCAGTAACACACTACACCGCCAGGGACTCAAATCCTGCAGTGCCAGACGTGTCCCCCTGCTTAAGCCAGTACATGTCCAGGCCCGTCTGAAGTTTGCTAGAGAGCATTTAGATGATCCAGAAGAGGATTGGGAGAATGTCATATGGTCAGATGAAACCAAAATAGAACTTTTTGGTAAAAACTCAACTAGACGTGTTTGGAGGAGAAAGAATGCTGAGTTGCATCCAAAGAACACCATACCTACTGTGAAACATGGGGGTGGAAACATCATGCTTTGGGGCTGTTTTTCTGCAAAGGGACCAGGACGACTGATCCGTGTAAAGGAAAGAATGAATGGGGCCATGTATCGTGAGATTTTCAGTGACAACCTCCTTCCATCAGCAAGGGCATTGAAGATGAAACGTGGCTGGGTCTTTCAGCATGACAATGATCCCAAACACACTGCCCGGGCAACGAAGGAGTGGCTTCGTAAAAAGCATTTCAAGGTCCTGGAGTGGCCTAGCCAGTCTCCAGATCTCAACCCCATAGAAAATCTTTGGAGGGAGTTGAAAGTCCGTGTTGCCCAGCGACAGCCCCAAAACATCACTGCTCTAGAGGAGATCTGCATGGAGGAATGGGCCAAAATACCAGCAACAGTGTGTGAAAACCTTGTAAAGACTTACAGAAAACGTGTGACCTCTGTCATTGCCAACAAAGGGTATATAACAAAGTATTGAGATGAACTTTTGTTATTGACCAAATACTTATTTTCCACCATAATTTGCAAATAAATTCTTTAAAAATCAGACAATGTGATTTTCTGGATTTTTTTTCCTCATTTTGTCTCTCATAGTTGAAGTATACATAGGATGAAAATTACAGGCCTCACTCATCTTTTTAAGTGGGAGAACTTGCACAATTGGTGGCTGACTAAATACTTTTTTGCCCCACTGGTGTAAGCAGGGGTAAAGTGCTATTTTTATAGGTGGTGTGTGGACCTCACATAGGGGGGTACGGGGGCATGCTCCCCCGGGAAGATTTATTTTTTAAATATTGAAGTTACATTTTTGCACTTTGAGAGCAAAATTAAGAGATCTATGGATACATCTCTCAACACCCATATGAAACAGAACTGTAAACAGATTTACTTTTTCTTTATGGATATTTTACAAATCACCCTTTTAAACTTTATTCTTTTTTTAATGTCATATAGTATTTCATACCTGTTTTTCATTTATTCTCTTATTTTTTTATAACTATAATGATCATATAAACATGTGCCTCGGAAATAATTGTTTACATTAATGGTGACCAATACGTTTGAGACCCACTGAGATAACTTAGACTAAAGTTAACTATCTAAACACTCAGAGAGTCCTTTAGTTCACTGAGCCTCTAAGTCTGACAGGAGAGGACTCTCCTCCACTTTGTTGTTGAAAAAACTCTTTATATCCGTTAGCGTAGCTCGCTAGCAACAGAAGCTAACAACAACGATCTCCGGTACCAGTGCGCTCTCTCTCTCGCTCGTGCACGCACACAAAATGGCTCGTTTCACACACACAGAGCCGAGCTTTAATGAAACACAGAGACCCAGACGTAATAGTACTGTACCATATTATTTTTGAATCAATAATTTTTCAAATTATGATTTTTTTTTTTTTTCAATAACCATTTTTCCTCCTGGTCTCTCGCCCCCCCCCTGTCATGCCTCTGCGCCCCCCTGATATACTTTGTTTTTTGTTGGGTTATGTCACCCCTCGGTCACACACAACACTCCAACGCATATAAACACACAGATACACACAGTCTTCAGCAGTGGTGTAGTGGTCGTTGGACGCAGGGGATCGCCGTCCCCCCCACTTTTTTGAAGCATCATTGCCAGTGTTATCGGTTGCAAGTGTGTATTTGTTGTAATAATGACGAAAACATAATACATTTCACAGTAATAATAAAAACGTAGCTCAAGTATTTATGCAACTTGATTTGAAGCGTGTGTGTGTGTGTGTGTGTGTGTGTGTGTGAGGGGCAGCACCGTGTGTGTGTGTGTGTAGGGTGACCAGGTGTCCCACTTTGTGCGGGACTGCACACACAGCATTTGTATCATTTGTCCCCCGTCCCACACATTTAGACTATATCCCGCATTTGAGTGACAGTCGCGCAGAAAGGTCGGCTCGGTTCGCTAACGGCCGGCACCACCGGACAGAGGTCCACAGTGTATCGTTTGGGACTACAACATCCGCCTTACTTTACAAACCCCGTGATTAGTCATCAAGCCCTGTGATTGGATGTTGGAGTGGCAGTGCGACAAGGTTACGCTGAGCGTCACACAGCTCTATGAAATGGAATGGAACCACGGCAGACTTTCCAAAACTGGAATTGGACGGGTCCAGCCCCCGGCTCCAGCTTATGCATTGTACCATGAACCTGTATAGAACTGTAACAGTCAACTGCATGAGGAGTTGGAAAGGATAATATCTTTAAAAACTACAAAAAAATCCCTTTCTATCAGCTGTGTACCATTATGGTGTAAATATAGCCTATCTACCAATTGGATCAAATATAAAAGTTAGCCGAATTAGTGTTGATACTGCAAGGAGACGTATTTTGTGAAAAGAAATGGAAGATGTTGTTTAATTGCTAATATATTTATGATCCACGTCACATACTCAGTTTTGGCGGCATTTCTTACAGTTTGTCAAAAGGTCTTCTGATCAGGGCTCTATAAATAAATATCTACGGCAGATATGTAATATTTAATGCAGCCGAACCGTGTATTAAAATGCCGTTATGTGATGACTTTCATATCATATAAACACCATTTCCCAACATGCATTGCGGCTAAAACGATCTATGTTTTGGCCTATCAAAACCTCTGAAAAAACAAAGGTGTCTCTCAGAATCGAAAGAGAAAAACCTATGGGAAAAACACAAAAGCATTGTACACAATTTAAACTTTACTTGGAGGCTGCCGCATACCTCAAATCATCTTCGTAATATCTATCAAACTATAGATCCTACATATCGACTGGACATAAACTGGACTAAAAGTACAATATATACACTTCTCGCTAGAAATCTAATCAAAAAGTGTTTTAATGGCCAAACTATCCTACAATTTAGTATTTTATAGAGAGGGTTATTTGTGAATAAACGACCATCTGTAATGTTTGCATTCAACGGGAGCACTAGAGGGCGAAAACTTTAAAATGTAATTATAGGACGTATTAAGCGCTTGAACAAACAACATATTTGGTCGTAATAAGGGCCTGAACATTCGGCCCATTTGGTCGTATGAGTTGGAGGACTTGTTGCGACCATGGGGAATCACGTGTAATCGTCTTCAGAGTTCTGTCGTTCTCAAGGTAATTACGTTGCTCCTTTAATGTTCTGTTGTCATGGAGAAGCTGCCGTCATGGCGGCCCATCTCCTCCAGCACAGCGGCCAGTTCGTTTAGGTCTCCATCGGGGAAGTGCTGGGCCTCCCATAGATCCAGGATCACTCCTGTGGGACTGGACTTGGTGGCAAAGTAGTTCAGATACCTGAATGAGAGCAGAAGGATGACGTATCTCGTTAATATTACATGACAGAATAGATTTCCTTCTCCCACATTGTTAGCACAAAGTTATTTAGAGATAGAGTGTGTGTTGTAGTCATGGATTTCTGTCATGAATCAACTTTACTGTAGGAAACAAACTCAAGTATACTAAAGCTACAGGCTGCAACTACAAATCACAACAAAGGCCAAATCAAAGTGTTCCATGGATCAACATCAAACTTTCTTCATGATAAAAAACATTCTTACAAAAAAAATTATGTTTCAAATTTCTATTTATGAAAACAAAGAAACACAACAAGCAGTTACGTAATCTGGAATAATACAAATCTTTAAAATACATTGGAAATAGTCTAAAGTGATGATATAATTAAGTCTTAGATTTTTTTTAAGGTCAAATATGTAACGTGTCTTTGCAGAAGGGAAATCAAATTACTCTGAAAAGAATTCAGAAAAGCTAACAATCTCTACTTTCTCATGTAAGAAATAATCCCTTTTCATGTATTGTCATTGCTCTAAAAGTGAAATGTAATGTATCTTGATCTGACGTGCTCTCTTCAGAACCTGAGTAACCTGAAATGTGAAAACATATTAAAAGCCCCTGATATCTGAGCATACTGTACAGCAAAACACGTGGGAAAATACCATATAACGTAAAACATTTATTGAGTGAAGGACTTGCCATAATAATTGTTTATTCTACCCATTTCAGATTATAAGAAAACAATGCATTTTCAAGTTGATTAAGAGCACCAAAATGTATCAAAAAGTCCACAGGGAGAACAGTTTTCATGAGAACAGTACATAATAAAGCTGTCGCAAATAAACTTTTAATTACATGGTTGTAGGGAAAAAGTCTAACGCTGAACCATCTGTGAATAAAGTATTGAAGATGCTAAGTTTGTTAGTTGCAAAATAAAGTTAACATATGCAGCATGAAAGGCTGTGTGATTTTTGTCTTCATTAACTTTACCATAATTCAGAGGGAGTTGCAGTATATAAGGTCTGCTAAAGAAATAATTGTCCAGTCAAGTCTATTGTTACATAGGATTTTTGACAACATTATGTGTAACATAAGGTTTTTCTTGTCACTACAGGTAGCAGGATAGTCAATGATTACTTAATTGGCTGAAAGACATTGCTTAACATTTATCTATTATTTTTTAATTCAGATCAAGACATCAAATTGGTACAACATACATACTTTATTCTTAATCTTCCTATGTGCTCTGTCTATAACTTGCTTAGTAACTGAAATATTTACATAATTTATATTTTGCTTTGAAAATGGCATGTGGATATATTTTCCACATGACACAGAAGTGACAGGAATGTAAGTTAGTGTTAAGGTCGGTGTGGGAAAGGGGCTTCAGAGAGGAGGGGAGACAGACGATGAATAGGGCAGGACTGTTTATTTATGAAGTGATTTTTCCTCTCATCGAGGAGCGAGGTAGCGAGGCCGCCATTGTTTGCCACTAATGAACAAAATGAACAAGTGTGAGAAAGAAAAGAAGAGCAAAGAACAAGGGTGGCTACAAACAACAGATATTAACATGAAAACAAAAACTGTTCTGCCCTGTCCATTTAACCTTGAAAAGTACAAATCAGCACGTTGTGTTGGTGGAAAAACATAGCTGATTATTTAGTGCTGTTTCTGGTCTGTAATGCGTTCTGCTAAAAAGGATCCCATCACAGTTTTGTCTCCAGTAAATGCATTACAGGCAAGAGGATAGCTCTGAAAAGGAAATGGTACATTAGAGTGTCTAAACCCATTTATTTATTAGTATGATAGCTCCAGGCAAAGGTGATGTAATCTCTAACAGCTCCTTTAAAGTGTCTCTTTCAGCTACCTAATGTCTTAACAGCACACCACGTGGAGAGACGTGTAGTCTGACATTTTCCCTGAATCCAGATGTCTTTATATCAAATGTATGTTTTTATTTTGTCCTAAAAAATATCTTAGGCAAGGATATTCAAGATTTTTTTTTTTAATGTGTTACTTTGTACAGACCTTTCATTTTGACACACAAAAAAACTTTTGTATAGGCTTGCTGGGATCTGCTCTCAGACTACGACATACAGACTTTTGAAATGTACTCTGTTTTACCACACCTTAGGTAGGCCCCTTACTCATAATTACTTTGACACTTGGGCTGCTGCTGATGATATGAACAGACTTTCACAGAGTTCACACTGGAAGCCACTTTTCTAATCATACGCTGAACATTATTATGATTGAATATCTACGGTTAGGTATATGCATAAACACAGGGACTCACTGTCACTATGTGAAGAAAGGTGCTTTTAAGTGAATTATTGGAATGTTTGATTAGATTTTTTACTGTGTTTATGTTTTTCCTCTGTCCTTTTGTTTCCCCTTGTTCAAAGAATTCACGCAGAAATAAAAAGTGGAAACAGTTCTCTGTAAGCTGTTAAAGGTTGTTTTCAATATCCTCCTCACCCTCCTCCTTTTCTTTCTACTAAACCCCATCTTGTTCCTGTCTGCTCCCTGCCCCCGTTTTCTTTCCACCCATATCCTCCCTCGCTGTGTGTGTGCGTGTGTGTGAGCGGGTCAGCCGCCCCTACTGGGCAAGTGAAGTAAACTCTCTCTCTCTCTAAGCTGGGCTGCTTCTGTCAGAACCATGGATGTATAATAAGGTCAGAACGGGTTGGAGGACTGCAACTGCTACCGACGCCGATGGTGTGTTTTGTGGTGTGGACTTTCTCACGTTGCGGTGGACCAACCCAGTCTCACGGCATTTCGTGTTATAGTCACGACATTTAATCTATTGATTCGTGTTCACCAACACGATTTTCCCCTTTTTTTCGTGTCACACAGAACGATTTTAAAAGCAATGTATTTCTATTGGTAGTATGTTTTGTGCCTGCAGCACGTATTTTTGTCCGTTCGGGTCTTGGAAGACTGGAAGCTGTGGGGTTCATAAAAACATGTTCTTACTCAATATCAAGCCACGATTATTGTTTTTATTTTAAATCGTATAATGTCGGACTTTTTTTGTCGTCTGTGAGGAAAAAAAATGGGGCTCAGAGCCTCAGAATACTGAAATTTGTATTTTTTTAAATCTTTTTTTCCTTCTATTTTGTTATCCTTTTCTAAATAACACACTGTTATTTACTCACCAATAACACACAATTATCCTTGCTTTTATTTATTTGTTTAATTCCATAATCTCTGGCTTTTTTGGCGTCCGTCAGGAACTGAATTTCAAAATAAAAATAACCGGAAACAGACGTAGGACATTTCGAGCATCATTGCGATACACTAGGGCTGAAGTCGAATAGTCCATTTAGCTTAGGAACCTTCCTAACCGAGTGAAATGACCCGGAAGTCCCTCAGTGGCAGCCATGATAAGTGCTGTTCGAATGAGAAGGGTCTAGCTGCGGCTGCGGACAGTACACGACGGTACACGATGGTACACGACACGCCCACCTGACACGACACTACGGTGGATGAGAAGGGTCTAGCTGCGTCCGCGAAAGTTGTACTTCCAAATATGGTCAGAAGAGAGCATGCCCAACACGTGAGACGCTGACGCAAGGATATTTAAGGAGACATGGAGGTTTACAGACAACACACAATATGGCGCACCGAGTACAGGTAATTAACGTATTGTGGTTTTAGATATAATTACATACTATTTAGGTTCTTGTTTGTCGATGTGGCTGTTTAGCGCAGTGTAATTGTATTTATTTAGCTATATCTTAGCTTGACATGCTCGACGTTTAGTTAGCATATATGCTAACTGCACATGTTAAGAGCATTCCATGGAATATAACAAAGTGTATCTCGAGCCGGTTTCTCAAACTTACCTACTGCTCCTTTAAGTACGGAAGGATTGTTATAGTCAGAAAAGATCGGCTTCCTTAAAGCTGAAGTTGAATGAAATAGCCAAGTGTCAAACGCAATCAAAAGGGAGACCGAGATAAATCTTCCTGTTAAACTTTTTCCAATAACATGATTTACTTTATTTGCATGGTCTGAACGTGTTATTGGCTGTTATTTTCTACAACTGTGTTCCCTGTTCTCATTCATAACACTCCGTTCGATGTCTCACTATGGGATGCGCCTCATCGCGGAGCAAACAGAAGCATCAATCTCATTACGCCAATCCTGATTGGCTGGAGATCTTGACGTCAGCGTCAGGGAAATCACCCCCTATAAGTAGCTTGCGCCACAACGCATGCGCCATTCAAACACCTCTTCTCGCTTCAGAGCACATCTCTATGGTAGCCGGACAAGCTTCACGGTCCACAGACTGAACCCAAATATCCATTTCGGTCGACGGGCGCTTGCCGGCTACTCCTTCTGCTTCGCAGGAAGACGGTAATTACTAACGCTAGTTATTGTTGAAATCGACCTCGCCGCTCTCTTTCCCCGGAAAGTAAGCTAGGTCTGACTTTTTTCAAGCTAGCGTTAGCTTGCTCCCTCACTACCGACACCACGGTAGCGAGGAAGTCTTTTCTTTTCTCTTCCCCACGGAGGAGGAAAGGATTAAAAGGAGCATACTGCCACACCAGTCAGTATTCTCCGGGAATAAAAGACCCACACCGTCCTTTTCTCCGGATTAAGGACAGGGTGGTTACCTCTTTTTCTCCCAACCTACCTGTTGAGAGCGGGTCCTCTCCACGCCACGAGGCGAACAAGATGGACGCCCCTCTCCCTCACACCAGAGGAGTCAGGGACTCGGTGGCTCGACTCTGCGGCTGCGGGTTGAAGATCTCGGGCACAGACACACACCAGGTCTGCTCGTCCTGCCTCGGGCTGGAACACGCCCGAGGCGCTATCGACAACCCCGGCTCGTGCGGACATTGTGTCCGCTTCACCGTAAAGAGCCTCCGCCGACGGCTAGCACGCCAAGCTAGCCTGTCGGAGCAGGAACCCCCCATGTCCTCTGACCTGCCGGCCGGCAGTCAAGACGCGGGGACATCTGCCACAGAGAGTGAACCCCTCTCCATGTCGGTCTGGGGCTCAGTATCTGAGATGGCCGCAGAACCGGATTCCCACGCCCTGGCAGGCCGGGACCCGGTGGCGGCAAGACATGCGGGAACGGGACCCCACGCTTTACCGAGCTGGGGCTCCCGGTTAGACCTCACCATGGTCTCACCCGCGGAGGATGTCCTCGAGCTTCACTACGACGAGGACGAAGAGGACGCCTCGGTGTTCCTCCTGTCCGAGTCGGATGAATATGAAGAGGACATCTTCATGTCATCGGCTCAGGCTGCAAAGCCTGGAGCGAGGAATGCTCTCCCAGACGATAGCACACCAGCTTCGCCCTGTCTGAGTATGGACCTGCAGGCAGTGTGCAAACGCGCTGCGGCCAGACTCGACATCCCGTGGCCTGAAATGGCCAAGGAGACCTCCAGGTCCCGCTACGAAGGGAAACATTTTCCCCAAGCAGCGCGGACAAAGAGGCAACTCCTTCCGGTCTTCCCGGAGATGTTGGATGAGGTGTCGGTCTCGTGGAGAGACCGGCCCTTCAGCAACAAGGTCCCAATCCAGGGTGCCTCCTCCCTAGACTTTGACGGAATGGAGAAGCTCGGCCTGCTCCGCATACCGCCCATGGAACCGCTGGTAGCAGCCCACCTCCTACCGAGGATGGGCCCGTCACCAAGCAGGAACCCCACGCTGCCGGCAAAGTCGGACCGATTTCAGTAGACAATGACTGAACGGTCCTACAAAGCCGCAGCGTTGTCCGCCAGGGCCCTGAATGTGGCCTCGCTGCTAACCGCTTACCAAGCGGAGCTCTGCGAGGACCTGTCGGGTAACCCGGGGGCAGCCACTCTGGACGAGATGGCTGCGGTCACAGACATCTGTCTCCGTATCCAACGCTGCGCCGTCCAGGCCACAGGTAAGGCAATGGGGATCATGGTGGTGCAGGAAAGAGCGAGATGGCTCAACCTCACCAACCTCCCAGACCGGGAAAAGGAGGATGTGCTGGATATGCCCATCGTTCCCGAGGGAATTTTCGGCTCCGCTCTTGCTTCCATGCAAAAGGCACTCCACCTCTGCCTCCCTCGAAGGGTCCAGCCGCTGCCTTCGCAGCAGCAGTCCTTCGCCCAAGCTGCCTTGAACCCTGCTCGGTTTAAAACACAGAGAACGCAGACGTCGCAGCCCGCCCCGAGTCCCCAGCCCAGGCTGGAGACGAGGGCGAGCTGGCCCAGAAAATCTCCGGTTCCGGCTGCAGCTCAGGCGCAGCCAACCCAGAATTTCGGCCAGCAGGCGAGGAAGAAGAAGCGAGCGGCGTGACAGCCCCTCCTTCTCCCCTCCGTGACAGAGCTGGAAGTCCACGGTTCCCCAGCTCTAAATGTGTTCCCGCCGCCTCGAGAGATGCCTCAACACCATCCTCAAGTCCGCAAAAACACATGTCACAAATCTGTTTGTTCCTCTGTCATTAAACATTTGCCGCTGACGCATCCAGGCTTCAGGCCGAGGGCGCAGCTAAAAAAAATTATAAGAAAAACAATAAAACCAATAAACAGCCCGTCAACTGTTCCCCTTCTGAGAGCAGCTTCGGCATCTCTCAAAAGGCGGATTACAGGCGGGTCTGTGAAGGCACCACCGTCACGCGCATGCGCAGTGCCGGCTGGGGTTTTAAAAGCACCACCGCCACGCGCATGCGCAGTGCCGGCTGGGGTTGTGAAGGCACCACCGTCATGCGCATGCGCAGTGTCGGTGGGGATCGTCGAAAGGGGGCACCACTGTGTTCAGACACTAGAGGGCCCCATAACACAACAAATAGAGACTCAGAGGGGAAGAGATGTGACATCTCCACTGGCTCTAAGGAGCATGCAGTGGAAGATGCTCACATCATCTGCTTGGGTTTTCAAGACAGTAACACGGGGCTACAGACTCCAATTCGCTGTCACCCCCCCCTCGCTTCTCGGGCATTCTGCATTCGCAGGCCCGAGGAGAGTCAGCCCATATTCTGGAAAAAGAGATTCTCTCTCTCCTAGAAAAGAGGGCTATATCTATTGTACCCGCCGAGCAGAGTCAGGGCGGCTTCTATTCCAAGTACTTCCTCGTTCCCAAACGGGGAGGGAACGGAATTCGGCCAATACTTGATTTGAGGGCTCTGAACAAATATCTAAGAAGATATAAGTTCAGATTGCTCACTCACACATCTCTGCTGCGGCTCGTGCGACAAGACGACTGGTTCACATCAGTCGACCTGAAAGATGCGTATTTTCACATCCCAGTATATTACCCACACAGGAAATATCTGAGATTCGCATTTCAGGGGATCTGTTATGAATACAGAGTACTCCCCTTCGGTCTGTCTCTCAGTCCAAGGGTGTTTGTATGATGTACGGAAGCCGCGATAGCCCCGTTAAGACAACAGGGTATTCGCCTGGCGACCTACCTGGACGACTGGCTGCTTCTCGCACAGTCGGAGCAGGAGGCTGTTACGCAGACAAATGTCCTCGTAAAGCACCTGCTCAACCTGGGTTTCATAATAAACACAGAGAAGAGCATGTTGTGCCCCGCGCAGACTATACTCTTCCTGGGTTTACACCTGAACTCGGTGCCCTTTTCAGCTCGCTTGTCAGCGGATAGAGTGAAAGCTTTCAGAGCTTGTCTCGCTCTTTTCCAGCTGCGCAAACATGTTCTCTTCAGATCATGCCTGCGATTGCTGGGGCTCATGGCGTCAGCCATCCTGGTCGTACGACTGGGACGCTTACACATGAGGGAGTTTCAGCGCTGGGTGGCCGCCCTAAAACTAAAGAGAGTGATGGTTACTGTGAAATGCGTAATGGCACTGCGCCACTGGCTGCACCCGACTTTTCTAGTACGAGGTGTGCCTATGGGTGCTGTCCTTTCACGGAAAGTGGTCACCACGGACGCATGTCTGACAGGTTGGGGAGGTATTTATGAAGGTCGCCCGGTGAGGGGTCTCTGGAGCAGAGACCTCCAGCGGGCGCACATAAATTACCTGGAGCTTTTAGCGGTGTTTCTCACCCTAAAATGCTTTCTGCCTTTCCTCAGGGGACATCACGTCCTCGTGAGGACAGACAATACAACCACAATATCGTATATTAACCGCCAAGGGGGTTTGCGTTCTCTCCAGTTACACACACTGGCGCGCAAACTTATCCTATGGAGCGGTAGGCGTCTCCTCTCTCTGAGAGCGACGCACGTACCGGGAGTGAGGAACCTCGAGGCAGATCTACTGTCCAGAGGTATACCACTTTATGCAGACTGGACTCTACATCCAAGGATTGTGAGCCAGCTGTGGGTGCGTTACGGCAGAGCCGCGGTGGATCTGTTCGCATCGAAAGACAACGCTCAGTGTCAGCTGTTCTTTTCGATGCGCGATCTAAATGCACCGTTAGGCGTGGATGCACTCGCGCACAATTGGCCCCCGGGCCTTCTGTACGCGTTCCCACCCCTGGCTCTGATACCCCCAACTCTGGCCAGAGTGAGAGAGCAACGCCACACACTTATCCTGATAGCTCCGCACTGGCCAGCTATGTACTGGCTAGCGGAGATATATCAGCTGCTGTGCGGGCAGCCATGGCAGCTCCCACTATGCAGGGACATACTGTCCCAAGCGGGGGGGGCGATCTTTCACCCACACCCAGAGCGCTTGGCTCTATGGGCCTGGCCCGTGAGTGGTACAAATACAGTGTGACATGACGCTGACCCTGGCAGCTGCCAAGCGAGCCAGCGGCACTCATGCAATATCTGTACAGTTTTCATGCACTCAGTTTGCCCCAGGGCAAACAGAGTGTGGTTGAAGCCTGACCCTGCCTTTATCTTAAGGCGGTCGGTTCGGGTACCACATTTGACATTAAGGCATCTTCCCCGCCACTGTATTCCTCCGGGGAACAGCGGCCGGATTTGCCGTGTCCAGCCCGTGCTTCACGCACGTACAGGGACAGATCAAGGGTGCTTTGTCATAATGACCAACCCCTTGTGTCCTGGGCTAACCCTTATAAGGGCAAGCCTGTTACTAAGCAACGGCTCTCCCACTGGTCTGTGGAAGCAATTGCTTTGGGGCTCATACGAGTCAGAGTTCGCAGGCACCCTCGGGTCCGCGAGCTCTTTCGACTCAGAGTCTGGCTGCATTCTGGACTCTGTCCAGGATGTCTCCCATCAAAGACATTGGTGCAGCGGCGAGCTGGTCCTCGCCGCTTACTTTTGTCTGCCTCCTAATAGGTTGGACGTTCTGCTCCCAGTGTGACTCAAGCAGTGCTGGGCAACTGGTTGAGTCAGAGCTCTACCTGTTAAGTTCTGGTTGGTTTGGTGATTTTCGAGATAAGCTCGTCTGGCAATACGGGAGCTACAATTTCCCATAGTGAGACATCGAACGGAGTGTTATGAATGAGAACTATAGGTTACTTACGTAACCCCAGTTCTCAGAGTAACATGAAGTGAGATGTCTCACCAGACGGCCCTCCTTGCTATGGTGAAGCGAGAAGAGGTGCTTATTTTTGAATGGCGCATGCGTTGTGGCGCAAGCTACTTATAGGGGGTGATTTCCCTGACGCTGACGTCAAGATCTCCAGCCAATCAGGATTGGCGTAATGAGATTGATGCTTCTGTTTGCTCCGCGATGAGGCGCATCCCATAGTGAGACATCTCACTTCATGTTACTCTGAGAACTGGGGTTACGTAAGTAACCTATAGTTCTGTGGACTACAGTTGGCGGTTCATGTTCTGAATCTGAAGCAACAACGTTTTGTTCCCCCTCTTTTTTTTTTCTTCTTTCACTCTAATTTCTGATGTTTGACCTAGTTTTGCTCTTGCTTTCCCAGGGGTGTTGCACAGCAAATCATTGCAGGATCCTGGACAGAGAAGACTGCTCTGGATTTTGAGGTGTTTGCAATGTCACTATCGTATTGTCACAATTGGCTATTATGCTCTTACTAACTTTTCTTCATACAGGGGCTTCCGAAGCAGACCCATGGGAATGACTGTGGTGTCTTCATGATAATGGTGAGTAAGGATAAGGCCGTGATATGGCACAATTGATTGCTCCTTAACTCCTTTCATTTGTAAATACATGCAATTGTGATTCACCACCACTTAGACCTGACAAACGTTCTGTTTGAATCCCAATGTTCTCTCACATTATGCACTTGCAAATAAACAGGTGTGCAATAATAAAAGGATTTAAGGAATGTTCACGTATAGGTAGGCCTCTCGTGCATCTTTCTTGTGGCGTTATCACCTCCACATTTTATTGGAGGTGTGTGACTACTTTCTCACTGAGTTATAAGCCGTCACGTGTACATTATGTCTTGCATGTGCTAATAAAATTCTCATTACAGTATGCCTGGTATTTTGCCATGGAGGCCAGCTTTGACTTCAGCATTGTAAGTATTAAGGAAAGAAGTCACATTAAAATGCTATAACAAACTTAATGAAAATTGATGCTCTTTCTTAAGTTTAGCATGACATGTCTCTCCTGAGAAGGTGGTGGTGTGTTATCCTGGTGGAAAACTTTGGACTGGAAGGGTATGCTGCATTGCTACAAAAACATTTGAATTTGTAATTGTATTATCAAGAAGATTTGGGGGGGAACACCTGGCTCTAAAATTCAACCTTCTGGTCAAGAAAATGTGTCTTAATTGCAGGTATGGAAAGAAGTTTGCTCACTATAGTGAGGAAGGCAGGGCGACCCTTAGCGACAATGTCCCACCTACATTCAGGATCAGTCGTAAAAGGATGCATGCAAGCAGCACCATGGTCAGTGTATCGCTCAACGTATCTATGACCCTGTGTGCCTGTTTCAGAATGGGTTACTACTCCTAAAACACATACTACATAGAACTTATGGTACATGCAACATTTGTTTTGTGTGGTATTGTGTCATTCTGAATCGAGCCTGGATCATTTTTGGAGGAGTTAAACCGTGCATGTAAAGCACTGTCAAAATAATGGTTGACTGTCTGATGCCCCTGGACACTGATGAGGACCACTCTTATAACAAGAGGCCTTACAGCTTCCTTCCTAAAGAGTCGGTTAGTGAATGGACACATTAAAGTGTACAACCCCTGATGCATGTGATTTTATAATATTACATATGACTTCTTTATACCATCTTGTCTTATCAGTGAGATGGAACTTTGTTCTCATGACCTCGCCAAGAACATGAGTGAGGAAGCTGAAGGACTGAAGGACTTGTGAAAGATTCCGAGGAGTTTTTAAATAGGCTTTAAACTCCTGCAGGTCAATATTTTTTTAAGTTGACCAGCTCTGATTTTCCATATGATGTTCTGTTCATTGAGGAAAACGGTATCAGTGTCTTATTTTATATACATCACAGTGAATGCTGAACTTGCCGGACCATATACTGTAGTTGAAAGTACACAATGAAACACTGGCTTGCTTGTATCAAATCAATACAATTCCCACATGCCCTACCCCGGAACCTGCGGTCTTCAGACTCTGGCCCCCCGCACCAACCTGCGATCCTTCGGGGACAGAGCCTTCAGTATGGCAGCCCCCACTCTCTGGAACGCACTCCCTGTGAAGATCTGCAACATCCCCACGCTTGACGCCTTCAAAAGGGCCCTCAAGTCCCATCTGTCTGCCAAGGCCTTTGGCCCCAAATCTATTTGTTGTTTTGTTCTTCTTTTTAAAGCGACCTTGGGTCTCATGAAAGGCGCTATACAGTATATATCTCTTATTAATACATCATTGGAACGGTACCTCCAGTATGCCTACATGACAAGCATTTTTATAATATACAGTAAACATATCTTTGACTTATTGCAAAATTATAAAATGAAATTCACCCCTGCTGTCATTCTGGCTTTCACTGTTCAAATTAGATGTCAACCATCAAAATGGGATAAGGGGTTCCAAGGGGTTCTCAAACGGATAGGTTATTAATTTATTTGCCTAATAGTTGCTTAAAATGCTACAATAACATGCCATGTACGGTCTCTCAGCCACCGTAGGCGGCGTAGTAGGGGGCGTGTCGTGTAGTGTCGTCAATTCGCTTTTCATCTGCCATGCCTCTCAGCCACCGTTGTGTCGTGTACCGTCGTTATTTGCCTAATAGTTGCTTAAATTGCTACAATAACATGCCATGTCGGGTCTCTCAGCCACCGTAGGGGGCGTCAATTCGCTTTTCATCTGCCATGCCTCTCAGCCACCGTAGTGTCGTGTCAGGTGGGCGTGTCGTGTACCGTCGTGTACTGTCCGCGGCCGCAGCTAGACCATATTGCATATTGGACAACTCCGGACGGCAACCCAAGATGGACACTTGACACAGTGGCTTTTGGCAAAGCTGAAAAATAAAACGAGAGAGATGCGTTATTGTTATTACAACGTGACTTCACTATTATTTAACAACTCTTTTTATTGGGTTCTTTTATTTGGGGTTAAGTACATTGTCAGAATAAGTGAGAAATGGATTTAACTTCTGTTAAACAGCCTATGCCATACATTTTTGCATACATTCACAGTAAATATTTATTCAGTATGATAGCTGTCTAACATAAGTTAAATTCATTTCTCACTTATTCTGACAATGTACTTAACCCCAAATAAAAGAACCCAATAAAAAGAGTTGTTAAATAATAGTGAAGTCACGTTGTAATAACAATAACTCATCTCTCTCTCGTTTTATTTTTGAGCTTTGCTAAAAGCCACTGTGTCAAGTGTCCATCTTGGGTTGCCGTCCGGAGTTGTCCAATATGGCGGACCATCACGCACATGCGCAGTACCGATCGGGCAGGGGGACGGATCGGTTAGTGACACTTCAAGTGAATGGGCGAAGCTTTGAAAAATATGTTCATGCCTGTGTGTGGACGGGCCGTTACTGGAGCCTCAGTGGACTCTCATCCCAGAATTGTAAGGAAATCAGTGGGGATATTGAACAGGAAACATTTCAGTCAAGGGGCATCATATGACCAATATAGACAGAAGAGCAACATTTAAGTCAATGATACCATTCCTAGGTGAAGTTAACATCTGTATGGAGTCAGATCAGTCTCAATATTAATAAATCAGGGTTTCCCACACATAGACTATACTTGGGCGGGCCGCCCAGGTATATTAACGGCTGCCCAAGTATATTTCGCGACCCATTTAGGTTTTTTTTTTTTATATAATATTTTTTTTTTTTTTCGTCCGTGACCACGACGCCATCTGCGATCGATTAACTTGTGGACAATGATCCCTCACTCCCTTATTCTGATCTCGCCTCCTTCTGGCCTGTTAAGTGGCCTCCCTCACACAGGGTGACTGGCTGTCCACATGATGTGGCCTGCCGACATGGCCACTGTCATACAGATCATAAATCAAAGCCCTTGATTGGTCTCTGTGTGTCATTCAAGCTCGGGATAACCTCAGCTCAGGTGAGGTAAAGGACTCTCTGAGTGTTTAGATAGTTAACTTAGTCTAAGTTCTCAGTGGGTCTCAAACGGTGTGGTCACCATTTATGTAAACACATATTTCCATTTGAGAGGGTAGTGATTGGTCTAATGCAGGGGTGCCCAACCTTTTTTGAACCGAGAGCTACTTTTAAAGTTGCCAGTCTGCCGAGATCTACCAGTCCAAATAGAGAGACGTAGCCATTACTGACAGCCTACTACCAGGTAAATACACACTTCTACTTGTATAAAACTGACCTTTGTACGATTAATACTTCATAAAATACTGCAGATCCTTTATCTTACCTCTTTCTAATCTACACACATACAAGTATTTAACTGAAGTTACACAAGAGTGTTGTTGATACAGAGTTGGAGTTTATTCACACGTCACATACTACAGTGGGTAATGTTTTCAAGAAACATTGAACAGTGCTGCCACATATGACACAGGAAAAAAAGAAAAGACTCTGAACCCTTTCTTTGCCATGATATAAAAATAGTGTTGCTACAAAAGTATAAATTAGGCTTACTAATAAGACAACTCAGATCTGAAGCTACACAGGAATCTGCTGCCAAAGTGCAATAAATAAGACAAAATTAATAGAATCAAACCCTTTTTTGTTGCATTTTAGTAGAGTATACAAATAAATGCCTTTTTAATAGGATGCAAGCAACACTAGTTTCTTAACCTGAATTGATAATAGACTATAATCAATTTAAGTTTGCATTCTTATACCATTTGTACAATAATTATAATGACTAAGTTCAAACAAACTAAAACTCACAGCTGATTAATAACGGTATCTAACTTGAGTTTTTATTATATCAAAAACCTGTTGAAATGCTACTGTTATTGTTGTTGTTTACTGTCCCCAAAAGCGTGTCGGCAGCCTCCAGGAATGCTTCTTTCACAACTTCGCCATCTTTGAAAGACTTCATGTGTTAAGCAAGAACGTGACTGACACGATACGATGCTATGGTAGCAGCCTTGCTCTTGTTGTTGGGCCTGGTGAAAATGGACTGCTGTGCATTTCGCTGTCCTTTCAGGTCCCTCCCCTTTTGGGAGCGTAGGGCAGAATTAGGAGGGAATTCCGTCTCGTCGCGTTTGTGCACTGTTTTGAAATGCCGCTCCTAAATTACCCTTCTTCGATAAAGCCACGCTCGCATTGCAGATGAGACAGATGGACTTTGAATTGGAATAGATAAAAATAATCATCCTCCCACTCGGAGTGAAAATTATATATTTTGGGCTCTTTTGCTTCTGCCATAATTGCGGTCTTGTGTGTGTGCGGACTGTCACTCCTGTTGACACGGACAACGTCAGCGAAATAGTGCCCACTGCCCACCAGCCACGCCCCGACACATGGGGTCACGCCGGCCAATCACAAAGCTTTGATGCGTTCAAGTGCATTATTCTGGCATAAGAAGATTATGTTATAGGACATTAACGATAAAACAGAATATTGTTGTTCTATTTTTAGACACATCTCGCGATCGACTGGGAATCTCCCCGCGATCGACCGGTCGATCGCGATCGACTGGTTGGGCACCCCTGGTCTAATGGATAGTGAGGTGGGCTGAAGATCGGAAGGCTGTGAGTTCAAATCCCGCCAGGAACACCACCACTAGTGTGCCCTTGAGTAAGGCCCTAGTTACTCCAGGGAGAATGTCCCTGTAATCGGTCATTATAAGTCGCTTTGGATAAAAGCGTCAGCTAAATTAAATGTAATGTGATTAGTAAAATATTCATGAATAAATAAATAAAAAGTTAACTAGGTGAAAAAAGGTAAGATACACTTTTAAAACTTGTTGAGAGAAAACTAGTCTTTGCTGCTGCCTCAAAGAGGAGCAGGGGGGAGAGGAGGGAGACAGGAGAGGCTGATTCAGGAGCACAGACACACTCACAACTATAAATGAACCAAAAATAAATTAATAAACAAGTTTCAGTGTTTTTTTCATATTGGAAATGGTATGTTATTGGTTATGGCCATGATTTTATGATTATTGAAATGTATACAGTTCTGTTTAATATAGGTGTTTTCATAGATCTAGTCTCTTTATTTTCCCCTCAAAATGCACCAGATTGATGCATTTAACTCCAAAATAAAAAATAAAATCTTACCGGGGGTCATGCCAACAATGCCATCACACTTAGAGAGATCCGAAGCAGTAACTATGTGCTGAGATGCATGTTGCATAATGTTATCTTTGAATAAAATATGATTTTTTTTTCAACAACTCATTTGTATTTCTTCACTTACTGTATTTCTGTAAACTCAAGCAATCTTTCTCTGCAGAAACCTCTATGTACAGAGCATAGCCCATAAAAGATTAACGTGCTTTAGATTATGCTCAGCAGTGTGTAGTTGGGTGGTCAAACGATCTAGTATTATGAATGAAGTGTGTTATATTTGGTGCAAAAGTTTGCATTTGGTAAGTGTTTATGTAGTTTTGAGTGCAGTTCTTCACTTAGCAGGAGAAATGAAGTGTTTTGCACTTTGGGTGTGGGGTTTTGTGAATTGTGTTTAGTGTTCTGAGAAACTGAGCAATTTAAAAAAAAATGTGTGTTAGCAATCGTGTAAAACTGTAATGCAATATGAAATCCGAAAAACTTTTTAAAAAAAAAAAAATAATACTTTATTCCGAGTGTTCTTGCTTTTCTCTTTGAAAGTCATCACATAACAGCATTGTAATACACGGTTCAGCTGCATTACATATTACAGATCTGCCGTAGTTCTTTATTGAGCCCTGATGAGAAGACCTTTGGAAAAACTGGAAGAAATGCCGCCGAAACTGAATACTTGACGTGGATCATAAATATATCAACAATTATACAAAATATTAAATTTCTCTTCACACAATACGTCTCCTTGCAGTATCAACACTAATTCGGCTGACTTTTACATTTGATCTAATTCGTAGATAGGTTATATTTACACCAAAATGGTGCACAGCTGATATAAAAGGACTTGTAGTTTATAAAGATATTACTGATTTTCTTTGAATATAAGAATGTAAATACTGAGTCTGAAATAGTATAGCAATATGCTGTACAATTATGTGAAAACATGAATAAAACTACACATCTTCAGATGTTGTACATACATAAGTGTCCTACACTAATAATACAAAGTTATTATGGCTGTGTGTACCTTGTGTGCACCGCCTAGTGGTTAAAGCACGTTATTGAATTATTGTTTTTATGTGTTATATTTGATGAAACAAATATTAAGAGTACATACTTTGATAGGGGGAAAGTAGAAGGTCAATGATAGAAATATAGAATATAAAAAATCAAGAAGATACTATAAGTGATCTCTACAATAAAACAGTTGAGTGCAGGATGTACAAAGATATTAATAGGAGGAGGTGCAAAACAGAAAAACGAATTAACCTTTATTTAAACATTAAATAATACTTTAGATTAAGGTCTTCTTTTAAATAAGAAAAAAGCTTTGGGGGTATCAAAAGATAAATATTAAGCCTGACAAAGTACTTAATGTGTCAGGGTTTGAGTTTTTGTCTGTCTAGTTTTGGGGTTATTTTTGCTGTTCTGTCCTCCCTGTCGTTAGTGTCCCTGGTGTGTCTGATTGTGTTCACCTGTTGCCCTTGTGTTTCTCCTCCCTTGCCCGGCTGTTTCTCGTCTCGTGATTAACCCTCCCTGTATTTAGTCTTGTCTCTTCCTGTGTTCAGTGTTGGTTCATTGTTTGTCGTTGATGTCCCCCTTCATGTTGGTCACAGTCACCTTTGTTTGGATGCTACCTCGTACCTGTTCTTGGATTCTTGTTTTTGTTCAGCTTTTGTTAAATAAAGCTCGCCTTTTGAAACCTGCTTCCTCCTCAATCTGCATTTGCGTCCTATTTTTCCCCAACCCTGACATAACGTCTAATATATTGCTTTCCTGCAATGTTAACTATGTTGAAGCACTTATTTTAACTGATATTATACATATGAATTGTACTCTTATGTATGTAGATAGTATAAGAAATGTGCAGAATATGACAGTTTAATGGTGGAGGTATACACACATATTGATAGATGTCTTGTAATGCACTGTTGAGGAACCTCAGCTGCGACCCAAGTTTTTCATTCATTGCACAACTACACCATAGTTGTGGTGAAGAAAATCTTGAAATCTTGAAAGGGATGTGCAAAATAGCAATTATATACAGTCTTTAATTAATTATTAGTAGAGAATAACGAGTCATGAATATACTTTATTACTCGTTTCCATTCATGCCAATTGCAGATAAATGTTTAGTCTTAAGCACCAACTATCAAATATCTCTCCTGATAGTTGGCACTTGACAATCACCTTCCTTGAATTTTACTCAGGTGTAACTAAAGTCTGATTTAAGGGTTGTTTATATTTCACATCATTAATCAGAATCTGCAAAGTAATTCAAATAAATGTAGTGGAGTAAAAATACCAGGTTAACCTCTGAATTGTAGTGGAGTAGAATAACAAAGTAACAATGAGCTCTCATGTGGGTATATATTAATGCTGCACGGACACAAGCGATGTTCACCCATTTATTAATTCTATGTTTTACATTTGATAACACCAATGTGTTTAATACTGGCAACTTCTAATTTTGGGAAACTGCCACTCCAACATCCAATCCCAGAGTTTGAAGATTAATCACGGGGACAGTAGTCCTAAATCATAGCTGGGGATTATCGGTAGTGTAGTGTCTTCGGCCATCCTAAACTCAGAAATGTTTTTCGCATTAACACCATGCATTGCGGCTAAAAAGTCCAAACAGCGAGTTTAAACCATGGCTGAGGATCTTGGGTAATCAGTTCAGTGGCTGTGTATCGCAATGATGCTCGAAATGTCCCTTATAGGCCTACGTCTGTTTCCGGTTGTTTTTATTTTGAAATTCAGTTCCTGGCGGACGCCAAAAAAGCCCGAGATTATGGAATTAAACAAATAAATAAAAACAAGGATAATAGTGTTATTGATGAGTAAATAACAGTGTGTTATTTAGAAAAGAATAACAAATTAGAAGGAACAAAAGATTTTTAAAAAATACAGATTTCAGTATTCTGAGGCTCTGAGCCCCATTTATTTTCCTCACAGATGACAAAAAAAGTCCGACATTATACGATTTAAAATAAAATCAATAATCGTGGCTTGATATTGAGTAAGAAAATGTTTTTATGAACCCCACAGCTTCCGGTCTTCCAAGACCTCAACGGACAAAAAGACGTGTTGCAGGCACGAAACATACTAGGCCTACCAATAGAAATACATTGCTTTTAAAATCGTTCTGTGTGACACGAAAAAAAAAAGGGGGAAATCGTGTTGGTGAACACGAATCAATAGATTAAATGTTGTGACTATAACACGAAATGCCGTGAGACTGGGTTGGGTGGACACACGCACACACGCGCACGTACACACACACACACACACACACACACACACACACACACAGGAGCTTGCCCGCCCAATACTCCACTTCTCTCTCTCTCTCTCTCTCTCTCTCCCTGGCACATACCATAGGCACATACACACTCCGAGGGAGAGGCAGTGTGTGAGCTGCGGACCCTGCCGTGTGGACTGTATTGAATAGAGGAGAAGAGAGGAGCGCAGTGGCAGACTCTACCATGCCAGTGCAGGGAGAAAGGCTGAAGCGCTGTCTCTCTCTCTGGAGCCGGAGTCCTCTGCTGTTGCTTGGACTGTTCTCTCTTCACGCACAAGCACAGGGTGAGTAACTGCAAAGCCTCTCTGTACTCCTCAACATGGCAGTTTTTACTTAGCTTTGCTCTGAAGTTGCTCTGATGCAACTCCTCAAAAATGTGTGAGATTTCCTTTTTCACCTAAACTTTCTTATTTAGTCAGTTCTTCGTCTACTTACTGAAAACATATGGTTGTTTTTTCTCACATGTAGAATTGTACTTTTTGTGGAAACATGTATGGTACTTCAAAAAGTTTCCATTGAAAACTTTGCTCTGCAGTGTCTTGAAGTGTCAGTTTAAGGAATCAGCTCCAAAATGTAGCAACTGATGTAGCCATGATCCTGATCATAAGACATGTGGTTGTTTTGCATCAAGGAAATGTTTTGTTAAAGTGTAACATGTCTCCATCAGGATTTTATCAGCTCAAAAAAGGCACAGCTGAGATACGATCTTTTTTATTGAATTTTCCAATTGTCAAATTAAAGGGTTCAGTGTCTTGATAATAGTGAATTTGAGACTAGAAGCATTTTCCAAAACACTATTATGTCATAAGCAGACACTCATGAATTTGATATCATATTGATATGGTTAGTCAAGAGGCTTTTCTACTGACCATAGAAAACTACATTGAGTTAAATTGTAAGTTGGACTGTGACAATTGATTATTGATTTTCTTATCACTTTGAATTTCAAACGTTTACAAGTTTTATATATTGCTGGGACAATAGGTTTCATATCTTTCTGTGTATTTGCTTTATCCTTCAAACAGATAGAGAAATATATTGTCATGGAGCGACATTGTTTCCGTCAGTCACATCAGCTGCTTGTCTGTGACCATGTTTGGTATCTGGAGTGTGATTGGCGAGGTGTTGGAGAGAGAGAGTGTCAGATTTAATAGTCTGTTATGTTTAGTGCCGTGATGTGTGTCATTAAGGTTTGACACTGCACCTCTGTTGTATTTCCAGCATTGGTTTAACTATGGCACAGAGGCTCTATAGATGATCCTGATTGATACAAATGATTGGAGGAATTGAAACATTAGTGTGTCCTGTTAAGTTCAGGTTTGGACTCTTATTTCTGAAGAGTGATAGCGTCCGTGCCTATTTTTTGTTACTGTCTTTATTGTTGGTCTATTTAAAGTCATCGGAGATTGTTTCAGCTGGAGCCCTGAAGTTAAGCCAGCAGAGTCTCATACCTCATACTAAGTGTGCTTTGTGCTGAGGTCATGCTGCGACCTCTGGCTGGACGTCACCCCCTCTTTCTCGTCCATCTTTCCTGTCATTGTCACAGTCTGAGTCGGCTTTCCTATGGAGTCCATGCTGTGTTACCAGTTCTCATTTACTCCCTTTGCTTGCAGTTACTGTGTTAACCTTTTTAACCGAGCCTTTAAAGGAAATACATTTTGAATACCATGGACATTAAAACATTTGCACTGCACACATGAGTACACAGGAACACAAACGTAAAAATTGCCAGAGTGTTTGAGAGTCATGGTCATACTGGCTGCTCTGTGCAAGAAGCTGCAGCCACAGCTGCCCAAGAGGAAGACATATGTGAAATCTGACAAAAAGTTGGAGCTGTACCAAGTTTTGTTCTTGTTTGTGTTAAACTGCTATAAAGCCTTTTCTATTGAAACTTTAAATATAAATGAATATTGACTTCATATTTTATTATAAAATGCACATTTGTTTCCCCCACTTTCTATCTTTCACAAATTGTATTGCTGCAAGTGCTGCATATGGGACATTATAATACATCTCCATAAGTGCAGTTTTAGTGTGAGGAGTTGGGATATGTAATGTTTTAGTTGATCTAAATAACAGTTTAACATTAATTGGCCATTGTAGACTAGTAAAATAAATGTAGCGCTCCTATTATTCAAAAGATCTGACTTAAATACTCACCAAAAACACAAATGTGTTTATCTGAGCACATATTTATTCATTCTTAACCCTATATTTTCACATTACCACCTCTATTAGTATGTGTTAATTCATACTTAAAAATAATATTGTCATGTGTTGCATTTCGCTAGATAATAGAGTCTTAAAAATGTCCAGATGATAGTGCATCATTGTCATTGTGGATGAGCACCAAGCTTGGTCTCAGCGGGAAAAAAAATCCAGATTTTGAAAGAAGTGATCAGCTTAGGTATTTCATTTTTGTATCACTCTCTAGATGCTCCTAACAGTTAAAACAGGTTTACTTTAGCAGTTTTTAAATAGTTTAAACTTTATAGAAATAGCATTTTGCCCTGAGGTCGGGGTTAGCAACAGCCTTTATTCATTGGTTGACACAAGGTTGATTGATTGGACCAGCCATATGCTCCTTCATTGGTTGACAGCAGATGATTGATTGTCATGGCAACCAATTCAACTGTGCCTTAAAGGGCAAATGTTTGTTTTGAAAACTGTATGAAAATATAAGATGGAGCAGGTGGACAGAGAGGATTTTATTTATCAGGATTATCTGATCCTTACTTTCTCTGCCTCTCCCTGACTGTGTTCCCACTGTTTCTTTCCACTCTCCCAGCCTAAACTGCACATGGATGGTTGGTAGGGTGAATGGGAGTCTAGACTTGGTCAGCTAATGTTTCCTGGTCCTATAGCCACAGGTGAACTGAGTCATTACAGGTCTTTAGACAGGCAGTAGACAGCTATGGTGTTGTGTCTACATCAAGGTCACAGTTTGCCTTGCAGCATGTCCATGACGTTGTCTCAATCAAATAAAGTACAATGTGTTCATTATTTTCAAGGAGAAATGAGAGCATTGGGAATGTGCACAAGCTTACGCACACTCACACACATACAGTCTCTGTGACCTTCCACCTATGCCAGGCTGCAATCTTCAATGTGAGTTCTGGGAAGTGAGGAGTGAGCGTGATATCTTACATTTCATTGTCCTTGGTGGAAATAAGCACCGCTGTATCAGTTTTCACAGTCAAAGCTTTGCCAGTTACTTTGCTTTTGTCACTGTCCGCTAATGAGACTCTGTTACTCTCTGCAGAATTTCAGAATTTTCAGATTTTCAGATTTTGTTTTTATGTAAAACATTGTTTTAAGTTTGCAAAAAAATATTTGGAAACATCTGTGTGCCTCATCTTTTCTCCCTCTCTGTCACTTAACACCTGCTTGATAAAGATGATGTTGTTTCTGATTTGCATGCCTGATTAGCACTGACCTTCGCCCACAGTGAAATGGATGCTTCTCAACATCTTAAAAAGCACTCAGTTTAATTTATAGAGGGGGTTCTTAGCTCTCAAGAAGACATTGACAAAACTATAATACTTGAGGAAAACTGAATCAGACATTTCTAGCAGGAAATGCAGTTTTGAGGAAAGAGAAGTAGAAGGCGTGAAAGCTGAGTCAATGTATCAAACTGATGGTGGAGCGCTCTGCTCCTCAGCCTTAAAGCTTCCTGGCAGGATGTGTTGAGTTCCCTAGAAACAGATACCTTATCAGAACTACAGATATGCTGGCTATGAAACTGAAACACAGCTGTTGCTGTTTGTTAAAAACTATTTGTTGGTGTCCTGAGGTAAACCTCCAACTTAGATTTATCCTTTTTTCATCTTCCTTGTGTGATTTCTGAAATATTTTCTTCAACACAGCTGGGGCCACAAACCGGGGGTCGCTGAGTAGGGGAGGCTTAACAAGGCAGGATCCAGAAGGCTAATGTGGGGCAGGAGTTAAGGATATACCGGCTCAGAGACAAAGCATGACATAAATATAAGTCCCTGTTATGCGATATTTGAAAAGGTCCTATGTTGTGTGTTTGAGAGGAAAACAAGTGATCTTGAAATTTCTAAAAGGTGGAAGGTGAAGGAGGGTTTGGGACTGAGGGGTTTTACATCCTGTAATGGATACAGATTCAGTAAATTCTATACCAGTCAGATTACCGGTCTGGCCTTGACTTCTTAAGACACAGCTGGAGCAGGAGACTAACATGTCTTTGTCTCTTTGTAAGAGAGGGAGAGATAGTGGGTGAGGAAGAGAGATTTTTGAATACAATGAAAACGTTTTTTGGTCTGTTTTTGTGATGATCATTAAGAGGAAGTAACACACTCAGACGGACATCCCGGGGCAAAGCAGAAGCCGAGAAGGGGGACCCGGGCGGACGGCCCGGGGGCAAGGCAGAGTTCATGGTGGGGGTCTCAGGCGGACGGCCCGGGGGCAAGGCAAAGTTCATGGTGGGGGTCTCGGGCGGACGGCCCGGGGGCAAGGCAGAGTTAAAAAAGGGGCGAAGGCCACAGCGGGCAAACTCAGGGGGATGGGCATGAGGGCGAAGGCAGCGGCTGGAAGAGTCAGGGGGCCGGGCTCGAGGGCGAAGTCCGCGGCACTCAGGGGGCCGGGCTCGAGGGCGAGGGCCGCGGCTGGGGAACCCAGGCGGCCGGGCACAAGGATGGGCAAGAAGGCGGCGACGGGACAGCTCCGGAGGATGGGCAGGAAGACGGCGTAGGCCGCGATGGGACCCCTCCATTGTCAGCTAGATCGCCAGAGCACTGGGATCGAGAGCAGGAGCTGGTGGAACCCCTTGCGGGTCAGGCGTAGACGGGACCCTGGACGGAACATGGGCTGGTGTCAGTGGGAGCCCCGACGGAGCAAGGGCTGGTGTCGACGGGACCCGAAACAGGACAGGACATGGTGTTGGCAGGAAACATGGCGGAGTACCTGTCGACGGGACCCCCAACAGGACAGGATATGGTGTTGGCAGGAAACCCGGCGGAGCAGGTCTCGGCGGAACCCCCAACAGGACAGGATCAGGTGTTGGCAGGAAATCCAGTGGAACCCCCAACGAAACAGGACATGGAGTTGGCAGGACCCTCAGCGGAACCCCCAACGACACAGGACATGGAGTTGGCAGGACCCTCAGCAGAACCCCCAACGACACAGGACATGGAGTTGGCAGGACCCCCAGCGGAACCTCCAACGGCACAGGACATAGGGTTGGCAGGACCCCCGGCAGAAGAGTAGTCAGCGAGCCCCCCGACGGGACAGGACATGGAATTGGCAGGACCCCCAGCGGAACCTCCAACGGACCAGGACATTGGGTAGGGACTTGAGAGGGAACTCGAGAGGAGACTCGAGAGGGAACTCGAGAGGAGACTCGAGAGGAGACTCGAGAGGGAACTCGAGAGGAGACTTGAGAGGTGACTTGAGAGGGAACTCGAGAGATGACTTGAAAGAGGACTCCAGAGGGAACTTGAGAGGGAACTCGAGAGGAGACTCGAGAGGGGACCTGAGAAGGAACTTGAGAGGGGACTCGAGAGGAGACTTGAGAGGGGACTCGAGAAGAGACTCGAGAGGGGACCTGAGAAGGAACTTGAGAGGGGACTCGAGAGGAGACTCGAGAGGAGACTCGAGAGGAAACTCGAGAGGAGACTCGAGAGGGAACTCGAGAGGAGACTCGAGAGGGAACTCGAGAGGAGACTCGAGAGGGAACTCGAGAGGAGACTCGAGAGGGAACTCGAGAGGAGACTCGAGAGGGGACTCGAGAGGTGACTCGAGAGGGGACTCGAGAGGGGACTCGAGAGGGAACTCGAGAGGGGACTCGAGAGGGAACTCGAGAGGGAACTCGAGAGGGGACTCGAGAGGGAACTCGAGAGGGGACTTGAGAGGTTACTTGGTGACGCCGCCGACAGGACACGTGGAGCTGGCGTCGGCCGGAGAGCCAACAGGAGACGAGGTGCTGGAGTCGGCCGGTACGTCGACAGGACACGGGGAGCTAGCGTCGGCCAGAGAGCCAACAGGTGACGAGGAGCTGGAGTGGGCCGAATCACTGACATGACACAGGGGGCTCTTCTGTCAGGGCGGAGTGAAGCAGGCTGGACCCAAATGCAGATTTCACAGAACAATTCCTTTATTCCAAGGTTAAATTGACAAAACAGAACACTACCCCGTGAACACAGTCCAAGACAAACAAGGAACGAACAATGACAGAAAGAAAAAACAGAACTTAAATACACACAAGACTAATCAAAGAAACAAGAGACAGGGGAGGAGGGAGGAGAAAACACAGAGGCACAAGGTGAACACAATCGGGTAAATCAGACAGGAAGGAACACAGACAGAAAGCAACAGGCAAGACAGGGGGTGAACACTTTTCAAAATAAAACAGGAAGCCAAAGACAGAAAAAGACAAGACAAAACAAAACACAGACAGATTGTGACACTTTGTTTCTTAAGTATTTAAATTGTTGTGTTAGTTGTTGTGACCTACTGTGTGTGCCGTGAGCTCTGGGCACAGAACAGTACAATGAAGTGCTGTGATGGACAAATAACAGGTGAGACGGAGCAAAGCTGGCTGTCACAGTCACAGTGCACTGGGACTACAGGGCTTAGTGTTTCCATGCACTTGCACACCCCCCTTATTACCAAGACACCTGGAACATCGTTTTGGATGTGGAAGGTTGATCGGGGAGAGAAACTATGCATTATTTTTGTTTGTTACCAGGACTTTAAATAAATCACTTGAAATAATGAAGTTGAAAAGGCCCTATAATTGTAGGTTTTAGTTAATAACATCATAGGAAAATGAAATACAAAAAGAGAGTGAACAAAACTGCTACTTTAATAAATATTGCAGCGAAAATAAATACATTCACAGACTGTAATTTAGGGTAATGGGTGTCTGTCGAGATGCCCACTTTAAACCAAATGGCTTCGCTATACAGACAATCATTATATGCTATGATAGGTGCCTAATGGCTTTCTAGATGGAGGTGCATGTTGAATGTGTGTGTGTGTATATGCGTGTATGTGTGCTTGCGACGCGCCTAGACGACAGCATGTTTGTCCAGTGAGATAGTACAGAGGAGGCCTGGAGCCCGCTGATGGGTGATATGTGACTTAGTTAATGTGAAGCTAATCATACGGAGGAGACAGTGGGACGCATACAACTATAAACACATGCACACTTACACAAACACACTCTCACACAAAGCAGGGACTCACACACACACACACACACACACACACACACACACACACACACACACACACACACACACACACACACTGGTTTTCACTCATACCACACATTATGCACACATTAATAGGAAACACATTAATATCATTCCACAGGCTCTCACACACATACATATACACACACACACACACACACACACACACACACACACATACACACACACACACACACACACACACACACACACACACACACAAGCTGTAAATGGATGGAAAGTGACTGTTTAAGCCTGTGGAGATGACTGAGACGCCACAGACCAGAACTCTGGGAAATAAACACATGGCATCTGTAATGTTAACACCATCAAACCCTCCATCTACACGCACACACAAACACTCTCTCTACTCCCACAGTCACGCAGCAAGGCACTCACCTACACACTGATGTGTTCTCATCATCTGACGTCTCAAATACAGATTTTTGTTCATTTATCATTGAGCCAAAGCAATCATTGTAGCTATTAGTTCTGCGTGACAGCAATATTGTGTATAAGTCACGGTCGGTGTGTGTGTGTGTGTGTGTGTGTGTGTGTGTGTGTGTGTGTGTTTGTGTGCACGGTTTCCTATTAATGTATTTAGCTTTTTACCACTGCATGCTTTGTCAGAAGAACTAAAGGATGATGGGAGCTAAAAAGATGCAGAAGTTTAAGCAGAAACAATGACACAAAAAGCTCGCCGTTACTAGTTGTTGAAGTGGTACTGTAGTTGGATATAATAACTCACTGATTTATGATATAAAAGTCTGTCAAAAATATATATTCTGAGAATCGATGATGTCAAGCCTTAGAAGCATACCTTTAGAAAACAAGTTATGAATGTCAGTGTTTAAATTGCTTTTGCCACTACAGTTCAGGAGTGAACAGAATATAAATTGATAGCGAAAAAGTGAAATGTCACATTCTCATTAAGCTATATAGATAGCTTAATGTTTTAAGTAAAATAAACTTGCAAAATATATCTTCTTGTCTCTTATCAGCTTAAATGATACCTCACATCATTCCTGAAATTAACTTTAGTACCAAAACGTATATGATTCTGTTTTCTTCAAGGTTGTGTCTTCCTGGTCGAATGTACTTATTGTAAGTCGCTTTGGATAAAAGCGTCAGCTAAATGCAATGTAATGTAAAACAGCTTGACCTGAGTCTCTGGGCATGAACCCTGTAAACAACTTAGCAAAACAAGTATCTTAATCAGAGCATTCACTTTAAATCAAGCAATTTGTGGGCATACCAATTGAACAAAGTTGAACTTGTGCACTGAATATTTGGAACCTGCTGTTTGCCCATTTAGCTAATTTTGTACAGATGCCAGACTTAAATTTGACCTTTGAATAAGCATTTGATTTCAGTCAACTTTGCTTCGGAGAATACATTTGCATTAAAATGTGTAACTTCTTGTTATGATGACGTAAACATTTCCTCCTCATTCTGTACATCTACCCTTATTGGTGTAAGACATAGTGTCTTTCTTTGTTTTGTATTTAACATTTGTCACTTGGAGTATTTATTTAAGGGAATTCTGCAGTTGATGTTTGTTTCAAGGGCAATTTCTTAGCCTGCCAGCAAAAAAAAGAGTGTATATTATGTGTTCCTGCATGTTGTGTTGACCATGTGAAGAGCAACCATATATAAAAGAGAATACTTTTGGGTCATTTAGCAGCCTCATTTTAAAACAAACTTCAGCTTAAGGATGCTTATCTTATAAATGTGTAATATCGACATGCTTGATAGATTTCTGTACATGTGTGAGAAAAGAGAAAGTCTTTTAGATTTACTGTAAAAAAAAGCATTAAAGCATTTCATAGTTTCTCTGTCTTCCTTGTTTTGTATCGGTTTGGCTTTTAATTTCATTCCCAGACACATGTGCTCACACAAAAAAGGTGACATCATGACTAGACTTCTGGGTGGTACCCCGTTTCTTCCGAACGACTGAATCTAGCAAAAATGCAGAGTCTTCTACCAGCTATCGTACTCCATTTGAGAGTGTGTCAGTGTGTTTTCTGTTGCTCTGTTATATCCACAGTGTGAAATCTTAAACTTGCGTTGTCACATTTGCCATGGCCAACCATCGACTTGGCATGTGTGTTGCGATTGTTTATCAGTTCATAGAGGTGAATTTTACATACCACCATGATGGGACAATTAGTCATATGATGATATCACGGGATTATAATACAATATATAATATGAAATAGCTGCCAAGTTTGAATGGACTTTGATGGTGTGTGTATTGTCATTTAACACTATGTATCACTCTGGGATGGGTGTGCTGGTTTTAGTGCATAAACCAGATTTACATTATGCAGTATAAAGCTTAGTAGGCATATCACTTTTTTCACGTCTGATTAAAGTGCAGTTTTATCAATCATCTGCCAGTCGGTCAGGCCACTATTTTTACACTTAGTTATATGTGTTGTTGTTTTGTTTGTGAGACATTTCATTTCAGTTGTCATTAGAAACCACATGTTGAAGGCTGTGGGTCAAATGTATAATTTGTGCTTTGGATAAACTTGTTTGAATATGTTGTAGTACACGTCCGTGCATATTAACAAGGGGAAAAGAACAGGCTTTCAGACGGCAAAATAATTACTACCCAGAAAACCACTAATGGAACTAATTGGAAAAGTTAATTCACAGTTCATTTCATATCAGTAATTGCTAGTCACTGCGGTTGATGCAGATGTTAAATGTGTTTGTGTGGGGAAATTGGAGAGCTTCATGATACCAGTTTTGGTTATTATTGTGCCATACTAGAGCACATAGAATAAACCCAGAGGGGCAAAAACAAACAGATTCATAAACAACACTGGTTATTAAAACCTCCTTCACATTGGCTTTGTTGACACAGTAAATATCAAATCTATGTTTCTTAGAGACACTTTCCTTCTACTTTGATAAATATGTTTTGTTATATCTTGTATTCTTTTTGAAGATTATATTTTAATATGAAGTTTAAATATTTAAAACAAAAACAAAATATTTAAGATGTGTCAAACAAGTGTACTGTATGTGTTGCATTACTCAATTGCATTGCTTATAGTAAAGCATTCCTTTTTGACATACACATCTGTCTGACGGAGGAGAAGAGCTGCTGCTTAAAGGATCTGCCGGAGAACTCCGAAGCGTCCGGTAGCTTCATTAGTCGTCCATAGGAATAGTTTGAAAAGAGGTGTAGGAGGACATTTTCCATCTCTTCTGCAATTATTTTGACATGCATTTCAGATTGACTGAACATCTGATATTTGAAACAAATACATAAGCCAGTTATTTTTGCCTCAATGTACTGATTTGGAATTAAATTGTAATAGTGTTCAGTAGGAGTTCATACTATAGCCAAAAAACCTCCAGCACATCCAATGTAATGTTATATTGTATTTATATATAAATCATGATAGAGTAAATATTTAGAAATTCAATAGTATTATACCTAAATGAAACAGAAGGGGATCTGGATCCTATAAACCTATTACCATAGCGTAGACAAGAACGTTTTAAGAAAAGTCATGATTTAGCTTAATCTCCATTTTCTGTGCACTACTTTGCCAAAGTATAGTGTGCATGGCTTTCATTTATATCTTTATGACTAATCAGATTTAGTTTGTATTATGTATTCAGATCAGAAGAAGCCGGATTTTAATTATGGGTATCAGAATCACAGCCACAGCCTACCGATCCAGCCCGATGCCCAGTGTCTTTGAATTGATACAAGCTGTTTTGTGATGAGTAGCAGCCCACAGATGGCCATGAGAAGGAGCTTTTGATGAAGGGACCAGCTGGTATTCTTTCTCTTCTTTTCATTATTTTGCTCTCTCACACCGCCTTCAGGACCGTTTCATCATTTCCTTGTATTCCAGAGGGAATGCTGAGGGCCTTCTGTAACGAACCTAGAGTTCCGGTACCCTTGTGTACCTGTCACTCATCCCCATGCAAGGACACACACACACACACACACACACACACACACACACACACACACACACACACACACACACACACACACACACACACACACACACACACACACACCTGGTCGCAGCATAAAGCTGGCAGATGTCAGCTGTATAGGCAGAGACTTGCACTGGCTCATTACTGCATTATTCATCAGTGTGACATAATGAAGGAATGCTTGAAGAGCTGTTGATGATGATGTTGGAGGATAGAATAGATGAATGAAGCTCCAACAGCTTCTCTCATCTCTCCTTTCACTGGTTTTGTTACGCGGTTTACATCGCTTCTATCCTTTGTGATAGTTCCTTGGTGGTCGGTCTCAGTCCTGGTTGCTGATTCACTGATTTTTAAGACGTAAGTTATTATTTTAACTTTGTTCTTCTGAAAGGACTGATTTACAAAAGGAGGATTGCTTTTTTGATTGATTAAATTAGTAGTTCATAACAATCAAGCAGTTTCAGTTGTTATATGTCTACTTGAGCTTGAAGCAGCTTTTAGATTTAGGTGAGTGAATTAATAAATAGATGTTAAAATGTGGGAGAAGAAAGACACATGATGTTTTAATATGTCTGTTTTAAAGATATACTGCATCTTTTGAACGTTGTAAATGAAAAAGACGATGGAGGGATAACTTCTTATTTTTTCTATGAGCCAGAGACTGCGAAACCCAGGACGTTGTCTTACTTTGATAGCCGTGTCAATTAGTGCAACCTCTTAATCCGACTTTGGCAGGAATAGAAGTGTAAGGGAATCTGTCTGATCCTTTTTCCTCCAATATTATTAGAATAGTAATAAAGTAGTAAAAGAGAGAGCTTTGTCACAGGACTCGAAGACAGAACATATTTGAATATCAAAGTAAGTTCAGTCAAAACAGCCAAAGAGTTGACCTTCACTTCCCAGCATCCAGCTTCCAGATCACAAAGCAGGGTTCATTAAGACATTCCTGTACATGTGGGATGGCTCGGCGCATCTCAGCATTGACAGGAAGAAGAACATGGAGATAAGACCAGCGCTGAAAGTACATGGAAGTTAGAGAGAGAGTCGGAGCCAAAACTTTTCACCTTCCATGTATCTTTCTCTGTACCGACGTGCCTGCCAAACACCAGCAAGATGAACTACTACTTAGAGCAGGGGTCCCCAAACTTTTTCCTGTGAGGGCCACATAACTTTTCCCTTCTCTGATGGGGGCCGGGTCAGTTTGTAACAGAAAAAGTGTGACGATCGCATGGGTGTCTAAACGTAAACATTTATTGTTTTCTAGAAATCCACACATAACCAAATATTAATAACCCTTTCCGGGATCTTCACAGAAAAAAAGTCAGGAAATAAATAATAACACTATTAATGAAATAAATAACACTATTTATGAAATAAATAATAACCAAATAACCCTCTCTGGGTTCTTCACAGAAAAAAGTCCATTGAAAATTACTGTAACTTTCTGTTGTGCCGTGCACACTCTTAACAGGTAAAAGTTTAGCTTAGTTGTCAGAGCAGAATCTCTCAAAATAAACGTGGATTTACGTAAAAAAAAATATTTTTTCGGGGTTCGGGTGTTTTGTTTGATTTTAAACAAACAAAGTCTTGGCTTTCAGAATATGAAACTTTTATTTCCTATTTATTTCTCACTCGCAATCTGCTATTCCGCAGCGCCGCCCCCCCACTCACTCCGCTGAAATTATGAATGTAAGAGTATAGTAATCATAGATAACACTGCAGGGTCCGTTACAGTTTGTTTTTATCTGATTTCAATTAAACAAAGTCTTGGCTTTCAGAATATTAAACTTGTTTCGGCAAATTCAGATGATAAATACAACTTTGAAGCTTCGGCATAATTACAAGCGGAGAACGGCAGGCATAACAACAGCCGGTGTTTCTCGTGAGTGTTTTCCCCGGGAAACAAACACAATACACACAAACGCAAAATTACACAAGCACACGCACTCACACGCACACGTATATACACACACACTCGCAAGCTTCCCCTCCAAACGAAAATATCTTCCCTCGGTAGTATTTTGATCATTTGCTCCGCTAATAATCAATCAGATCGATGGATTCCAGAGAAGAGACAACTTTGAAGGCCTTTTTCTCAAAATGATGACTCGGTGACAGTCATTATATAATGTGACATATTTCGCTTAATATTTGAAGTACAAAAACAATCCTGATATCATTAGAAAGCTAGGAATATCCTCTTTCCAACAGTGTATACAACTCAAAAGGTGTCTTCGGGTCAATGCGACTGATTTCGATAGAGCAGGTCACAACATTTTGACAGGGGCTAGTCTAGGATTCGCGTGGTCAAAAAAAAAAAAAAAAATCATAATGCGTCTCTGATATTGTTCAGGGGGCCGGGCCAAATGTGGAGGCGGGCCGTACCCGGCCCGCGGGCCTTAGTTTGGGGACCACTGACTTAGAGGAAAGAAGGGGGCAGGAAGGGAGCCGTGTTGTCAAATGAGTGTGTCTTAAGTGGAAGGGGGGGGGGCGGGTTGTGTTTACATGGGCTCGCTGAAAGGTTTTTGTTTCTGGTAGGCCTTGTTTGACATGGCCAGGATAACTAATGAATATGTTCTCTCTCTCTGTTTCCCTGCGTCTTTTGTCTGCCTATCTTCCTTTTTATTCTCCTATCTTCATCTTTCCATCTCATGCACAATCTCAATCTCTCCCTCACTTATATCCCCTCTATCTATCTAAATATCTGTCTTCTTCCTTTCTTTCTGCATTCAAGTTTTTACAAAGTGGCATCTGTTGGAGAGAGGCCTTTTAGCTTTTGGGGGTTTGTGGGGCCACGGTTGTTAATTGTGTGTTTACAGTGGCCCCTATATCCTGCCATCAAGCCTGAAAAAGCCTATAAGGGAGACCTGAAAGCTAACACTGGCATCTGAAAGGCCATTTTAGTGAAAGAGCTTGAAACAATTATACTGTCAGTGAAGTGCCTAAACATTCGGCCAGTTTCAGAGCACTAGTAGTTTGACTTTCTGCCTGTTTTGACGTTGGTGGTACTTATTGAGGTTTGGACTGGAGCCCCATTGGTCAGTGCTCGTTGAGTTGCACCTTACGGCCAAGACGAAACCACAGGGGAAATATTTTCTAAGTCCTCAAGTTTACCCTACTTTTTCTTTAATTGCATTACCAATGGCCTCTCAAACCATCCAATAATACATTATAAAAGGATGCCTTATCTCTCTTTGTAGTCGTTTTTAAAGTACGCACTTTTCCTCTTGGTCAAAATCTATGTGATTTTTCACATATAATTATCACCTCCATGGAGGCACTCTTCTTTCTTGAAGAAAAGCTTTGGATAACATGCAAGATCGGCGCCTTCTTGTTTTCTAAAACAGCAGAATATTTGACCTTGGTCTTCTCTGCAGACAGATTGTAAAAACCATCACCCCAGGATCAACTGTCGCTGTACTATTTAGTTTTTTCAAAGAATAACGAGAATCAAGAACATTTCTGTAATCTGTTGTTGGTTTTAAATCAGATAATCAAATACGTTTGTGTTAGACACCTCACCTTTTACATTCAGTGCAGGGAGAATTAATACATAAAATATTCTGCTCGGCAGTGGGCATTCCTTTTTTCTTTCTCTCCTGTTTTATCTCTTTCCCACTGTCTCTCTCTCTCACTCACACACACACACACACACACACACACACACACACACACACACACACACACACACACACACACACACACACACAACACACACACACACACACACACACACACACACACACACACACACACACACACACACACACACACACACACACACACACACACACACACACACACACACACACACACACACACACACACACACACACACACACAGCAGTAGCCAGGGATCCCAGGTGCAGGTGGGATGTGAAAGGCTTTGTGTTTTGTCAACAGCACAGCAGCACCTCACATGACTATCCAGTGGACTCACGCAGGGAGGAGAGGGCAAAGGAAGTGGACGATGAGAAGGGAAAAGGAGGTGGGGTTTAAGAAGATAGTTTGGGAGATTTGGGAATAAGATGGAGGAGAAAAAAAAATGTGAAAACAATGTGTGTAGATTTCACTAGTAGAGGAAAAGGGATATATGCAACAGAGAGGGGCGAATTAAAAAAGATAAAGGACAAAGAAGAAAAGGGGCATCGAGTGAGACACAAAGTGAGTGAGTATTCAGGAGCAGGATGGAGTAAGTGATGGGAGAGAGGGGGAGTGAGAGAAAGGGTGGAAAAGGCCAGTGGCCTCTGCTCCGTCCCGTCTGTGCTGCTAAACTGCCCACCAGTTCCCCGCAGCTCTGTCACTTCTCGTTTGTTAATCCCCCTTTCTTCTACCCCTACTACCCTTCCTCGCTCCCTTTCTCTCAAATCGGTCAATTGTTAATGTGACCCCTTTAAAACCCCACCGTCCCTCTCTTGCAGTATTGTCAACAAATGATCAGTTTGTACAAGAGAGACATTTAGAAAGGGCAGTGCTGTATGACGAATGTCTATGCTCGTTTAAAAGTGTCTGCTGAAGTTGTTTTTGTCTTGAAAGTTTTCCTTTTGCAAAAGAAAACCTAGAAATCAGCATATTATGAAGCTACGGTAGTTAATGTGTTTGCTGTGTCCGATAAGATTAGGATGGACCACTTTACATAACGTTTTAATTTTAATACTGCACACGTCCTCACTGGTGAAATTAACTCTCAACATGAAAGAGATGATGAGAACAACCACCTTATCCAAAAGACAGCCCTTTTCCTTGGGACTTAGTCACTGAAGTCAAAGTGGTCGTGGAAGCTTTTGGTGAATACAAATCAATAATGTAAGAAAAAACAAGTGCATCACATCAACACATAAGATATCAGTGACCGTGAAGTAAATCAATAGAGACAGAGACATTTGTGCCACACGTGAAAATGCTTGGTGTTTAGCAATTTGCGTATCTGTGTCTTTATGCTTCAGTCCATTAGGTTGCATTTGGCGTTTATCCCTAGAGTTCTTTGATGTTTTGTAAAACATCAAACGTTTTGACTGACACTGCATAACAACCCTGAACATTTTTCGCACATATATAAGTGTCCATCTATTGAATAGATGGACACTTATGGTGAAGAAGACAGGATCAGTTAAAAGTAAATGAAATGAAAAATATGATGCGGCAGTCAAGGTGCATCGTCCTGATGCAGGTGATTCAGCATCAACAACTGATTTTGTGTGCGTTACTGAGTCCCAGGAGATCTGGTTCGCTGTCTAACAACCACCCGGCTGAAAGCTGTGAAACTCGGCTTGAATGCAGAAAGTCCAGCGCTAAAGTGAAGAGAAAATATCACAGCGACTACATCAAATGTGGCTTTTTTTGGACTGGAGATGAAGAGGATCCCAATCCACAATGTGTTTTGTACTACGAGTCGTTGGCGAACGAGGCTATGAAACCTGCCAAGCTCAAGCGAGATTTCAATACAAACACAAGGATTACATTGGGAAACCTTTGGGAGATTTTGAGAGAAAACTTGATGAATTCAAGAAACACATGACGAAGGCGCCCTCGCAGTTTTTTGTACCGGGGGAAAATGCGAAGGCTACAGAGGCATCATACAGGGTATCCCTTCGAATTGCAAAAGCAGGAAAACCTCATTCGATAGTGTTAGAAATTAAAATCAATGTTTTGATGGCATAATGTAGCTTAAACATACCGTCAGTTTAAATGCTTAAATGCTGTCTTATACTGAAAAACCAGAAGTTCTCGCGCACAATGTCTGATGTAAAGCTTTTATTCTGAAAAACCTTCATCTCCGGTTAGCATTTAGCATGTGGCTAATATACCCAGTAGGGCCTGGCTCTTTTCGTGGCATCTGCAGGCAGTGGCAAGTACTTCCGGCATCTGCCACAGAGGCCACTACTCCGTGGCATCTGTGGCAAGTACTTCCGGCATATGCCACAGATGCCACAACTTGCCGAGGCATCTGCCGCTGCTCAACGGGAGTTGCCACAAGATGCCAGAGTAAGGGAAGGTTTACTGTAGCTGCCACTCGCCTTCCGTGGCAAATGCTGCTATTAAACCCGTAGGCTATGTATCGTGTAAAATGTCGCTGTTTAGGCATGACTTTATCGAACTGATCTGTACACAGGACTGATGTGCGATCTCTATTTTTCAAAAAGATTATACATTATCATTTCTATTCAATATTACTTGGAGCATGGTTTGCTAAAATAAACAAATGTGCTATATTTATGATGAAATATTGGCGAGTGAGGGTTGCAACGCCCTTGGCAATTGTCGCTTCTTGAGGGGAGTTTCCACTGCTTGCTACGATAAACCAGGTGTATTATTACGAGTAAAGACAAATAATTAACAAATAAATATCTGTATTGACACAGCAACGTGTACACTGGTGTTATTAGACTTGGCTACAGACTTAGGGCAGCTGTAACTGATTGCAGTTGCCACTGCTAGTGAGATGCTAAGATTTACTTTATAAATTAGGCAATTCTTTCACACACAGTGACGTCACGAGCTACCCACAATGCAACGCGCGCCATTTTCCTGGAGGTGCTAATATCCTGGAGGTGCTAATATAAACAGCTAGGTAATGTAGCCAGGCAGAGCGCACTAGGTTTTTTTTCTGAATTAACGACCGAAGAAATCGCTGCATGTCTTCGGATTACATCTCTGGACTTGAGGGGTGTGCTCTAGGTCGTTACCAGCGTAAACTAGAGCTGTGTGGGTTGTCCAATTGATTGCCCTTACAGACTGCCTGCAGATGTATGGAAAAACGACTCTCGGAAGTGGCCTTCGGTCGATTTTGGCAGCATCTACGTCTATCTTCTGCAAACACCAGGTGAATACCCCACTTGTCACAATAATATTATCATGCCAATGCATATATGTGGTATTTTAGAGTTGACTAGATATTGATTAAGGCAATAGACTATGATATTCTGCTTGCACCTCGTGTGAAATGGTGGATACCGGAAGTACGGTGTCGCCCTCGGCCCAAAACCCGTATGTGTGTGTGAAAGAATGGACAGTTATATTTTCCCCATGCCTCAGCAGGCCATGCATTCACTTTGATTTTATCCCGTTATGAAATGTCATCATTTTGACAATAAATAAATGCTACATAAACGTTATCTTGCACGTTTTATCGAACCATCTCCGTTTCTAACTTTCAATATATTTAGAGATCTCTCTCTCATCTGCGTGCGGGGGTGGGGCCTCACAGACATGCTGATGCGCTGTGCACACAGTTCTGCCGGTAATGAATATTAGGATACATTTTGTGAAACTTTTCCAACAATAATTCCAATAAGTATTCCAAAATGTATTCATTTCAGGTTTACGATAGTAACTGTAATCAGATTAGTTGTTTTTCAAATGTAACACGAGCTGAATACAGTTAGGCTACTTGATTTTTGTATTCTGATTATGTAACGCCGTTACATGTATTCCGTTACAACCCAACCCTGTGTACAGATCATCAGTCCTGTGTACAGATCAGTTCGATAAAGTCATGCCTAAACAGCGACATTTTACACGATAAATACGGGTTTAAATAGCACACACATCTTGTGGCAACTCCCGTTGAGCAGCGGCAGATGAAGAGCTGGACGGTGGCACAGTTGCAGCCTTCAAGGAACATCTGCAAGGCCTTCACTTTCAGCTGGGAAGATATTTCCCTGAACTAGATGCAGGCTTTGAGTGGATCAGGAATCCATTTGGGGACAAAACACAGATCGAACATGTCAGTTCCAAGCTCCCACCAAGACAGGTTGACAGCCTTGTGGACATCGCATCTGATGGGACACTGAGGACGACTTTCAGAGAGAAAAGCTTGACAGACTTTTGGGTCCACGTCCAGCCTGAGCACCCAGAGCTGGCTGACGCTGCTCTGAAACAGTTGATGCCGTTTTCAACCACCTACAACAGTGAAGCTGGTTTTTCTGCACTTGTTGGTCTGAAAACAAAGCAGCGTAACAGGATCAATGTGGACTGTGATATGAGACTAAAACTCTCCAGTTTGGATCCCGACATTGTTTCACTGATGTCTCAGCACAAGCAGCACCATTCCTCCCATTAGTTGGCAACAGAGACACGCAGTGTATGAGTGAATAAACAATGCTATCTGTAAATGTAACAGTGTACATAATTATCTTGTGTTCATTGTTAAATTCCTATTTAACTTGGGACTGCAACCATAGTTTTACTGTATTTTATTTTGAAAATCCGCCGCGGAAGGGATCAATACTGGACCCGGGGGCTGGACCCGTCCAATTCCAGTTTTGGAAAGTCTGCCGTGGTTCCATTCCATTTCATAGAGCTGTTTGACGCTCAGCGTAACCTTGTCGCACTGCCACTCCAACATCCAATCACAGGGCTTGATGAGTAATCACAGGGTTTGTAAAGCAAGGCAGATGTTGTAGTCCCAAACGATAGCTGGGGATTCTGGGTAGTGTAATGTCTAAACTCCGAAAAAACGGCCAAATAATAATATAATACAATTCAATAACGTGCTTTGACCACCAGGTGTCCCTTTCTATCAGCTGTGCACGGTTATGGTTTAAATACAGCCTATCTACCAATTGGATCAAATATAAAAGTCAGCCGAATTAGTGTTGATACTGCAAGGAGACGTATTGTGTAAAAAGAAATGTAAGATGTTGTTTAATTGCTTATATATTTATGATCCACGTCACATCTTCAGTTTTGGCGGCAGTTCTCCTGTTTGTCCAGAAGTCTTCTCAGCACGGCTCTATAAATAGAGAATTACGGCAGATATGTCATACTTAATGCAGCCGAAACCGTGTATTACAATGCCGTTATGTGATGACTTTCAAAGAGAAAAGCAAGCACACTCGGAATAAAGTATTATTGTGTTTTTAAAAAACGTTTTCAGATTTCACATCACATAAACACCAAATCCCAGCATGCATTGCGGATAACCATCCAATCATCGAGCTGAGGATCTTGCTTATGTCTGTTTCCGGTTTCGTTTAATGACCGATGTATTTTGTTATACACACATTCCTTCACATTTACATTTTAATGTGCATTAAAGTATTTCGTGAGGCCTTCTAACATGTTTTTAAATATAACTACGGTTGTAGTTGAATAGTTTGTAAATTAACATGAACCGAAGCTGTTGCTTGGCAACTCAATCGCACAACGTCACGTCCGTTAATTCCACATCCACACGCACGGATTAACATCGATTTAATACATTAATGTAGCCTTTGTTTCTGCTAAAAGAGGTGTCGACCAGCTGGGGCAACAAGAAAATCGCTGTAATCGAGTGTGACTATTAAAAAATAAATCATTACGTCGGGGTAGCATTTGCTTGGTATTTCCGGTTATTTCTCCACTGGTTAACATGGGTTAACAATACCGTGTAGCTGTCACGTTTGAAGGGGACGAAATCGTGACATCTTCACGTCTCCCAGCATGGTAAATCGTCACATGTTCACGTCTTGACGTGATACCGGGTTGCCCATAAGGTGCATGCTGCTCAACCTGAGCCATTAAAGCCATGAGAGCTAAGGAAAACTCCTGAAGGGTCTCACCTTCAAGTTGGTGCCGAGAAAAGAAAGCTTGTTGTAAGGTGACATAAGACTGAGCACAACAATAAAGCTCCCTTAAGATGGTGAACACTCGGTCTGAGTCTCCTCGCTCTAGCCTAGGGCGAAACTTAATCTCCTCCTTCGCCTCTCCCTCCAAATGATCAAATATGTAGAGGGCTTGGTCCGCAGCAGAAAGATGGCGGGCACGCACACATGCCTGTACTTCTTCTATCCATTCAGTTACGCCCATGCCTGTCTTGCCATTAAACATGGGACACTTACGGTCCCTTGGAATAACAATAACTCGCTCAGCAGCAGTGACACCTGCAGACGGGTCATGACGACCCGGCGCAGAAGAAGAAGCACCACCAGAGTCCATCCGCGAAGCAGCATGCTCCTGGCATTGTCTGCCCTGAGCTCCATCACTAGCTCGCGGAGCTGCTGCATCTCGTCCTCCAACAACTGAGGACAGCTACACAAAAACCACACACACAATGGTATGAAGAGAGGGATCCCTATATTCAGGGCCGCCCCTGGCCAACTTGGGGCCCCAAGCGACATTGTGAGATGAGGCCCCCCCCCCAACCGACAGGAGTGAACATTTTTTTTTGGAAACAAAGTAGGCTACTTTGCAAATATAATTCCTGTTTATTATTATTATCAACGGTTACTTTTTTATACAGTGAGGTAAATGGTAAATGTGCATGTATGTCGCTCAGTATGCGTTTACAGGTGAATTTTGCATTTCCTGCCAAATACTAGCCTCAAAAAGATAAAAACATAAGTAATGCAAATAAACTACTTCTACTAATAATCATAATCAATTCAATAATACAAATACTATATTGTTTTATTATAATATAGTTGTAATATAGTCAAGACAAAACATGCTTATGACATGCTCAAAACTGATATTTCTTAAATCTGTATTCTAGTCCCCTCTGTCAGCAATATATCAACAACTACACACACATTTATATCAGTATTTCTCTGTGTTGTGGTTGACATGATGATGACTGTTAGGAGTTAAGGGGAGAGGCTGAGCATCACCATGAAATGTGCAAATTGACATACAAATGAATAAAAGGGGAACAAATGCTCCATGTTTTTTAGGCTGTAAACTTTAACTGTTATGTAAGCCAAGACAGACAGTATCACTCTTCCTCCTGTATATTAGCAGATAAAAGGCATAACATAATGAATGGTAAATAAAGAATACTGGAAATAACTGCATCTCCATTAGCCTATATGCTCTGCAGAGACTGCCTTCTTCATGTCGTGAATTGCAGCTGATGTTTTAAGATGGCAATTGGCAATTTGACTTATACAACATTCGTAAGTTGTACATTTGACTCATACAATAACCCACCTTCGAGTGATGCGCTAGTTTCTTCATGTTTTGTGCCGGACTGAAACTGTCTTTTCACCGACATCTCTTCACCTGCACTAGTGGCCGTATCAAAGCCGTGATTGGTCAGATGTCGATTCATTGCAACGGTGTCGGGTTACAGACGTGCTCCTCTTGTCACCTCTCACTCTCACTCTCGCGGGGGGTGCGCGGAGAACTGAGCGGAGAACTGCGCACAGCAGCTGAGGCCCTCTGGGCGGGGCCCCCTGCGCAAGGCGGGGCCCCATGCAGCCTGCGTGATTGGCCTGTAGGGAGGGGCGGCCCTGCCTATATTACACACTGCTGTTTTGGCTCTACAATTACATATATGGGAAAAGACACTTACTGCTGAAACTAAACATCAAAAAGGTAAGAACTAAACAAAAACTTGTCTCTGCCCCTTTAATGGGGTGATCCTGCCGACAACGCCAGAATGTGGCGGAGTGGTGAGGGTAGGTTTAAAGTCGGTTGCGGACAACGCCACCTGGGGGAGTTGCGCCCCGAGGAAATTATAAAGACTAGGTCTAATACTGCTAAGGACAATCAGGTTCGTTTTACACCACGGGCAGACAGTTTTAAGGGTCAGCATACAGTTTTATTTATAACATACAAAATATCTAAAAACACCACACACAATACATTTGAATAAAATACCCACTTTGGGGAAACGGACTTGGCTTACCACGGCGGCAGTTAACAAAAAGGGGAGTAAGGGGTCCAAAATAAATCACCCGTGACACTGCACACCACTCAAAACGGATATGTGAAGAAAACCACTGCCACCACCAGGGAGTCTGCCGCCTCAGGCCCACAGCACCTGTCCAGCACAGGATAAAAGGTTATAATTCTGACAAAAGGATAAACAAAAGAAAACAACAAAATACACCAAATCTGAATGAATGTAAACAACAAATGAATAAACAAAGGACTGCAAGGAATAAACAAATTAAATCAAATTAAAGTAAATGTAAAGGACAGCAAGGAATACACAAATTAAATCAAATTAAAGACAATGTAAAGGACAGCAAGGAATACACAAATTAAATAATAAATGTTCTTATAGTCGTGTATTAGGACCATTCCCTGACGCCAAGAACGGCTCCAGCAACAGGCCAGAGCAAGCAGTCTGGGCCTGTCCACAGCGAGGAGCGAAGCTCACAGAGAGCCCAAAACTCACAGAGAGCCAAAACAGCAGCACGGGACGGGAATGATGGCCAAAGGTGGGGAGCGAGAATAGTTAGAACACCCCACCCTGTGCAGCCAGGCGCAGCCACAGAGCCGACAAGGGAGGGAATGAGACCCGCAAATCCCACGGCCAAATCCCGCAACAGTGTGCAACGCCGCTACCACGTAGCCTCTGGCAGAGCAAATGCCTCCTCTAACGCCTTGGACGTCAGCTGTCCGGTAGAGAGTAGGACATGAATGCTGCCACGCCAAACAATTTGCGTTACTACGCCAAGCTGCAGCCACCACAGGAGAAGTGGAAAAGGGAGGGACCCAGTTTGGCACCTCAGCTTAAATAGCCGGTGCGCACAATTGGTGCGGTGGCCCGGTGCCAAGCAGCGGCACAGAGGGAGAAGACCTCCGGTCACATATGCACACGCCACCCGGAGTGCAGAGTGAGCTGGCTCGTGATCAATTCATCAGGGCTCTCCTCCCTGCAGACTTGAGAGTTGGGGTACAGCTGCAGCATCCACAGTCCATTTAGGCGGCCTTGGAGATGGCTGTGGAGAGAGAGATTGTGTGGAGTGTAGCGGCGAGGAGCAACGGAGGGCCGGTACCACCGGCTGGAGGAGCTGCAGAGAGGAGGAGAAGCCTGTATGGGTTACCGAAATGACTGAAAGTGTTCAAGTTTTATTAGAGGAGAAAATGAGGGAGATGGAAGCAGCTGTCAAGGCAGAGAGGGAACTGCGGCAGCAACAGGAGGCTAGACTCAAAGCGGAGCTGGCCTCTCTTGAGCGAGATCTCCAGGAGAGTAAAGAGAAGGAGAGCCTTGTGACCTCTCTGGAGAAGTGCCTCCAAGAGGGCAAAGAGAGAGAAAGGAGCCTGGTGGAGGAGGGTGCCAAGAGGGAGGCGCAGTTCAAAGAGCTGCTCAGGAGCCTGGAAGCCGAGAAGGACAATCTGGAGGAGCGTCTGACGAACCAGCTGTCCCAGCTCAATGGCAGCATCGCAGATTACCAGCAGGAGGCGGCGGACAACCGGGAGCACTTGGCCGAGCTGCAGCGGGAGGTGGAGCGGTTGGCGAGGGAGCGGGCCGAGTTGGAGGCTGAGGCACAGAGCGAGAGCAACCGGGCCACAGAGAGAGAGAGCAGAAGCAGAGTCTGGTAAGCAGGAGGAGCTGCTGAGGGAGAAGCAGCTGGAGGTCCGGCAGCTGCAGAGGGACTGCATCAAGTACCAGGAGAGGATCAGCGAGATGGGTATACGCTAAGGCGCTGCAGCAAGGTTACAACGAGCTCCAGAATAAGCTAGAACAATCCCAACTGGAGACTTTGAAAACTCTAGAAGACCTGAAAAGGACAGATAAAGAGTTGGATACCTGTAAATCTCAGCTGGATGAGTCCCAGAAGCAGGCAAGCGTAGCTATAGCGGAGAGGAGTACCATGGAGCAGAACGCCCAACACAGAGAGGCCTCGATGAAGGCAGAGGCGGAGCAGACCCTGGACTCTGTGAGGTTCAGACTCGGAGGCGAACTGAAGGAGATGGAGCTGAGACTGGACGAGGTGGACAGAAGCGGAACTATGACACCAGGACAAGAGGGCAGCATTTCCGGGCCGGGGAGCTGGTCTGGGTCTACAGCCCACAACAGAAGAAAGGCCGGTGCCCAAAACTGGACAGCCAGTGGGTTGGTCCCTGCAGAGTACTGGAGAGGGTGGGGGTAGTGTTTGTGCTGAGTTTTATTTGTTCCTCGTGGGCGAGGAACTTTGTAGTGGGGGGGTAGTGTAGTGACTAGGGATGCACGATATTGGTTTTTTGAAACCGATACCGATAACTTCCTGCTTCTCAAGACCGATACCGATAACCGATAATAAAAAAAAATGTACGCCACTAATTATTTGAAAAACAAGCGCCCCTCATCCCAATCCACCCACACCGCAGTATTTTTTTCTACCCAAAAAATATATTATATATTATCGGGGCTATTAATACTGGTATCGGGTTTATCGGGATGACGTCATAATTCCTAATATCGGACCGATAATTATCGTGCATCCCTAGTAGCGACCCTGTATAGGATGCTGAGGGTGTCACTCAGGCATCCCCCGTCTCTCTGCCAATCATAGAGCTGCACAGTGATGCTGGTTGAGGTGCGGGCCTGTGGTTGGGGGAGCAGACGGGGGAGGGCAGTAGTTGTGACGTAGACACTGTTATATATATGGGTATGTGTAGAAGTTAGTGTTAATGTGAGGTTGAACCCACAAGCTGTTCCTGAACCTGTGATCATCTGTAAAGAAGAAGAGTTATTAAAGCCTAATAACTAGCAGCCTGTTTCCGACTCCCTTTGTGATCGTTACAGTACATTCAAGCGCACAGCACGACATTTTAATTGTCTGGTATTTGTAACAATATTCCCTAAAAGGCACAATCACCACGAACACGGCTAAAGCTAAAGGGTCAAGTACAGTACTATGACTAACTAACGTTGTAGCCTCTATGGTTGTAGCCTAGCAGAGTGGACAAGTTGCTGTTAGCTGACAGTGAGGCATGTACATGTCTATCAAAGTGACCACGCCCTAATTTATGCAAAAACTTTAAGACCTAATATAAATAAAAGGGTCGTGTTAGAAAACAATTCACTCACATATTCATAATCATGAAGGTAGAATCTATCTATATCGATAATAATATTTATTGCATCCATGGGTAGAAACATGTTTTTTTCCGCTGTAAAGTTGGGCATTTTAACATGGGGGTCTATGGAAATTGCTCCTTTCTGCAGCCAGTCCCTAGCGGCCCATGTATGAACTGCAGTGTGTGGCACTTCCGTGTTGGCGTCCCGGCTGTTCCCCAGAGTTTGCCGCTTGGCTGGAACAGGCGGGAGTTGAACTCTGACGTCACTGTCGAGCCGTTAGTGGCCGACTCCGCCTACTAAGGGCTTCTCGGCAACTCTGCAGAATCCTATGGGTGACGTCACGGACCCTACGTCCATCCATACAGTCTATGGTCCGCACACACACAAGACCGCAATTATGGCAGAAGCAAAAAAGCCCAAAATATATAATTTTCACTCCGAGTGGGAGGATGATTATTTTTTTTATCTATTCCAATTCAAAGTCCATCTGTCTCATCTTTAATGCGAGCCTGGCCTTAGGAGCGGCATTTCAAAAACAGTGCACAAACGCAGGCGGAATTCCCTCCTAATTCTGCCGTATACGCTCCCAAAAGGTGAGGGACCTGAAAAGGACAGCTAAATGCACAGCAGTCCATTTTCACCAGGCCCAACAACAAGAGCAAGGCTGCTACCATAGCATCTTATAGTGTCAGTCACGTTCTTGCGAAACACATGAAGTCTTTCAAAGACGGCGAAGTTGTGAAAGAAGCATTCCTGGAGGCTGCAGACGCGCTTTTGGGGGACAGTAAAAATAACAGTAGCATTTCAACAGGTTTTTGATATAATAAAAACTCAAGTTAAGTTTTAGTTTGTTTGAACTTATTCATTATAATTATTGTACAAAATGGTATAAGAATGCAAACATTAAGATCTGTTGTTTAAATTGATTATAGTCTCAATTCAGGTTAAGAAACTAGTGTTGTTTGCATCCTATTTTAAAAAGGCATTTATTTTTATACTCGACTAAAATGCAACAAAAAAAGGGTTTGATTCTATTAATTTTGTCTTTTTTATTGCACTTTGGCAGCAGATTCCTGTGTAGCTTCAGATCTGTGTTGTCTTGTCTTATACTTTTGTAGCAACACTATTTTTATATAATGGCAAATAAATGGTTCAGTCTTTTCTTTTTTCCCTGTGTCATATGTGGCAGCACTGTTCAATGTTTCTTGAAAACATTACCCACTGTAGTGTGACGTGTGAATAAACTCCAACTCTGTATCAACAACACAGTTGTGTAACTTCAGTTAAATACTTGTATGTGTGTAGATTAGAAAGAGGTAAGTTAAAGGATCTGCAGTATTTTATGAAGTATTCATCATACAAAAGGTTAGTTGTATATACGTAGAAGTGTGTATTTACCTGGTAGTAGGCTGTCAGTAATGGCTACGCCTCTCTATTTGGACTGGTAGATCTCGGCACACCGGCAACTTTAAAAGTAGCTCTCGGTTAAAAAAAGGTTGAGTGTGTCACTCAAGCATCCCCCGTCTCTCTGCCAATCACAGAGCTGCACAGTGATGCTGGTCGGGGTGCGGGCCTGTGGTGGGGAAGTTGTGACGTTGACCCTGCTTTGTTTGTGTGAGTTAGGGAGTGGAGTAGAGAGTGATAATGAACCTGTAACATGTAACCTGGGGCATGAACAATCGGCCTATCGTTTTTTGTAGGAGGACAGGCTGGTTTGCAGTGTCACAGCAAGCCTGCATCAGAGCAAAGCGAGGATATAGAGGGGTCAGACGGCCTTATTGCATAGAATGTGTTAAATAAATCTAGTAGAGTATTTTAAAGCAACGCACCTTAAGAAGTCTGCCCAATCTTCTCCACAGGCTCATCTTCGTCCAATATGTTGCAGCCTTTACCACAGAATATTAAATACATGATAAACCTCCTAGCTCTTCATGACATAAACACTTTTTCTTTAAAATAACAGAAACAAAACTCCCTTGATGAAACTTCACACATAATGAAACTCAGTATGGCTGTGTTACTAATAATACTTTTTGATATGTTTTTATTTTTGCAAAAATGCTCTCTTTTTTTCATACCCAGTAGTAGCATTAGCCCAAACATTTGATGTTTCCAATGCGATCCCTGAGCCTGGCAGTGTTAGTGATTTTTCATCTGAAAAAATATATCATAAATATATGACTCATGCTTGTGATTTCAACTTGTTTTTTTTGTCTCTTAACCAACTTAATTCCTCTTATTTTATATTTTGTTCTGTTTTTGTAGGCAATATATTGGACATGCTGCGAAGAGCATCTAGTAAGGAGGCATCGGAGAGTGGGAAGGAGGCCAGTGGCAGCACAGCTTCTGCTTCCTCCTCCGAGGGGATCCTGTGGTGTCACTGTTATCACCACTGCCCTGAAGACTCAGCCAATAACACATGCAGGTACTGTAAGAAGAGGAGAAATGCATAACAAATGTAACACACTTGCATCTGCGTTATTAGTGGTTATTTGTAAGTAGTTGCTTTACTTAGTGTCCTTGTTTTCCAGGACAGGAAAGGATGGCTGCTGTTTCACCATGGTGGAGGAGGTGAACGGGGTATCGGTCGACAAAGCAGGATGTCTTGCGCTGAGCGGATCAGTTCAGTGTGGGGTGAGTAGATGACTGTCACAGCACACTACAAAAAACTGCTCTCTTTTTCCACCAATTATTTAGTGTCCTTTATCTCATATCTTATCAACTTAATTCAACCCTGTTTTATATAAAAATATGTTCAATTGACTATGACACAAAACAGAGAAAATACAATTCAATTTATGGTTTGAGCCATAACTTAATAAAAAGCTGAACATATATAACTAATAAAAAAGGAAAAAGAGATATCAAATAATTACATTTCTGTCTTCCAGAACACGGGAAACGGACATAATATAAGGAGATCAATGAAGTGCTGTTCAGAGGGAGATTACTGCAATAAAAACTTGCATCCTACACTGCCACCACTTAAACCATCTCGTAAGTCTATCTATCATTCTCCTCTCATCCCTCCACTCTTTCTTTTCCATCCAACACAAAAAATAGCTATTTTCTCCAGTTGGCAAGTGGCATTGACAGTGTACAATAAACAAAGACAGAGCAAATAACTGTGATTGATGGTGTTATGGCACACAAGATTAAATATATCATGACATTCTTAGAGAGACAAAGACTGCTTAAGTGGGGGAGACAACGGGAGTTACTGTCAAACTGTCCTGGAGCTGCTGGGTGTTAAGTAGGGATGGGTATCGTTAAGGTTTTAACGGTACTAATACTTTTATCGATACCGCTTATCGGTCTGGTCTTTTAACGGTATTCTTATCGGTTCTTTTGGAGAAAAAAAAAAATGGTAAACTAACGAAACAAATTGTGAACAAAACTAACATTGCTTTTTATTTAAATGAAATACATAATATTTCACATCAAAAGAAACAACAATGTTTTAACAAATCGTATTAACCCATGTTTGTATATATATGTTGTTACAACCTGCCACAAGGCTGGAACAAATAGGGAGGCCACACAGAGTTATATGCCAAATATCTGTTTATCTAACAGGTTATAGAAAAACACCTCTGATGAATAGTGTATGTACGAATCAGACTGTCAGTAGTGTGAGCAGTGTGTGGGTGTGTGGAAGGGTGTTGTAGCATGTTGGAGGGTGCATCAAACCTAACACAGGCTGTAGGCTGAGGTTGCTACAGCATGCCAGAATCTGAATCAGAGAGTGATCCTTGCAGCTAGGCAACCTTTATACCTTCTTGTGGCTCCGCCTCTAGCTGGGCGGGCACAAACAGGACGACACTCCCAGTACCTGCCAGAGGACAGCAAGGCAGGGAGCACCACCAGGCAGAAGGGGGGAGGGGTCGTCACAATGTTTTGGGGATTTTAAACAATTTGATTTGATCCTTGTTAGTTTCTAGCCGACATTTCTAGGAAAGAAATGGACTCCAAGCCAAACATTTCCAATTTTGGGATAGTGTTTTTTCTCCATCTAACATTGTTTTGATGTCTTTTCATACCTTTTTCTGCCCCTCTCTTCCATTCCGTCTCACTTTTCTTTTCTTGACACCCCGACCCCCTCTCCCACCTCTATCCTCCCCTCTCCAGTCTATGTTGATGGGAGAATCCACCACATGGCCTTGTTGGTCTCAGTCACTGTGTGCAGCATCATACTGGCCTTCATTATAGTGTTCTGCTACTTCAGGTAATAACATGTGACCATCAAATTCACACAAATCAAAATTATTCTCGCTACAGTTTCCAGCAAAACTTTATAAATACCTTTCGACTATAATGCAAATATATCATAAATAATACCAAAAATCTTCCTGTTATGTCAACAAATTACGAGTATACCATGCCATGAAGATGAATAAAAACGGCATAGAATAGTATGACCTAAGACATTTCCTGGTAAACTGTGTCATTAAAACTAAATAAAAGTCAAAAACGTTATTATATTTTATGTCATAAAAAAAAGTCATGGCATAATATGTCATGACACTTGAAGTTATGCTGAATGCTTGTGTGTTCTTACAGGTATAAGCGCCAGAGGGCTCGTCCTCAGTACAATATTGTTCTGAAGCAGGATGAGAGCTACATTCCCTCCGGAGAGTCTCTGAGGGAGCTGATCAAGCAGTCTCAGAGCTGTGGCTCTGGCTCAGGGCTCCCTCTGCTGGTGAGATACACAAATTGCACCTAACAGCTGTTGGATCAAAGCGATGCACCCTGGGTCCCTTGTATGTACACACTAGTGCACATTGCTATACTTGATTACATATTGTCTCGTGTCTTACCATTAAGGAAGTATGTGAGGAGATGATGGTGGTAATTTGATACTTATAAGACATACCATAAGATTTAATTATTTGCTTAAAAATATTCTTATATAAAGTTTGACCCTGCCAAACATTGAAAACACTATTCCCTAATTAGCTTAGGAGCACCTAACCATCTAAGGGTTTCCTTTCTGAAATCTAAGGAGCTATATTTCCTAACACACAATGCAAAACACACATCGGTTTAATAGCGTATCTTAAAATCTTAGAAGTTACACTCTTGAGCAAACCATTCTATATATTTGTTCTCCTCTTCAGGTGCAGCGAACGATAGCCAAGCAGATCCAGATGGTGAAGCAGATAGGCAAGGGGAGGTATGGAGAGGTGTGGATGGGCAGATGGAGGGCAGAGAAAGTTGCCGTTAAAGTTTTCTTCACCACTGAGGAGGCCAGTTGGTTCAGAGAGACTGAGATTTACCAGACTGTTCTGATGAGACATGAGAACATCCTCGGTAAGACTTGGCTTCTTTCCGTATTTTCTCATGTGTACCTTTTCTAATATTGCTGCCCTCTTGTATCGGCCTTGTTTGCTTTTGGGAGTATTAACCTCCCTATCTGTCTTTACACGTTTATCTTGTATTAAAAACCAACTAACGTATACTCTTAGTGCTCCATTTCAATCAACAAAGTTACAGGGGATTTGAAGGGGAATATAATAAATTAGTCTTTCTTATATAGTTGCAGCAATCCTAACAATCCTTAATCATGGACTGTCGGATAGATGAGTTGGTTTACTGATAGGTTACTAATGCAAGTGGGACTGTCCATTGTTAACGTTGCTGCACCACACTGCACTCACTGCCAAAAACAATCAATTATGGCCCAGAGAACGTACACCACAACAAATTATAATGTAGACAACAACAGACTGCAAAGGAAAGATTGCATAATTAAACACTACAAGATGCATAGTAATTAAGAAGTCGGGCAAAAGATCACCTGCCAGTAAACTAGAAGACAGACTCTATGGAGCTGCTGTGCATAATGTTGGCTTCTACAGTCGATACTGCATGTTTTGTTTTCCAATTCAACACTGGGATCATCAAATTCACTAAATAAGAAAATGGTCAAGATTAAGATGTTAAAGTCCTAAAATAAAGTTACATTTTAAATCTTGAAATTACCTCTATGTATACTGAGTTCACATGATAAAAGTATTTTTTCTCAGCAAAAGTGAATTAATGTATTGGCTGCACAAACTGGTTCTGCTTTAATTCTAGGATTGAACCTAACCTATTAAAACCTACATGTTACAGTGAAGACACACTCCCTGACTCCTCTATTCACTCTCTTTCCATTCTCAGGTTTTATAGCTGCTGATATCAAAGGAACTGGCTCCTGGACCCAACTCTACCTAATCACTGACTACCATGAAAACGGCTCTTTGTATGACTACCTCAAATCAACCACTCTCGATAATAAAGCCATGCTGCGGCTGGCCTACTCCTCTGTGTCTGGCCTCAGTCACCTCCACACTGAGATCTTTGGCACCCAGGGCAAACCTGCCATTGCCCACAGGGATCTAAAGAGCAAGAACATACTAGTAAAAACAAATGGGACCTGCTGTATAGCTGACCTGGGACTGGCAGTCAAGCTTATCAGGTGAGTGAGTCAGTTACATTTGTTGCTGTTAGGCATATTTTCAATATATGTCTCAAATCCTCATTCTGCTGAATTTTAAGCTTCGGTAGGGGGCTGGAAATGTTCATGAATCCGAGTACTTTGAACTTCTATTATCTCAGAGGATTCAGTAATGTGCATAGTTCATTCATCTTTAATCTAAAAATGTTACTTTGATCTCTGCAGTGACACCAATGAGGTCAACATCCCTCCCAACACCAGAGTGGGCACAAAGCGATACATGCCTCCGGAGGTTCTGGATGAGACTCTGAACAGAAGTCACTTTCAGTCGTACATCATGGCTGACATGTACAGCTTCGGGCTGATTCTCTGGGAGATCGCACGGCGTTGTGTCTCAGGAGGTAAATATACCTTTTATGTACATACTTTTATCTTTTTGGACACAAACAACTTTTTTAAATGCCAACAATGTTGTACTGTTTGGGATGGCTATGCTCTATGGAGTTTGACATCTTGACACATGACCAGAGTGTATTTCAACGTCATATTATTGGTTGTAGGAATCCTTGAAGAGTACCAGTTGCCATACCATGAGTTGGTGTCTACAGACCCTTCATATGAAGACATGAGAGAGGTGGTCTGCATCAAAAGACTACGACCATCATTTCCTAATCGGTGGACCAGCGATGAGGTAAAATACATCTAAATAGTACAACTCATACATGCTATCATACACACACAAACTAATGACCTTCCTAACACTATCTGTGTCTCTTCAGTGTTTGAGACAGATGGGGAAGCTGATGACAGAATGTTGGGCCCACACCCCGGGCTCCCGCCTCACAGCCATACGGGTAAAAAAGACCCTTGTCAAGATGTCAGAATCGCAGGACATCAAGCTGTGAGCAGTGTGTTTACACAGGCGCGGGAAAGGCTCTTACTGTCACACTGGCTCTGGTCCAGGATGCACTATCCTTGGAAAAGGAGGAGGAACAGGAAGCATGATCACCACTTGGTAATCGCAGGATCACACCCTTCGAGTCCAGATGCACAGAACACGAGAGTGCAGGTCCCCCTTTGAAAGAATGTATAACAGGATTACGGTAGTAAACTCAAAGTGAAACTCATTCAAAACAATCCGTCCGACCCTGTTCTGTCGATCAGAGAAGATGAGTCATTTTCATTTCAGACTAGTTTAAGGACTCTAAATCCAGTTTCTTGTTCACATGCTCCAAAAGCCCTGGAGGAAATAAATGTAAGTTTAACTTGGCACTGTAGCTGCAGAGATATGCCGACACGCTACTGACTAGTGAGTGGAATACTATATCAATGCTTTCTGTGAAAGCTAGCTTACCTTTAGATGAAGGTCCCATTGATAAAGCATTAGGCTTATTGCAGCATGACACCTCCTTTCTAAACCGTCGACCGACTACTGCCTTTATGTTCCAATTGGATTGAACACTTGTGTCACTCTTGAGTTGCTTTAGGTTGCAATGACTGACACTATGTGGCAGAACAAGTGTTTGTTGAGGCTTTAAAAAATGTGTTTACGCTGTAAGGTTTTCAGACACTGAAGAAAAGGTACACCTGTATCTTTTAATTATAATGGGATGTCAAAAATGCAACAGTTTGTTTTTCATCAAAGTTGATATGTCCAAATCAATTCTGGATAGAGGCTCTACATGCCTGTGTTCCCTTGCCCTGCTTTAGGAAAGGGGGCTTTGCAGTAATAATGCCAATGAAGCAGAACGGTGCCACCCATAGGTCTGCCAAGGCAATCAGAAATTGTTGTACACAACTGTATTAATGACTTCTCTGATGTAGTGATCTATTTTAAATGTGTGTAATTGTGCCTGTGTTAGTTTAGGGGTTCAACAAGTCGTTTTTAATTCAAATTCTCACATGGTAGCAGTCAAGTATTAGGAAGATTAAACAGCCTTACCGCCTCAGTATGAAATATTTCTGAAGGTAAATGTGGACACCTTTCATCATCACAGTAAGCACATCCTTAGGTTGTCTGCTACCACATCCAATCGTTGTAATTATTTTTAGTCCATTTGTAAAATCCTTGATAAACTTTCCTTCAGGTCAATGAGTAGTCTTTTTGTTTGTTTTAAATCTTTGCCTTCTAAAATCGTGGGATTCTTTGTAATTGTTGATTGATGTGTTGTGTTATACACGCCCTCTCTTTCCTCTTGGATTGTGTGCCTTATTTAATATGTACCTACTGTAGTTGTCTGTGAGAGAAAGTGGTGTTTTAATTCAGTAAAAAGGTTGAACATTCCCCCAATAAAGTGTTTCACTCATGGACATGGCTGATTCACAGTTTGTGGTGGCTGAATGAGGAGCATACTAACTAGTCTCTCAGGTGCCTCTTACTGTTAAGGCATGCTCTCAATATTTCCTTGTTTAAAGAGAAGTGCATGCCTCATTGCAGCCCAGCGGTGCTGCTGAGCACACATCATGTTAAACAGCTACACCATAAGCATTTCTTCTTTCTATTACTTCCTCTACAGAATGCTTTATCCAACTACTATTGAAGTCTGGCAACTGTTAATATTAATTACACAGAAAGGTTCAAAGCATTGCAAATTACATATATACAATCATCATGGTCTACTCTATTGCATTTGGAACCTTGCCGTACACACCCTATTATTACAACATGAAAGCATTAAACCATTTCCCAAAAACATTTCTGTAGAAATAAGCCACCATAGGCACAACATATTATCAGCGTTGCTTATAAATATAATTTATTAATTGTCTTAAAAATTCTTTCTTACACTTTGTACAGAAAACAATTAGAGGAGATAGAGAGGCGAGCATTCAACAAGATTGAGCAAGATTCATGAAGCGTGCCAGAAATAGCAAAATGGACCAACACTACCCCGCAATAATCAGATCATCCCTTATAGTAAAATAAAAATGCACTTACTGTACAAGCACAGCTCTAGGAATAGACTTCTATCATGATAACCAATGCCAAATTTGCATAGTAGACACTGCTTTTACGAAAAAGGAAAGAAACTTAAATACAAAACTTGAAACATAGAAACTAAAATCTAACTGTCCTGCTATTATTTTGAATTCTCAAATTTGCCAAATATAGCTGACAGTACACAACTGTACATGATGTCAATACAAAATATTTTGTAAATACTTTGATATCTTAACACTACTTGTTTTCCTTTCAACATCAAGGATCGCCTTCTAGAGGCCCAACGTATGCTTTCCTCATGAAATCCCCCCTTAACAAACAGTCTGACCTGCTGTAAACCGTAGATTGATTACGTGGTGAGGTTCTGATTATGGGCCAAGTTACACAGTAACACGTTTCTTACATCTGACCATCGTGTCCTTGCGCACGTTCATCAGCATGTATTCTGCATTTGACTAAATAAGCAATGTTGATGATCAAACAGAGATACTGTCATGACTTTTGTCTGCATATTTTCTTCTGAAGGAAACTTAATGTTTAGACTTTTATCCTCAAAACTAACATAACTCTTCCCTTTGTTTTCTGACATCGGCAGTTACATTTGAAAACATACAAAACATCCACGCCATCATTTAACCATGAACCGTTTCTAAATTGAATGATAAGGCTGTCCAAAATAAAAGACTCATCAATTTTGAGGGCTAGCCTGAACAACAATACAAAAGGTCATATTTTTTACAAGCATATTTAAAAAAAAAAAATCGCCATGTAAAATCAATATCTAAAGGTTTCTTCCTGTGTGGACAGCGACCAGAAAATAATGCGCCATAAAAAGATAAACATCTGACCTTTTGTACTGATATTTACTCAGCCTTTGCCCTCTTTCCTTTAACATATCCTCCTAAGTATCTCCTCTACATACCTGATGTTCAGTTTCATATGGCGTCTCTCCATACTTCAGATTCATAGATTTTACCTGTATTCCCTTTGAACTGAATGTTCATGTTGTCTTTAACATGGTCCATATGGTTCGTGTCCCCAGGGGCATAAGAAATCTACTTAAAAGCCACTCAAAATAAGGCTGTTTTTTTTTTACCATTTCTTCAGACACTGTTGACCCAAGTATATGCATACATTAAAAAGCCAGCCTTGCTTCACAATGTTATGCAAAACACAAAAATATTACACTTTATATTACATACAGTCATCCCCTTTAGTTGATATCTTGATCTTAAGCTCTAATTTGCAACTTTTTCAACAAAAACACCATGAGTTGGAATGTTAGTTGCTGCAGAACATTATTTTAGATAAAGGGCAACTAACTGATATGTTACAGATGTTATCCCCCCATACAGTTCACACCCATAAAAACAATAAAATGGCATAAAAAATGAAAAACAATGTTAATGTAAGTAACACAAAATAATATTATGGCAATAAAGGTCATTAGATTGAACATGATAATCATGTATTTACACGTTTCAGACAATCGCAAATGTAAATGCTGTTATTCTTCCAAATCCACTGGAGGGTGCTAGTGACCATGATCAGCTCACAAGTGAAATCATCACAAAACACCCTGAAGGCAGACAACACAACTGACGCCGCAAATATGACAGAAATATATATGTTATATATATATATTAGTAAATTAAAACATGATTGATAAAAAGTATATTGTGTATATTTAGCGATAATGAGTGATATCAACTGTATTTAATCCATTACTACTCTGGTAGTTTGTATATTTGTATTTTAATACACTTTTAGCTCCCTCTCAGTTTTCTCTGAGTTGGACCCTGTCCAGAAACAAGCCTGATAGTCGTTCAGAGAGACTTCTCCAACTGAGGTTGTGGTTAACCACATGTGGTAGCCATGGCTGGAATTCCCTAGCCGGCAGCTTGTCTGCATCTGCACTACAGCTTCGTCCAAACAACTCGTCTTTGGGGCAAAAGGGACACTTTAGAAAACTAGTAAAGGCGTGATTTTATTTAAGGGATGCATGTAGCTAGAAGATCATTCCAGCTCTCATGCTCATAGTGAAACCTTCAAAAAGGTACAGAAACCTGTCTCTTTCACACAAACATTATAAAATACTATACTGTTCATACAGTCTGTATCTTCGCCCTGTGTATCTGTTTATCATAAGTGCGATATTAACTATGCCTAAAGAAAGACAGTTTCACAAGTCTGAAACAAGCATCCATGTTACTTGCATCCATCTGGATTGTAATCATCTTTGGATTGCCTTTAATAATACATTACGTTTAAAAGGCAAGTGGACAACAAGTTAAGTTGCTTCGACTATGTCGTCTAGACTCCCTGTTACTAAGATGATGTCATATCTCCATGCACTTTGGACGAAAGCCTCACACTGGATACCGAATGTATAACTTGTTATGTCAGCCAAAGATGGAGAACCCTGAAGTGCCCGGCTTGTTTCTGGTGAGGACCCTTTGATTGAGAGTCACTTGGTAACACATTCTGTTAGCGGGAAATGATCCACATACTGTATGGACAGCAGAATACATAAAACGTTCCCTAGGAAACGATATAAAGACAACAAACTGTACCGGCGAAACATGTAGAGCCAAGGCTCACAGGTGGTGAGGGATCACTTCTTTATCTCCCCTCTCATTATCTGTTCTCCATCCTGTTGGTACAGAAGATCACCTGCAGCCATCATTTCATGTTAACGTCCTCCCTCCCTTTGTAATCAGTTTAGCCTCTCCATGTGTTTACTCTTATCTAACTAAAGAGTGTCCTCTCAGACTCACTCCTTGTTTTCCTCGCTCTACCTTCACCCACTCTTTTGTAATCAGTTTAGCTTCTCTCCATTTATGATTCTGTTCCATTCCTATAGAATGGATAAAGGCTTCAAGGTCAGTACCTCCACTGCCGCTTCTCTTTCTTCACTAAAGTAACAGCAAGAAAACAACTAGTGTTACACCAGACAAGATCTTTTTTTCAGGCGTGTGTATGTTTTGTTTGTTCCTGATATACTTTGTTTTTTGTTGGGTTATGTCACCCCTCGGTCACACACAACACTCCAACGCTGGTCATATAAACACACAGATACACACAGTCTTCAGCATCAGGTTGAACATTTCTAGCCATTGTTGCTCAATCTCCATCGCTGCAGCATCGACCGTGGGGAATCACGTGTAATCGTCTTCAGAGTTCTGTCATTCTCAAGGTATTTACGTTGCTCCTTCAATGTTCTGTTGTCATGGAGAAGCTGCCGTCATGGCGGCCCATCTCCTCCAGCACAGCGGCCAGTTCGTTTAGGTCTCCATCGGGGAAGTGCTGGGCCTCCCACAGATCCAGGATCACTCCTGTGGGACTGGACTTGGTGGCAAAGTAGTTCAGATACCTGAATGAGAGCAGAAGGATGACGTATCTCGTTAATATTACATGACAGAATAGATTTCCTTCTCCCACATTGTTAGCACAAAGTTATTTAGAGATAGAGTGTGTGTTGTAGTCATGGATTTCTGTCATGAATCAACTTTACTGTAGGAAACAAACTCAAGTATACTAAAGCTACAGGCTGCAACTACAAATCACAACAAAGGCCAAATCAAAGTGTTCCATGGATCAACATCAAACTTTCTTCATGATAAAAAACATTCTTACAAAAAAATTATGTTTCAAATTTCTATTTATGAAAACAAAGAAACACAACAAGCAGTTACGTAATCTGGAATAATACAAATCTTTAAAATACATTGGAAATAGTCTAAAGTGATGATATAATTAAGTCTTAGATTTTTTTTAAGGTCAAATATGTAACGTGTCTTTGCAGAAGGGAAATCAAATTACTCTGAAAAGAATTCAGAAAAGCTAACAATCTCTACTTTCTCATGTAAGAAATAATCCCTTTTCATGTATTGTCATTGCTCTAAAAGTGAAATGTAATGTATCTTGATCTGACGTGCTCTCTTCAGAACCTGACTAACCTGAAATGTGAAAACATATTAAAAGCCCCTGATATCTGAGCATACTGTACAGAAAAACACGCGGGAAAATATCATATAACGTAAAACATTTATTGAGTGAAGGACTTGCCATAATAATTGTTTATTCTACCCATTTCAGATTATAAGAAAACAATGCATTTTCAAGTTGATTAAGAGCACCAAAATGTATCAAAAAGTCCACAGGGAGAACAGTTTTCATGAGAACAGTACATAATAAAGCTGTCGCAAATAAACTTTTAATTACATGGTTGTAGGGAAAAAGTCTAACGCTGAACCATCTGTGAATAAAGTATTGAAGATGCTTTCAAAAAAGAAAGCCATCAGAGTTGAATTCCATGAGGAGAAAATTAGACTTTCTGTTCCTCTGTAAATCCTGTGATGGTACTGCTGGCACACTCTGCTACTGTTTAAATACCAGAGACGTGTACATAACTCCTCTGCTCCTAATCCTGTACTTTCTACTAAGTTTTTTACTTCTCAAAACAACCAATAAGCTATTTTCATCACTTCATTACTTACTTTGTTTCTTTTTTTCCTCACTGCAGTATGTGATAGGGACTGTTGTGCAGTTTTGTAAACTCTATAACTGAGATCCTGCTTTTATGCATGTATGTGCATGTGTGTGCATGTGTGTGTGTGTGTGTGTGTGTGTGTGTGTGTGTGTGTGTGTGTGTGTGTGTGTGCGTGTGTGTGTGTGTGTGTGTGTGTGTGTGTGTGTGTGTGTGTGTGTGTGTGTGTGTGTGTGTGTGTGTGTGTGTGTGTGTGTGTGTGTGTGTGCGTGCATGCGTGCGTGTCACCTGTCAAGGTTGAGTTTGTGGGCCAGCAACCTCCAGTCATTGCCTCTGGTCTGCGGTGCATCCAGACTGCCACACAGCTTCTGTCTGATGGATAAGGGAATACGGAAAGCATTGGGTCCCACTAAGGTGGTGATATTACTGGCAGGGTCCATCAGGGACGTGTCTATGCACTGGAGATCCTGGAAAGAACAGAAAAAAACTGGTCAATTGTTGGAATCGATATTAGTTATTTCAACAACACAAAAAAGAAAGAAAATAAACACTATAACCAGAGATGGCAAAAGTACTCACATCCTTTACTCAAGTCGAAGTACAGATACTCGTGTTTAAAAATACTGACAAAAAAAAAAGTAAAGAAGTATGGGCTTCGACGTACTTAAGTAAAAAGTACCCATAACAACCAACTTTTTTAAAGAGTACCTGACCTCCCTTTATATTAATAGAACAATAATGTCATTGTTAGCTAATGAATGTTTCGATGCTGAACAACGGCAAAATGACAACGTTTTCATTGGTCCCTCTTGTTTAGAGAAGACCAGGAAATGATGGATACACGGATCGTGTTAAAATCAATAGGCACGCAATGACTCTAAATAATAATGATCACGCCACCAAACGCAGCAAAGAGCCTGTTTTGAAAATGTAAGAAGTAGAAAGTACAGGTATTTGTGTTAAAAATGTAAGCAGTAAAAGTTAAAAGTCGTCAGAAAAACAAGTAGTGGAGTAAAGTACTTATACCAGAAAAATGTACTTAAGTACAGTAACGAAGTATTTGTACTCCACTACTTCCCACCTCTGACTATAACTCACTTATCGAAGACACAGGATAACAGGGATACATGTGCAATCCACAAGAAAAGTACCATATGGATCATTTATTGTGTATCCATGTGGCAGGTGGCAACAAGTTCAATCTGTCACATTTAAATTGCAGATATGTCCCCGTCCTTCTGGAACAGATTCTGGTCGTCTCTCTGCTTACTGCTTTCGACGTGACCAATTCATAATAATAATAATCCTTATATTTATTATAGCGCTTTATCAAAGACTATCAAAGCGCTTTACAAATACACATTACACATACAGATCATACATGTAATTGTCATCTACTGTGGACAATACCCACAGGAGCAAATTCGGGTGAAGTGTCTTGCCCAAGGACACAACGGCCTGACGCAGTGGGGTGAGAGCGGGTTTCGAACTGGAGTTCCCCAACGCCCCCCTTGATCTGATGATCAAACGCACAGACCACTGCGCCACCCGTCCCAATTAGAAACAAGTCTCCTAATTAATAGAAGAGTGAAACAAACATAAAGATCTGCTTCCAATCACTCTCTCTTTCCTGTCGCCGTCGATCTCTGTCTCTTTCTAAACCTTCATTTCATTAATCTGCCACCACTGGGCTGAGAGGAGGCAGCAACCTAATGAATGTGCCTTGGCAGAGGAAACAACAACTGCCACTGTTGATGTGAATGATCACTTTTTACTGCGTCTACTTAGCCCCAATTTACAACAGAAAGCTCTCTGCTGCTGGGGATTGAATGATGGATGCAAAGGGACATCTCTGTTTCGCTCTTAAAATAAGAAATGCTTTAAACCTGCTTTATTTCACTGTTCAACACGCAGGACGCTGCCGTCTGGAGAGACTAGATCTTTTTATGTAACGCATTCACAAAGAGACTCAATAAATACTGCTATAAATAATAAATCATACTAGCTATTCAGCTATATTCACCATACCTGCCAAACATACCAGCAATGATGTGATATTTTGTAAGTTTAGGTATGGCCTATTAAAATTGATTTAAACTGATTACTTAGAAAACTACATTTTTTAACATAACTCATTTCCCAAATAGAAGTACTGATTTTCATTGTGCACTTGTTACATAGATAGCTTTGGCCCCAAAAATGCTGATTGTTTTGAAATAATTTTCTAGAAGGCGTAATGAAGTAAGTAGAGGATCACAGGAGAAATTCTAGTTTAGACACTGTGCAAATCTTTTAACCTGGGAGCACAAACAAGTGTATTTTCAGTTGGGCAATTTCCCCATGAGTATCTACTGTACATTCACCTAAAACAAATGATAATTCCACCAGTGATCAGTGACCAATGCAGGAGAAGTACAAACTATCTGCCTGCAGCAGCCTCACTATATATATATGTCAAAAATCAACATATCTGTTTAATTAAGAGGTCAACAATTTGTGAAAAGCGTGGGAGAATTAAAAGCAGTGACATTCCACACACACACACATACACACACACACACACACACACACACACACACACACACACACACACACACACACACACACACACACACACACACACACACACACACACACACACACACACACACACACACACACACTGTGACATTGTGGTTACATGGAGCAGCAGAATCAAAGAGGAGTTATTCCACTGGTGGCATGTGGCCTCCAGCCCCGTATGAATGATTGAACAGAGTCACAGAACCATAGCACGAGCACTGACTGTCTGACAGATAGCGGAAAACTTAATGACTTTAGGACCTTTAGTACGGGAATGAAGAAGTGTAGTGGAAGGAGCCTTTGTCTTCTGTAGCTCTCTAATATACAGCCAATACCCAACAAAGTGAGTGTCTGTTTAACATTGTGCATGTGGTTTTCTACAAACGTACCTCCTCCAACGTGCTGCTGAGCTGAAAGATCTGTCCCTCTCCCTCCACCTGCCGCACGCACAGTTTACAGCTGATCTCTGTGGTGGCTGGGCTCAGTCTCTCCAGGGTGAAGGTACAGTGAAGAGTTCTCTGACTGCCGCTCCACACCTGATAGAACGGGATCTCCTGGAAAAAACAGAATGGATGATATGCATGTTTTTGCAAACAATTTATAATCATGTAAAAGTGTTTGTAATAAATGTTATTATCGATGGTAATTGATCAAAGTGAAGCATTGTGAATGTATTTTGCTCTGGACCTTAAATGTCCCCTATTACACTGGTTTTCATCAATATATTATAGGTATATATAAAACATGTCTCTGAAGTGTTTTGCTCGAAATACCAAACAGATCACGCATTGTAGCATCCCATAATCCCCTCTGTTTCAGCCCTGTTTCAAAAGTGCTGATTCTCTGTCTGTTACCGTTTAGATGAAAATAAGGTGCCCCTCCCCACGCCCCTCTGAGAGATATTTGGTTAAAAAGAACACAATGGTGCTCTAGGAAGAGATTCAGGTGATAAGGTGTGTGTGTGTGTGGGGGGGGGGGTTACCTTGGTTGGTAATTGGCTAATGGTTACAGAAGCCAAAAAATCGTTATGACATCATTAAGTGGCCAAAATCTGATCAGCTCATTTTTATATAAATGGATCAGGAAAAAAAGTGAGTGAATCTTTTTTCCTGAAACTTTCAGAATGTCTTTACACAGAGGGGACACATGTTGATGTATAAAAGACATGAACAAGTGGATTTTGCATAATAGGTCCCATTAAATGCACAACGACAACCAACAATGAGCCATGGTGCTAGTGTGATCGTGTGATAGTGTGAAATGTATATTACCTTAAAGGCTAAACATTAGTGTCTCCTTGTTAGGCTCAAATTAATACTACTTTTAACTGTGATGTGTATGTAAAGATATTTTTCTACACCGTGCATCATGTACCTGAAAGTACATAAGTAGTGGAATATTCCTCTCACCTGATACTTTGCGATGAGTTTGCTCTTCCAGTGTGTGTGGGGCACGTCGTGGATTGACAGTCTCAGATTGTGTGTGCTGTCTTTAAAGTTCAGGGTCTTTGGTTCATCCAGAAGCTTCCCTCCCATCTGGATCTCCATCTGAAGAACCTCCTACACAAAATCACACAAAAAACCCAATGCTTACAGAACATTTCCTCAACTTTTCTTCTCTCATGCTCACTGAACGATATGTTGTCACCAAGCATTAGAGATTGCAGAAAGCTTTTATTTTGTCTTGTGAAAAGGTAAAGCATGTTGAATGTTGCATTTAAGTCCACAGCAACATGAAACACAGGAACGTTTTTATTAGATTACCATAACAGACCTCAGCATAGCTCTGCTAACTGCACTCAACTACAAACAGACATTAAGATGCAGAATATAAACCTTGATTATTAAAGCACCAAATGTCAAAGTACTGCTTTTGTAAGATGTGGGAAAGAAGCATATATTTAATGTAACGGCCCGTCCACACAGTGGCGTGCATTGAAGCTTCCAACGCTTCTGCCCATTCACTTTGAATGGGGTGATGTCACTTTTAGCCGAACTGCATTTTGGGAAGCGACGTGGAGCGTTGCTGGCGTTGCTGGCTTCAAAAGTTGAGCAATGTTCAACTTTTGACGCCTCGATGGAGGCGTCAGCCAATCGAATCATATGCCAGTACAAGCTCTAGCCAATCAAACCGCGTGCTTGTGTGTCCGGGGCGGGAGATTCATGTGATTGGTTGTTGGTCGAGTGTCAGACACGCCCGCCGGCAAGCGACAACGCACGCCGCTGTGTGGACGGGCCGTAAGACATTTACATTTAATTACATATATTGAGTTTAGAAGATGACTTCAATCCACCATATTACTTATAAAAACAATACCTAGAAAAGTAATGATTGACTGACAATTCCATAGCCTATTTGTGTCTTTCCCATCAAGATTAAGACTTATCCTTGTGCACTTCCTTTATAATTTTAAGAATACTGTAACCACTTCAGAGCATATTCTAAAGCCTATTCACTGCTCCTAATGTGGGATTCTGTTTGAATTCAATATCTTAAATGTCACCACATGAAACACATAATCAGATAAAGTAAAACTGATCCTGCCCATTCGATGTCTGTGCACATTTTGTGAACTAAAGGCAGCACATTTTACTTTGCTGTGCTGCAGCTGTTTCAATAATACATTGCAGTCCTGTGGGGATCTCTTCTCATCCTTTTCAAATTGACTTCTGTATCAAGTAAGCCCACACTGAGAGAGTACTAAGAAAGTAACTGCGACCCTACAAATGCATAATGCTAAACACATATCAATTTATCATATTTAAAGGCTTGTGAAACTGCACATATACACTAATATGAATTAAATAAACACAGACACAAACACTGACGTAGGAATAGGTTTTTCAGTATGACTTATGATGCCTCCTACAACCTTTTCAAAATAATCAATTCCTCCTTCCCATCATACACAGCAGATATACAGCAGAGACTTCCCCTTTGAAACACAAACCGATCAATTATACTACACACAGCCTCCATCATTAAAAGATCCACCTCTGAACTTTGTGTTCAAGCTACAATTGCTTGTTTGAAATGGTAAAAAATGAGTGTGTGTAGATATTTGCGTGAGCGTGTGCATGGCTGTGTGCCACACTGATACTTCACTTATCATTGCATGCATAAATTACCAATGTTAATCTCCCGTATCAGATGGTCCCTCCAGTGTTTAGAGTTTGTTTGAATTCTAAAGCGTCGTTATTCTGACATTGCTTGACCCTGTTTTGTTTACTGCTTCTCAACTCTCTTCCAGAGGACTAGAGGTGAGAAAACTTATATTTATGACTCTGGGAGAACTTTTATTCAAGCTGTAATATATTGCATTTCAAATGCAAATTACCAAGGAACTGTTTAAGCATGGGTGGTCCAAGGGAGAACTAAAATCCCTCACGAGACTATTGAACACAACAAAGCCCTCAACCTCAAATATCCCATACATATTTCATACAATCACTGTTATGCATTGTTAAAGCATTTATACGGCATTCTGTGGCTACATACTGTATATACTGTAACATGTCCAAACAGGGCCATCTCACGCATCACAACCACAATAGAACTGGACATCACACACCCACTCCATCAGTACCACCCCCCCTGCGTAGGTACAGAATATAAAAATATAAAATGACTCACTTTGAAAAAAGCTTGACACCTCCAGCCATTGCTGCCGGCCTCACTGAGTGTAACTGCCATGTGTGTCTGCTGTTGTCTCTGTTATTGTTTATATAATGTATGTATATTGTGTACATGTACAGTGCTGTGCAAATAAATTCCCCCTGGGGACAATACATCTAATCTAATCAATCAATCAAAGTAAGGACATGTGTGTGGACAGTTTAGGTCAGAGATGTAGTACAAACAAAACAGTTGTTAAATAACAACTAAACTAAACTATTTCCGGGTTTGATTCGAGCAGTTTCAACATTTTACCTTGAGTGAATCCTGTGTGTCATCCAGGCAATAGACCCTGATGTGATAGTCCAAAGTGGTGCAGCAGACGGGTCCAAAAACAGCCAGTTTGAGCCTCTTGGCGGCTGCCTTGCAGATTGACTGCCCCACCAGGCAGTATGTCCCCAGTGTCTCTGTGAGTATGTGACATGCCTCAGACTCCATCTGCACATAGCAGGGGGTGGTGAAGTTTTCCTCTCCCACTATAACCACATCCTGCAGAAATGACACAAGCACACATATTTTTAGACTTTAAGAGTGTCATGCTGGGTCCATGATGGGCAGCTGAGACTGTGACTCTTTCGTCCTCTCAACTGAAGAAAGATCGAGAGCATTTAAGAAAGACTGCCTTCAAAAACAAGTCTTTACTTCTTATCACTGCTGTATGATAAGTATATGGAATTATTTATAATGGCCCTAAGTAGCCTGACTATTGTTTGATCTACTCCCTTGCATGTTCGCTATTGTCAAAGCAAACTCCAATGTTATAAAATCCAGGGAAAATTCACAACCTTTGTGACAACACCAATTCTGTTTTAAAACATACTTTCATCAACACACGTTTAACACAATATATATCCTTGTGCTGAAAAGAGAAACTGTGGAAATGTAGAATATTCTGAGTTTACACAGGTCATTTTGTTTACCCTTTTTTTATTTGGAAAGAGCCTTTATTTGTCTGTGCAGACTGCTTTTAGTGAAGCGTGGGCATTATTTAAATACTGCATTTATGTTTGGGATTAAGCCACATTCTGTTTGTTAACATAACACAACTGGACCAGCATTTGGAGCCATTTCCACTAATGCAAACAACACCCGAATAAACAGGCTGTGGTTTCTAAAGGAATGCTTTCCACTGTTGTTACAAACAGATATTTTTCTATGCAATGCCATTACTGATGTGTATAGAGATAGCTCTGTAGATATAAACTATTTTAAAGCAGAAGAAAGCCCAACCGCAAATGTTAAACCACTTTGACTTGTGGAACTTTTGAAGAGGATAGTAGGATTCATCTTAGAAGACCTTTAGTGGAATTTTGATTCACCACATTCTTTTATTTGTGTTGAGACACTGAATTGAAATGTTAACGCATGTCTGGATGTGAATATGTCTTTTGAAAGTAATCAAGGTGTCCATTAAGAGAATGATAACAATTGCTTGGAGCTGCCATCTGTGAAGTGTATCCAATCCCACTGTGATTATCTGCTGGCTGCTGCTCATATCACTACAGCTCTCTGTCACAGCCGGCGTTACGGTGAATCCATACGGCTATTTGGGTCGAGTGAGGATGCACAGGCTCTGTTCTTACCAAATGATTAACTAGTTGTGCACATATTTATGTTTTCTTGTGTGACCGTGAGTCATTGTGTGTTCATGTCTGTGAAAGCAAACATGTGTGATACAATTATCGAGCTTTAGACAAAGTTCATGTGGAGTTGTGTTCCTGCAGATGAGCAAGCCGAATCAATATAAGGAGGTAGAAAAAGCAATATGGTGAATCTGTTATTACTGTTCACAACTGTGGCTGCTCCCCCATGATGTGAGCGGAATTTAATTACCTTCTTCTCCCTATTTGGGGGAAAACTTTTTGATGGGAAATGGATGTTGTACTGCAATAAGAGAAAACAAATCGACTTCCTGATGAAATTCCACTTTTCATTTTTCTCATCTCTAGCCACTTTGCACCCGACCGCTTAACTCTCTCTCTCTCTCCCTCTCACAAAGACGCGCACACACACACACACACACACACACACACACACACACACACACACACACACACACACACACACACACACACTCTTATGCATGGCTAATTGCGCAGAGACATTGTGTTAAGCTGTGATAAGCAACAGAAGACAGCATACGGGAGCCTTGTAGACACAGTGATGCTGCAAGACAGCCTTATCACCGACACCCACACACACACTGATACACACACATGCACCCACACACAGGCAGAGAAACAGACAAACAAGCACTCATACGCGGCCACGCACACACAGGAACAGATTGCTGAGGTAGAGACTTCATGCTGAGAGACTTGGGAGGAGGGAGAAGGGGAAGACTAGAAAAAAGGAGGGATAGAAACATAAGAAGAAAGATGAGAGAAGAGGAGGATGGCAGGAGCATTACAAATTGCTTCTGATAGGAGTCTTCAACCCCCTGCTTGTCTGCTAGCCTGTAGGCACTTTGTGTTTACTGAATTATCTCCCTTTCCTTTCTTTCCCTCTCTCTCCTTCCCCGCATGCGTGGATGTGTAATGCAGGTTATTCTTCTGGAGGAAGACGATAATATATGTGTGCACGCATGTGTATTTAAACTGTGTGAGTAATACTGTGTACATGACTGTGTATTAATTATTTGGTTATGGCTGTGTGCAGGTGCATGGTTATTTTCTCTAAATGCATTATAAACAGACTTCCCTATGTCAGGATTATTTAGCTGCTGCTCATGTTGGTGCATCTAAATGTATCTCTTTGAACACTGGCAAAAAAGTAAAAGCTGCTTTCCTTTCCCAGCTAGTTCAGAAGTTGCACATTATCGGTCACTAAAAACAGAGCAACAACAAATACAGTGTTGAACACCCACCTCCCACTCTCCCATGGCCAGTTGGTTCCTCAGCTGTATGAGCCAGTCTTCCTGGACGTTGTCGGCACAGTGGTGGATGGTGAGGATTATCGGTCTGGTCAGCAGGGCTCCTGGAGGTCCACAACTCACCACCGGACTCAGCACCGTCTGGATGTCCTCTACTGGGGGTCTGAAAAAGTCAGATAACACAGAGGAGAGATGATTCCTCAGAAAAGAGCGACACAAAGGCTGCACTGTTGCTACCAGTTAGTGGGATCATCAACTGCAATCTGTTTTATTCTTCATAATGTTCATATATGAAAACTCTTAGCTGGTATTACACATTTTAAGCAGGCAGGTAGTCAGTTAGGTAATAATAGAATAGATAAACTAAGAGTACATGAAAATATCAGGGAATAAAACAGATCAGAGAAGAGTAGCACAGAAAATCAATCAGAGGATGATTAGTGGAGTCAGCGGGGCTGCAGCTGGAGTCAGTGGTTTACTGATCATGAGCAGAAAATAAATGAGTACAGGCTACCGGCTCTCCTGCTTTTACAGAAACCTCAAGTATAGGAACCTCAATTACCTGCTTACTAATGTATCTTACAATACAGCAGCATTTGTAAGATGTGATGTTATACATAGTAAACTCCAGTATTTCAGTATTTGATCATCTATAATTATATATTAGATATATATCACTGATTGACATAATAACATAAATAACACCTACAGAGATACTGGGAATTAAGGATTTGGCTGGGAGTCAATCTTAAAGTGTATATGTGTATTCATATAATAATAATACTTTTTTACATATCTATTGTTATTTGTACGTTTGTTTTCATATACATATAGAGTAAACAGTAGATTGCATATTAAAATAACTCTAAAAATGTCATGTGTAATCCATTATCCAGTCATTTTCTTCTCTCATGTTGCTGAAGATATCTATTGTCTGGGAAAGAAGCCCAGATGATGGATCTTAATTTCAGCAGTATTATTGATTTGACAGTTGAAGCTCATTATTGACTCATGATGGGTTCACATGGGTCTGAGAAGCCCACAGATAAAACAGTAGGATTCAAACACACCCGTTGACTTACCTATGCAGGGTTAGGGTCAGCCCTTAATGCAATGCAGTTGTATCGATTGGTAAGGTTATGAATCTTGTTTCATACAAATAGAATATACATGTATACATGCATGGAAACACACACCTGAGGGTAATAATATAATCTTTCTGGCTTGCCAAGTGTTACTAAGGCAAGTCAATGAAGCTGAAGAAATGAAGACAGAGGACATAGAAGAGGTTTGACTCTGAGAAATACAGTAGCACACTGCAGGGGGCCTAAGCCTTATTGACTGCTATTGATTGGGGATAAGCTAGAAAGGAAGCATGGGATAGAATACATGAAGCACAGTGTAACAAGCGTCCTAAAGCTCTGTGCCTGGCTGCATAAACTGCCTTGAGTTTCAAACCCAAGGGTGTCCCTTAAGCAAAATATGACATTAAGCCCAGTGGCTAATTTAGAAGTGTCGCATGAAGCCTTCGAGTTTAGACCAAGGTTTTAATGGTGCACCTCATATACTATTGCTACGCATCACTCACTTTAAAGTCACTTGTCAATCTTAGTGTCAGTTATGGTAAGCTTCTTCAAAAGGGACAAGAAAGATAAAACTAAAATAAATCCAAACTGGACAGACAAGAAACATGCAGTTATTCTCCAAAAATGTGGTATAAATATAATATAATCATTCATTTGTATAATATAATACTAAAATAAACATTTGACGATAGATTGACAGTCAAAATTATAATCTGTAAAACGTTGAATATCACTCATAGTGTCTAGTGGGTTTCCCCTGTCCTGAAGAATGTGTGTTGGTTTCTTCTACAAACAGTGTCCATAAAGTAAGGTTATAGTGGATAATACACAAACCGTTCAGCAAACAGTTTTCCAATGGAACTTTAATGTAATAATGAAAATGGCAAACTAATGCTGCTTTTGAATTATTAGTTTTCCTTTCAGGAACAAACAAAATTCACTTCCATTGTACTTGGGCGGACGGAGACATCTTGGAAACATATCTGACAACCAAAACAAAACAAAACCAGTTGTACAGACTAAAATCACTATGTGAAAATATATTTGGCTCTAGAGACAACATGTGACAGAAAACATACTGACTAGTCTCTTTCTCTCTCAACAGTATGATAAATAAATGAATATATATGTGGCTATTTATGGTTACCTTTGAATAGAGTGCCGATATTATCTCTAAATTAGCTTTGAATTAATAATTATACGCTGCTGGAATATAGACATTTTCTCTCTTGTCTCTCATGTCCCACTGAGAGCTTTGCCTCACTGATGCACAGGGTTTGGAAGTAAAGGATTATAGTACATGTAACAGGATTATAGTAATCCCAAAAATAACCACTAATCTGTTAGTTAGTGTGGAAACAGCAATCTCTATGCTGTCAAAAGCTTGGTGTTAGTTTTTTTCTTTGCAGTTAACAAACGTTTCACACATCTAGAAATGATGGCTGTTATGCGCTTTGGCTAATCACACTGACTCTTAAATGACTCTAAATTAAACAATATTGATTCACTTAGAACATTATGTGGATTACTGTGCAGATTAATATGTTAAGTAGGTAATAACTAATGTGTAAAATCCCTTATAATCTTCTCAACATTAATTATTGAACCAATATAGGAAAGCTGTGGTATTAGCTGACCTCTGGTAGATGAATCACCAAAATAATGTCTTCATAGATGCACTATTCACTATAAATTAGGGCTGTCAAACGATTACACATTTTAATCAGATTAATCACAGCTTAAAAATTAATTAATCATGATTAATCACCATTCGAACTATGTCCAAAATATGCCATTTATTTATGTATATTGTTGTGGGAATGCAAAGATAAATGAAAGAAGGCGGATATATCCATTTAACATACAGTATCTATGTTTATTATAAAAATGTTCTGCGTGTCAAAATGAAAGACAACCCACACACCTATCAATCATCAAACCGTGGGGTCTTAATTCATTACAGTGTTGATTTCTATCAACGGGGAAGTACTTCAGGAAAGTCGACAGAGGGGGGGGGGCGGCGGCGGCTGCTAGTGGAGTACTTCGTGACCACAGAGTGTGAACGTTGTGATCAGCTGTTTTAGCGCAGTTCTCCAGTGAAGGGGGGGAGTCTCCCTCCGCAGCCGGTTGGCGTAGTTTTGGCACAATTCCGTTGTACAGACCGACGTTAACAGCAGCCCTGTCTGTGCACACGGAGACCGACTCTGTCGTCCGGTGATCTAACCACCTTCTGGAAAAGCTTCACAAGTACGTCGGTACGCAAATGCGCTTTGTGACACAAGTGACGGTACGCATTTCAGAGAGATTACGCACATAACCTGCGTACCAGTTATGTGCACCCCTGTACTACAGCAAAAGTATTCTCCGTCGGGACTTCCTGCAACAACACCACGCCGTTATCAAAGATGTTCTATTGAGAAGACGATCACTACGTGACAAAAGTTTTCAAAACCGTGGCTCCTGAAATCAATCTTACTAACTGCTGTCTGTGCAATTTACTCCGCGCGAGTTGGCAGACTTTATTTTGCTTACTTTAACATCATTTTTCATGGTGGGGCTAAGCCATTTCTGGTGTAGCCTACCCCAGCCATACCCTGGCGCTGCCACTGGTGGCATGTATGGGGCGGGCCATTCTGCACATGCGTTAAATGCGTTAAATATTTTAACGCAATTAATTCAAAAAATTAATTACCGCCGTTAACGCGATAATTTTGACAGCACTACTATAAATACAAATTATTCATCCACTGTTGTGCATCCTAGGCCCCCTTGTCACACTGTGAAAGCCTCCCCACGCAAACATTCAAACAGGTCTGAGAAGTGCAGACAAGAAAAATAAAGAAAATAAAAAGGACATAACAAGAGATGAAGAGATAAGGAGAATAATGGCAACAACAGAGGAACACAGAGGAACACAAAAGCCACAGAGAAGAAAAGTGAGGGTAAAACGTACCTCAAGCTGTCCTTCCTGTGCACAGTCACATACATCTCGTAGACCCTCCCCTGAGGAACAGCCCCCGCTGGAACCAGCAGACTCACACCTGCAGGAAAGAGGACAGGGAGAGCAGGAAGGGAGGCGGAAATAATCAGTTTCATCCCTGGATTTATACATTTCAACATGCACAACTGAATTATTGAATGTGCAACCCATTATCATTTTATCATTATGATTAATTATTGAATCATCATTTTTAAAGGCAACCTGTGATAAAACGTTCTCCTAAATATATCATCAAGTGAATTGTGGTGGCTTCTGAGAGCTGCTCCCTATCAGCAGGTTACATTATTCATTATATGTGTCTGCACACTGCTTTTAAATCCTACCATAAGTCTACTGAAATTATTTTTTTTTACAAGGTAGCATGAAACATCTCAAGGTTGTTTTGTCTTTTGTTTAAACTTGACTTTGCAGGATTGGTCAACTTTAGTGCAGGCAATGCATTTCATCTTCATTAAATCTAAAATACCTATTTAACTATTTTTATTTATGATAAACTTTGATGTCATTATTACTATGTATAGATGTTTAGGTTATGTAATTGTTACTATTTGTGTATATAATCAAACACAAATCAAATTTGCACCCTCTTGCATTGACTCTGTACCACCTCTAAAATTGGCCTTTGGAGTCACCGCTGGTTACTGCATCATCATTAGACAGTTACCAGATTCATGTTAAGTGTGTGTAGAAAGTCTACCAGAGTTGGCTACAATGAGGTGTCCTCCCTGGTTGTTGAAGGATCCGTGAGCGGTACAGGAAGGGTCCCGTGTTCGGGCCAAGCTCTGGTTGCGAAGGTTCATGGTGTCGCTGTTATCCAACAGAGACTGAGTTACCTAGGAATAAAATACAACGGTCTTAATGTCAGAATTAAAGGGCAACACATGCTTTTTCAGTATTGGGAATGACAATCTCCAATAGATAATGGAATGGATAAAGTTATTAAAATAAAAATAAAACATTACACAGGGTTAGGGCTAACACAGTTACTAAGCAGCAGAGAGGCATTAACCTGATAATGGGGTTATTGAGGAAGTCAATGGTTTGTTCTGTTAGTGTGCTTAGTGAGACTTATAATGAGGTCAGGCATTAATCACAGTTACACACTGCATCCTACAACATGTAAAAGCAAGATGCACCCATTGTGTGTGGAGGCTGGAAGACCAGGCTTCCATTCTGGGGTCCAGAGAAGTTTCACTAAGGCCAATCTCTGGTTGTAAAGGTCATTGTAGTTTTATTTTTGTGCCAGCATTGCCAGCATTGGAATAGGAATATGTTAATGCTCTCTATCAAAAATAATTTCCATGCATTTGCCTAGCTGTTGCCTTTTATTTTCATTTTCTCCTGGTACCAATCAAATAAAAGGCTAAGAAGACAATGCGTATAACTACAAGACGCATTGTCAACCTTCTTATCTTTCTTACAGTGCAGACGCTTTTCCGCTTGCTCTTGCCTCTGCTTACTTTTTATGCTGATTTTCCTATTCTTATTCTCTGAAAACTTTGAGCAGCGGCTCCTGGACATTAACTTATCACTGGGACAGTTATTCTTCGTAAATAGACGGAGGGTTTTAGCCATATTTCAAAAAAATTACGACGACCTCAGTCTTACAGTAGCGTGGCCTAGCGACAGCTAAAGCCTGGTAGGCTACTCCATGCTATTTAGCCTAAGCTAGTTGGTAGCAAAATGCCTCCGTTCTCTACAGATGACTTCCACAAACTTCTACAGAAGATGGCTGTGTTGGAAATGAAAACGCAACAGTTGGAAGTTAACGTGGAAGTGAATGGACTATGTCGTGGGAATGACACCACTTTACCAGTGTTGCAAAAATAATGGAAAAGGGTATGCTAACTCACAGCTAGTTAGCAGCTACAAGGATTCCAAGGAACAGGAGGGCTGTGTACTGGGTAATAAATCTACAAGTGGTAATCCTCCCTGGAACTCTCTGGGTGCAAAGCCTAAGAGTAAATCATTTCCATGGGATTTGGGAGGACGAATAACAGGCAGAGAGCCTGAAATCTGTGATGCGACCGGCTGGCCTGCATTGTTATCACCCAGGAAGAGTGCCTCTTCAACCCCTATTCATACTAGGAAACAGCTGTGGACAGCTGCTAAAGGGAGAACCACAAACAATCCTCCTAAACCACCAAGTGTGCCAATTCAGAACAGATACGCTCCGCTGCCCGAGAACCGGAGATCTCTTTCTGATGACCTGGATAACCTATCCTCTTCACACAGCAGGGTAAGGACCAATAGCTACTCCAAAAGTAAAAGACTAGAGGGAAAGCTAACGACTGGGCCTGAAACTCTGATTGTGGGTGACTCTGCTGTAAGAGATGTAAAAAGTCTGTGTAATAAGAACAACACCAAAGTACTCTGTTTTCCCAAGGATATGGTCTCTGACTTGGCTGAGAAGATCCTGCATATTGGGGCTGAACATCCGACTGTGAAGAATGTGGTACTACATATTGGAACAAATGATGTTGTTACAACAGTCAGAAGTGCTGAAAGAAGACTTTAAATGTCTGTTGGAAACTGTCAGCTCTCTAAATGTGGAGGTGTTCATCAGTGGCCCTCTACCGCCAGTCAGAAGAGGAGTTGAGAGATTCAGCAGACTGTTTGCACTGAACACGTGGCTTTCAACTGCCTGTACTGACCATTCTGTCCATTTTATTGACAATTTTAACTTTTTCTGGGATCGCAGACATCTTTTTAAGGCAAATGGAGTTTGCCTGAACAAGTCAGGAGTGAAATTGTTTATCACTCTAACATATTCAACTGCCTGCGTCATCAATCTGTTCCCTCTGCCAAGGACAAGCGACAAGAGGAATCAAAACAGGAGAAAGACACAACACATCGCGCAAAAAACCCTGAAATATCACTGCACCCGCCTGAGGAATGTTCTGATTATGGAAGACCTATGACACAAATGGAGGAGTCTCCACTGCCCGTCACCCCCCCTGTCAACGCCTTTGAGGATACTCTTCATTCATCCCCCAGCTCTCTCTACTCTCCGCTCACCCTTTCACCCTCGCCCTCCCCCCTGGAGTTCGATGACCGCATGAAGGCGAAATGCAGGGTTGGCAGCATGTCCTTTACCCCCGCCCCTCAACGACGCCCACCAATATCACAGAAGACAAGGAATGCACCATCTCCCCCGTCTTCATCACCATGCCTACCACAATCATCCAAACCAAAACAATACAAGGAAGATGGAAGCAGATTTCCAAACCCCCCTTCCTACAGTGTAGCCCTCACCCTGCCCTCCTATGATGAGAGGAGCAGGGTGGTGGGTCCTCCCTTCCCTTCAAAGCCTGATAGGGATGTGTGTGTACAAAACGCTGCAAACTGATATTTGCTGGGTCCAGGCTCAAGGGCGTATGGCACTCTCAACTTTTTCAAGGACACGCCGGGGCCCTTCCTGCAGTGGCTTTGCCGATATCTGTGTTGATAGGTAATAGATTAAGAGCAGTGAATCATCTTAGATACAGGAAGCGTTCAAACATTTGTGTGAGTTTATCAAATTTAGCAGTGATTCCATGTCAGCCACAGCTTGTTACAAAAAAACCTGACTGATAGTGTGTTTAACAAACTTAAACTAGCTTTATTAAATGTCAGGTCTTTGGCTGGAAAAACATTTGTAATCAATGATTTTATCACTGAGCACAATCTCGATTTTATGTTCTTAACAGAAACTTGGATTTAACAAAATAACAGTGCAGCTGTTCTTATCGAATCAACCCCTCCCAACTTTAGTTTTATGAGTCAGGAAAGAATGCATAAGAAAGGGGGTGGAGTTGCTATTCTGTTCAATGATTCCCTTCAATGCAGGAAGACAACTTATGGGAACTTTGTTTCTTTTGAATATGTGGCCCTTCAGCTGAAATGCTCCTCTCGAGCTCTGTTCCTAAATATCTATAGACCACCCAAATACTGTGCAAGCTTTTTTGATGATTTTACCGAGTTGCTGTCTATAGTGTGTATTGACTTTGACCGTCTAGTCATTGTTGGTGATTTTAACATCCATGTTGACAACCCCCAGGACAGAGGGGCTAAAGTTGTGTTCTTGATAGCTATGGACTGACTCAGCATGTGACGCTGAATAAGGGGCACACTCTGGACTTAATTATCTCAAAGGGTCTGAATATCTCTAAGGTTGTGGTGACTGATGTTGCACTCTCTGACCATTCCTGTGCTTTCTTTGAGAGCTCTATTTCTGTTCACAAAAATGTTCAAAAAGAGGTAACCACAAAGCGATATTTAACTGAAAATACTAGGGAAATGTTTACTCAGAATTTTTCTTCCACACTTGCCCCTGCTAACATCTCAGTAAATGAGCTAGTAGATAATTTTAATTCAAAAATTAAAAATGTTATAGATGCCATTGCTCCAACTAGGGTAAAGGAAGTGTCTGGCAAGAAAATATCTCCATGGAGAAAGGCCATGACCGTGAAAAAAGAGAATGTCGAAAAGCTGAACGCAGGTGGTGAAAAACAAATCTCCAGGTTCACTTTGAAATCTATAAAGAGAGACTTGGCCTTTATAATTTGGAATTGAAAAATGCACGACAGTCTTTCTTCTCTGACATCATTACCAAAAACAACGCACGTGCCTTGTTTGCTACCGTCGACAGTCTAACTAACCCCCCAGTGTCAGTAGCCTCTGAATTTCTATCCACCAGGGCGTGCAATGATTTTGCCTCCTTCTTCACTGACTAAATTCAGAAAATCAGACAAGCAGTCAGTGCCTCTGCATCAGGTACAGCAAATGTGTTGTCCCTATGTCCACCTAATATCAATTCAGACATCATGACACAATTCTATCAGATTAATGATAAAAACCTAGAGGACATTATTCAACTTCTGAAATCTTCTGCTGCCTTGATATTATTCCAACAGGATTTTTCAAAGATGTTTTTCCTTGCATGGCCTCAGATCTACTTCATATAGTAAACAAATCTCTTCACTCAGGTATTTTTACACAGGCCCTGAAAACTGCAGTCATTAAACCGCTCTTAAAAAAGAATAATCTAGATGCTTCAGTAATGAACAATTACCCATATCAAACCTGCCATTTCTGGGTAAAATCATTGAAAAAGTTGTTTTTCAACAGTTGAGTAACTTCTTGCATTTAAATAACTGTTTCGATGTGTTCCAGTCAGGCTTTCGTCCAAACCACAGCACTGAGACTGCTCTTGTAAAGGTCTTCAATGACATCCACTGACATCCAACACAGACAGTGGCAGAACTTCAGTGTTAGTATTATTAGATCTCAGTGCTGCGTTTGACACTGTTGACCACAACATATTACTAGACCGACTGGAAAACTGGGTGGGACTTTCGGAAACAGTTCTAAATTGGTTTGAATCCTACTTAAAGGACAGAACCAACTTTGTTTCTATAGGTAAATACACATCTGAGTTGACAAATATGACATGTGGGGTACCTCAAGGCTCCATCTTGGGGCCTCTTCTCTTTAACGTCTACATGCTACCACTGGCTCAGATAATGAAGAACAACAAAATAAGTTACCATAGCTATGCGGATGACACACACATTTACGTAACAATTTCACCAGGAGACTATGCTCCAATTCAAACACTGAGTGAGTGCATTGAACAAATCAATGACTGGATGTGTCAGAACTTTTTCCAATTAAACAAAGATAAAACTGAGGTAATGGTTTTTGGAGCCAAGGCAGAATGTATAAAAGTTAGCGCTGAGCTTCAGTCTGCAATATTCAAAACAACAGATAAAGCCAGAAATCTAGGTGTAGTCATGGACTCTGACCTGAGTTTCAACAGTCACATTAAAACAGTTACTAAATCTGCCTACTATCACCTAAAGAATATATCTAGGATTAAAAGACTAATGTCACAGCAGGCTTTGGAAAAACGTGTCCATGCTTTTATCTTCAGTAGACTCGACTACTGCAATGGTGTCTTCACAGGTCTCACTAAAAAATCTATTAGAAAGCTGCAGCTGATTCAGAACGCCGCTGCTCGAGTCCTCACTAATACTAAGAAAGTGGATCACATCACTCGTGTTCTGAAGTCTTTACACTGGCTTCCTGTGTGTCAAAGAATGTATTTCAAAATACTGCTGCTGGTTTATAAAGCACTGAATGGTTTAGGCCCAAAATACATTTCTGACCTCCTGCTAAATTATGAACCATCCAGATCTCTCAGGTCATCAGGGACTGGTCAGCTTTCTGTCCCCAGAGTCAGAACTAAACATGGTAAAGCAGGGTTCAGTTGTTATGCTCCAAATATCTGGAACAAACTCCCAGAAACCTGCAGGTTCGCTGCAACTCTTACTACTTTTAAATCCAGGCTGAAGACTTTTCTTTTTGTCGCTGCTTTTAATTGAACTATTCACATCTTAGACTGCACTGTAACTTTTATCCATGTATTTTTTTCTTTTAATGTTTATTTTATTATCTTATCTTTTTAATGACTGATTTTAAATGCCATTTTCTTAATGTCTTTCATTTTTTTGGAAAGCACTTTGAATTGCCTTGTGTTGAAAGGTGCTATATAAATAAACTTGCCTTGCCTTACAAGCGCTGTCACAGGGCTGAAAAAAGAGGGCGGATTTAAAGTAAACCTATGAAACCACCTAAGGGTAAGAGGTAATATATCACGTGTAATATTTCCCTTTCCAAATGTCCACTGTGAGTTGTTAAATAAGTACTAAACATTCAGTAGTAATATTCTCAAATTAGCGAGGGAAAGTCAATCAGGTGGTCCAAAAGTACACGATTAACAACACCAATTATAACAGAGAAAATGATCAAATAGAAGTGCCACTGACATGTGAAGCTCAAAGATAGTGAGTTCAGCACTCATACCGCCTCAAGACAGGTAAAGTGATGAAACAGAGTCGTTTCATCTGCATTTGTGACAAGTGATTCTCGTATGCATGCCATGTAGTTGACAGAGCAGAGGGAGGAAACTGGTGCACTGAGCTGCATGTATACTAATGCTGTTTGCTTTTGTATGTATGTGCCTGGGAATACATAGTGTTTCAGAACTCTATGCTTCTGCAGATCAGGAGAAAATATTTCAAAATCCTACTGTTAACTGTGATTATGATTATATTGACTGTTTATGTTTTTTTTTTAACTCATGTTCAATGCCTTGTTAACATGCTATTGTAACAAAACCATCTTACAATATTGAAATCATACAGAATACTTTTAAGTTAAAGTCATACAAGTGGATGAAGGTTACTGACGTTAGACTGAGGAAGACTCTCATTACCTTAGGAGACAGTTTGGATGTGAAGTCCCCCCCGAGGTCATCCTGTGGTGTGACCAGACCAGAAGAATTGTACACTTTGATCTTTAGGTTGGGAAGAGGATCCAGCAGAGGGGAGTTGGTCATTGGGATTTTATCCGAGACATCATGGAGAGCGTACACTGGACCTCGATACATGGCAGCTGCATTTGTCAAGTCAGGAGGAGCCGTCAGTAGATCAGCTGGAGGGATAAAGTGGAGAGAGAGCAAGGGACATGGTGAAGGGAAGGAGAAAGGAATGAGAAAGAACAACTTTAATAGCACTGCCAGATTGTTCGGCTAACAGCTGATAGTGGTGTCTGAAGAAGAGACGGAAAATAAAGGGTAAAGCTTAAATAAACACATAATAAATGCTCAACAAATAAATAAATGGTTCATTTATTCTTTAAGTTTTCATCTTACTCTATACCTTTAACAGTTTAAACCTCAACACATGGCTGCAGTATCGAACAGATGTAGGGGACTCGTAGATCAGTTAACAGGGATAACAGGAGTAAGATGAGAGCAGACGAGGCTACTGATAAGGTATCAGTGACAGGAATGATACATTACAGTACACAGGGGCATGACCCGGATCAAAGACCGGTCATGGCTGCTGCACAGAGAGCCAGAGAGAGTCCCTTTTAAAGTGTTGCTCAGAGTTCATCAAACACATATATATATATATATATTTAAATCTGTACCTTAATAAAACAAACTCTTTACACTGTATAACATTAACAAAGCAAGTGTTAAAAAGTATGAAAAACATTCCATGTTTAAACCTTTTTCACACGTTGTCACTGCCTGACTTCACCCACACAATCAAGGGAGCTGTCACAGTAACCACATTGCTGTCCATTTTCAAAATGCTTACTATGTCATGATTGAAATCGGACTGACAAAACCTCCCAGCACATTTACCACAGAATATGACTAATTAATGAACACTGGCAATTGTTAAGACTGATCTATTTGGGCTCAGTTAATTCACACTTATCCTGTTCTCCTCGATGTGTTACACAGATAGTAAAAGGGACTTACATGATATAAAAGGGTATTGATAAGTAAGACCAAGAGTATGTTGATTTCATAATGCAAGTACCTTCTTATACCTTTTTACATTGCTTCATTCTTTTGGCTCCTAACCTTTCTGACTTAAATATAGTAGGTATATATATGAGGTCTTGATGTTTTGCAGAACATTCTCAATAACACACAGTATTTTTAATCAAGAAGCTAAAAACCTTTAGCAGCGAATTCACACTTTAACAACAATGACTTCATTTTAGAATATTTCATCTAAATGTAATTCTTACTTCCTTCTATGTATTTGGAAAGATGCTGCAGGCAAGTGCTACTGATTGTAATAATAACACATTTGGCAATATCACCAAAAGTAAATCCTACATATGGATTTACTTTAAAAAGACGAAAGTGAGTATGCTCCGAGCAAACCCCATAACACAACAAGGTCAGTCACTCTTGTTTCTAGTTTTGTTATTCCACCATAACCCTTTTTAGTTTAACACAATTTACTCTAAGGCCAGACAAAACATCTAAAGTGTTCTCCCCTTCTTACTTCCACCAGAAAATCCAACATGTATCTGAGATTTAATTGGAAACAGGACCATAGGAAGGCCAGTTACCTACTGAGAACAATTCCACATTGTTTCACTCCAGAGCCTGAAATCCTGTTGTTCCCTCCATGAGCTCATCTATTCTAATTTTGAAATCTACACACACACATCTGTCACCCATCACTCTTTTTCTCTCTCGATCACAAGGCTGTTTACCCTTAAAGCCAGTGGGTATTCCTGCCAAATCATCCCTGCTGAAATGTAATTAACAGCTAACGGAAAGCCACAGAGTGAGAGAGAGAGCGAGAGACTGAGAAAGAGAGAAATAGTCAGAGGGTGACAGAGCGAGGGTGATGCAGGGACATAATTCTTCATTAATAGTAACCGTAGATGACCCCTTGAGGAAGAGTGACAAGCATCCTAGTGCTTTCCTGATAAAATGTCACCCGATTTCTGCTTATTCGAAGGCATTCGCCCTTGTACACATATAGCACATGTACACATGTACATATAGCAACCTATTAAGGTTTCCTATAAAAGGTGTTCAGAGTAGCACCATATTGTTTGCAGATGTCACTCAACTTGATTAACACAAAATCCGTGGCAAATACGTAACCTCTTTTTAAATGGAAAATATCATGTACTAATAAGTAACACTTTAACGCTTGTTTTTTCAGTAAGTTTTAAAAAGAATGTTCAGTATATCATTCTAATTTGTGGTTGGGTATTAGTTACATATGTATGTGGAGGCGTGTGGCGCAGTGGATAGAGCCTTGGTGTTGGGATCAGGGTTCACAGGTTCAAACCCCGCTGCAGTCAGCATGTCGTTGTGTCCCTGGGCAAGACACTTCATCCCAAATGGCTCCTGTGGGGATTGCCCACAGTATTGAGTATGTAAGTCGCTTTGGATAAAAGCATCTAACAAGTGACATGTAATGTAATGTTTGTTTACATGCCCACTGTCTAATTTTTGCAAGGGATGAGGACTTATAATACTGTTATGGAAAGAAGTTTATTAGGCCGGTAGACTGATCCCTGATTCATTTACATTTCCTTTTCAATCTTGGCATTTCCAGTAAGCGATTGCATGCATGCACACAGGTGTACAAGTGTGTGCGGCTGTGTGCTTCTTGTTGTTTTATCCATTTCCCAAAGACAGAGAGGTAGAAATGACAACATAGACAGAGGAGAGTGAAATATGGCTCCACTTTAACAGGAAGACAAACAGGACGGGAGTGTCTGTAGCAGTAGTAGTCACTGTGATGGGAGAGAGACAGAGACACGGCGACGGGGAGACAGAGACACAGAGACGGAGAGAGGAGAATGCTGATAAACAGGAAATGTGATTGACCTGAATGTGTAGATGGGAAAGAAGGAGTGAGACGGAGAAAGAGAATGGCAGAGAGTAACTCCTTGATGGAAGAGAGTGGTCTCTGGTAGAGACAGATATAAATCTAAAGCAGCCAAGATTGACAGCCGTAGGACGAGCAGAGAAACAAAATTATGCTAAAAGCCTCAAAAAGGCATGGTGCAGGTACAGTTATTTTCATAGAGGTCTATCTATCTATACATCTATATGACTATGAATCTATCTATCTACCTTCCAATACGAAATCCATGACAAAATGACTCTACTTCTCACTTGTTTTATTACCTCAGTAAACAATCTTAATTGTGTTTTTTCAAATGTTCTTCAATTATATTTATTTTGAAAATCAATGCAATTTAGAGTAACTTCTTTAAGACGGATAATAATCAGTGTTTCTACTTGAGTTTTGTACTACAGTGTTATTTTCAGCGTGAATACAATGTCATTTTCTGGAACATTCCTTACCTGATCTGGCTGTTTTGATATTCACAGACTGGAAGCCTCCATTTAGTGCTGAGGTGTCGATGATGTCCGAGTCAAAGTCACGGTGTGTCTTGCGGTAGACGAAGAGTGCCACGATGACAGAGATGACGAGGCACATAATCACTGCGATGACAATGCCCACGTAGAGCGCTACATCATCTGTACTCGGAGCAGCTAGAGGGGACACAAACAAAGAACAGAGATGAAATTACAGACACACAGATAATGTGAAGAATAAAGCCAAATACAATCTTAAGATATATGAATATAGTGCCACTTGTCTACTTAAATGTAGGATATAAACAGCTACATACATGATATCTCTAGCAGCAGCGCAGCAAATAAAACAAGACAAGATGAAATGTGCTGCAGGCTTCAAATAAACAAGATATGGCTCTCTGTCGTTCTTTATTTGTGTTTTAGAATTTCACATTGACCTCAGACCACCTATCATAGCTGTTAAGGTTATGTTGCATTCAAATAAAACTTTCAATTAGCCCCCAGCTTTTGTAATATGATCATTTGTCTAGACAGAGGTAGAGAGACACAGAGACCTCTTTCATCGAAATAAAAAACGGTAGCAACTATTAAAACTTAATAAGGCTGTTAATTATTTTACAAGGGTCCTAACATCCTTTTTCAATCTGGCTGAGCCTTTAATCTTGTTCCAGTGAGAACAGCGTTGCAACTGCCATCCGTGATCCATATTTTAGAGCAGAACATTTGAATTGATGGCAAAAGGTATGAGCCGAGCTTAAGGATAAAGTGGAGAGGAGATGAGTAAATGATGAGAGGAGACTATTTAAAAGCACAAGCGAGGAATGATGAGGAGGAAATAAGAGGGAATGCCAATAAGTGGAGAGGAATATAGAAAAAAGAGGACTTCAAAGCAGATGTGGCGACAACCAAAAAGGAAAAGGGAGTTAAATAAAGATAATAACAGAAACATGTAAAAAAGAGAATAAGGAATAGGGAAGATGAGAGAGGAATAAAGTAGGGCACAATACAGGGCAGAGAGGAGAAGAGAGGAGAACACTTTTTTGAGTAGTCTTACACTTAGCCCTCCTTGTATAATCACTTCCTCTGTAGCTGGTAGGAAGGGATTTGTCTGCAGCTATTAAGAAATAGGCATAAAAGTATAGGAATGCTCCTTTTAATCTGCCCTTAAAGTCGAGAGGCAGATAACAGGCTTCTAGCTACAAACAGCCTGAGTCATTCGCTTAAGGATTTGCTGTTGTCACATCAGAACGAGTTCAGAAAGCATGAGCTTGATTATGCATGACGAATCCTTTGATGAGGCACACACACATTCACACTCACATATGCCTAAGCATGATACACACATTCACTGAAGAGGGGTCACACCTGATGGTGTTAGTTACTCATCTACCACTTGAGGGAGCTATGATCCACTTCCTGTGTCTCTGGGGAGCTGAGCGTGAGGGCAAAGCATTTCCCTCTTAATTAAGTGATGACTGAAATGAACCAAATGTCTAAAGGCCCAGGAGTCCAGGACATAGAATAACAGCATACACAGAAGGTTTCGAAATCCAAGTGTTTAAAGCTTTTCTGAAACTGAATAAAGTTCAGGTCAAGTAACATTATCTTCTTAGGAAAGAAAAAAAATCATATTTAAGTGATATTTGTCTTGTTTACAAGATAAAGCCTATTTTGAAACTTACTGAAGCTAAATGTTAGTTTAAGAACCTATTAAAAGCTACATTAATTGTCAAAACATCACTCAGCTATTAAGATCCTTTGTATTTTAGGTTATCTTTGCTATCATCTCCTCAATTGTGAGTATTTTCTCCTTTGTCATTATGTCATTATGTTATATGTGTGTTGTCTTATGGTATAGTTAACAGAATATCTTCGTCTGATGGACTGCAACATGGGAAAACGTCTCTTGATTGCCCATCACGAAAATTGTGATGGCCATTTTTTTAATGAACGGAACAGCAAATTGATTAATCAACAAGAATCGTTGTTTCCAGTTCTAAACATAACGTTCGTAACATCCGTTTAACTTTAAATGTGGAAAAAGATGCTTAACAATGTGTCACATAAACCAGATTGCGTTTTGGGGAAACAACACATTGTAATACTTCATGTTTACAGCTCCAGAGTTTGTACTCTTTCCACCAAGATTTCTGCCAAATGCCTATTCATGAAATTTAACTAAATTTAAGAGCACAACCTTTAAATCTTGAAACGTTTAACCCCTATGGATTTTTCTCTTATGCAGGTTCCTTTTGAGGTTAACACATTGATGTAAAAAAGCTCAAAAAACTCTGCTGCATTAAGTTACCCTGTTATCAAGGTCCTTACACTTGCCAAAGGGGAATATCATTGGGTAATCCTCTTAAGAACCAACTCCCTGATCTTAATTATGATCATTCTCATCTATTTAGGGAATCTTTATCATGTTTCTACTTTAACTTGAAGGTCTACAACAGGGGAGCCCAACCAGTCGATCGCGATCGACCGGTAGATCGCGAGGAGATTCCCAGTCGATCGCGAGATGTGTCTAAAAATAGAACAACAACATTCTGTTTTATCATTAATGTCCTGTAACATAATGTTCCTGTGCCAGAATAATGCACTTGAACGCATCAAAGCTTTGTGATTGGCCGGCGTGACCCCATGTGTCGGGGCGTGGCTGGTGGGCAGTGCACTATTTTCGCTGACGTTGTTGTCCGTGTCAACAGGAGTGACAGTAAAAAAGCAAAAAAGCCCAAAATATATAATTTTCACTCCGAGTGGGAGGATGATTATTTTTGTATCTATTCCAATTCAAAGTCCATCTGTCTCATCTGCAATGCGAGCGTGGCTTTATCGAAGAAGGGTAATTTAGGAGCGGCATTTCAAAACAGTGCACAAACGCTACGAGACGGAATTCCCTCCTAATTCTGCCCTACGCTCCCAAAAGGGGAGGGGCCTGAAAGGACAGCTAAATGCACAGCAGTCCATTTTCACCAGGCCCAAGAACAAGAGCAAGGCTGCTACCATAGCATCTTATCGTGTTAGTCACGTTCTTGCGAAACACATGAAGTCTTTCAAAGACGGCGAAGTTGTGAAAGAAGCATTCCTGGAGGCTGCCGACGCGCTTTTGGGGGACAGTAAAAAATAACAGTAGTATTTCAACAGGTTTTTGATATAATAAAAACTCAAGTTAGATACCGTTATTAATCAGCTGTAAGTTTTAGTTTGTTTGAACTTATTCATTATAATTATTGTACACAATGGTATAAGAATGCAAACATTAAGATCTGTTGTTTAAATTGATTATAGTCTATTATCAATTCAGGTTAAGAAACTAGTGTTGCTTGCATCCTATTTTAAAGGCATTTCTTTTTATAATCTACTAAAATGCAACAAAAAAAATGGTTCGATTCCATTAATGTTGTCTTTTTTATTGCACTTTGGCAGCAGATTCCTGTGTAGCTTCAGATCTGAGTTGTCTTATTAGTAAGCCTAATTTATACATTTGTAGCAACACTGTTTTTATATAATGGCAAAGAATGGGTTCAGAGTATTTTCTTGTTTTATGTGTCATATGTGGCAGCACTGTTCAATGTTTCTTGAAAACATTACCCACTGTAGTGACGTGTGAATAAACTCTAACTCTGTATCAACAACACTGTTGTGTAACTTCAGTTAAATACTTGTATGTGTGCAGATTAGAAAGAGGTAAGATAAAGGATCTGCAGTATTTTATGGAGTATTAATCGTACAAAGGCCAGTTTTATACAAGTAGAAGGGTGTATTTACCTGGTAGTAGGCTGTCAGTAATGGCTACGCCTCTCTATTTGGATTGGTAGATCTCGGCAGACTGGCAACTTTAAAAGTAGCTCTCGGTTCAAAAAAGGTTGGGCACCCCTGGTCTACAACATCAGAAGACATTAGGTGCCAGGCAGCCATAAAATCACTTCCAAACTATTTTTCTACAGTGTTGTGGGACACTTAACTAGGCTATGGCTTGCTGTGTTATTGATGTAGGTGTGTTTGTGTGCTAAGTGTAACATGTTTTAATACCAGCGGGCATACAAATCTTTCTTCCCTGTCTGTCGGTTAACATCCCATCTCTCACAGATTTTATTCTCACTCCATAACTCACACCTCTCTCTCCGACTCCCTGCGTCTCTGTCTCCATCTGTTTGATTTGTAGATGAATCAAACAACACGTCCCATTAGAGCTTCTACCTGCATGACTAACCTACATATAACTGCACAATACCAAATGTTTTCTTTTTTCATTTTCCCTATTTTCTTGGTGTTTTTCTGTCCCACATTTATTTTTCTTTTATTCACCTTACACGTACATGTCACATGCTGTCTAGACTTTGGCAAACTAAGCAAAATCATTGCCAAATCGTGATAGCAACAACACTACAACATGTCTATTTGCAATTTCTACCATATAAGTGATGTATGCAAAAAGTAAAGAACAGCCCCAATGTTTAAGACATAATTGAACCAATCATTTATGTGTAATCCAGTGCCTATGTAACTGATAACTGGACTAAAATGAGGTTTGACGGAAATCAATGGAAACACAAATTAATTTATGGTGTGTGAATACACCATTGAAATACTTTTGCTGCATTAACCTGTAATACAATTTCCTGAATGGATTGACCTTACATTTGAGCTTGAACATAAAAAAAAATCCTCTTTTTTTCTCTGAATGCTCAAAGAAATGTTTCGAATTTAAATGAAAAAAACTAAATTCATCTCTGTGCTCTCTATGCACTACTTCTTTGGTCTTTCCTTTTATTGAGCCTCTATATGAAAACACCAATGCACTGCTTTAGTTCTGATGATAATGTATAGTCTGATAGCCTAACATAAAAGACTAATCTGAAAAGGAGACTGAATGTGGGTGTGCACTTTGGACCACACCTGGATGAATGAATAATGTGTTTGGACCTCTGTGTTTATCTAAGCATAGCACACGGCTCTGCTCCGTGAAGCCCGGGTGACAAAACCTGCAGTGATAGAAAGAGGAAAGAACACATATCTGACTGGGTACCAATAGGTACACACCTATGTTCATTTTCATGGGCACTCATGCGAGATCTGACACTCACACTGATTGTGCAGGCAGTCATGAACACATCCATAATAACTTTTATCCTCAAGTCAATAATCTGCTGTGTTTCTCCTGACAAGCAGGTCAAGTCCGAAAGCTTGGCTTAATAGGATTTAGATTAAAACTAGTGGAGCAACTGAATAAGCGATATGTCTGTGAAATGTCTGACAGTTCTCTATACTGTAGGAGGGAGACTGTTGTGTTCTAAAGGTCAATACACTAATACTGTTCACATGTGAACAAGGGCAGGGACGAATAAACTTGTGAAGGACGCTTAAAATGATCATATTGATCCATCAGTCAACTTTAAATAAGTTGACAACTGTCTGTCATGGAGGCATTTGTGTGTGAGAATGTGTATGTATGAGAGCCTGCCCTTTGAAGAACATCCTTAATCCAATAGGCAACAGTCTAGCATAGTTTCTACAACAGATCAAGTGAGATGCAATGCTGACAGTCTCTCTTTCTCACTTGCTCGATATGTGTGAGTCATTTTCAGAATCATTTGACAACCAACCATCTTTCCTTTGTTTTCCATGGAAATAAGTCATTACAATTATTTATAGTTTTGGATGACAGTGTTACCTTACAAAAGCAATATTCAGCAGTTTGTTCGTGTTCAGTGTTCAAAGTTAAATAGTCATTGTTTGCAAAACCAACATTATTTTGCCAGTGTTCACTGTGTGTACATGCCAAATTCAGTTTGTTTTGGAGTAGCGTATGTGTGTGTATTTGTGCACAAACTGATGATGTGCCTCTCTGTGTCCAATAATAATAGTCATTGTAATTGGCAATACTTGATCTAAAATTAGTCACATAAAGATGATAACTGCATGTTTGTGCCAAAGTGTGTAATAAACAATTGGGGCGGTGACAATTCTGAGAATTGTACACACACACTCTCTCTCTCTCACAGCCAGTTGATTACACACACGGGCTCGGCTCAACCTCAGTCAGCATGGATCGCTGTCTATCGATTGGCTGAGCTTTTTTGTCATTCTCAGAGTCTGTCCAATCTGCCATGGAGAGGATTTAAAGAAGGGGGAAACAAGGACAACTCAGCTCAGCTCTATCTTCTCTGTGATCTGCATCCAAACCAGAGCTGTGGACAATCACTACTTGAAACTCATTCAACTGCCTTTTTGATCTTGGCACAAACATGCAAACACCACCCATACTGCACTCCTGGCTCACACATACGCTCCAAGTAACTGGCACGAATGAATGGAAGAGAGACCGTCAGATAGAGAAAGTAAGCAGCCATTTGGAAATGTGTCTATCCATGTTCTGTAGTGGGGATGAATACACTTTCTTGGTGCCAAGAAATAAAATAGTGAGTCACTTAAGAGTAACTAAAGCCTGAGGGAACACATCTATACAGGTATATAAAAAGTCATATGAATGCAAGCACGATGTAACAAACCTGCAATACAGTTCAAATGCAACTTTTTACTGAAGAAAAACTTTGAATGCAATTTGTATTATCACCTATTTCAGCGTCTGCTAGGAAAAACGCTGGGAAAAACACTGGGAAAAACACTGGGAAAAAGATGTGTCCCTCCGCACAAATCTACAGCTCAGCCACTTCCTGCCCTTCTCTTTGCCTCAAGCTTATTTGTGTGTTACTTCACAATCTTAAAAAGAGACAAATTAGGGTGCAAATGTAAAACAAAGCTTTTAGGGTAAAACTTTTCAGTTTTGGTAAACCACAGTTCGTTGTTCTTGGTGAATGCAAACTGATCGACAGACTTTGTACTGATCAAAGTATGTTTAAGACGGTCCGTTTTGTCTCAAAATCAAGAACAATTACTCAGAAGAATATGGGCATTGTCTTCATAATCCTGTTGTTGTTGTTGTAATTGCATTCCCAAATAGAGAAAACTGGCTGCCATGTTTAAGAAACATAAACTCAGCAGCTGTTTATCATTATCAAGTCACTGGTATTGACCAAATACTCTATGGCCTTCCTGCAGATAGATTATGGATATTGTTCTGGTCATGGAGCCGTAGAAATATATCATATTACACCCTTTGGGTAGCAGCTGTGGATGCAGAATCTGATTGAGCTAACAGCTATTGGAAGTCAAACTAGATATGGAGATGGTCAGTATTACATTTGTAACCTGACTCCAACATGGACATGTGAACTCCGAAATATAATTTGAATTATACATTAAACATTACATTTACATCTGTAGTCCTACTCGATGATTCTCAAAGCCACTCACGCAACCTCCCAATGCAAATGCAATGAGCAATGACTGCCTCTATATCTCATTTCTGGTTCTCACTGTGTCTGTATCTCACAACACACACCCGGGCGATGAAACAGCTTGAGCAGATCCTAAACGAGAGTCATTAGAACACATCACAGACGCTCATAGATTGCTTTGAAGATAAAATGAGAGCACCTGCAATGAGAGAGGTAAAAAGCGCGGTAATAATAAAGGGCAGAGATCCTTTCCCTCTTGCATCCTTCAATTATGTTCTGTTTGTCGTAAATCTCTCTCATTATGGCACTTTGAGGAATCAACAGTAACAGTGAAAGAGATGAAATTGAGGAGTAAAGGAGTAAGTACAGATGAATATATTTCTTATACCTTATTATTTATACCTCCCACCAGTGGCGGCCAGCCCATAGGGGCGCTAGGGGCACTAGGGGCGCCGCCCCACCTCTTCCCACATACAAAAAACAAATTTAAAAAAAAATTAAATAAAAAAATATATATTTAAAAAATATATATATTTTATATTTTTATTTTTAATGAACAAGGTAAATATCATACAATTGGTATCAGTAAAATGTATAATCTACAATAAAATCTCGTTTAAAATTGTGTTACCGATAAGTCATATGTTTCCTGCCTGGCCTTGCCCGTGGCATTAGTTTATCATTACCGGGCGCCGTGCAAGGAGCCCCCGAGCCAAACAGCAGCAACCAGCACGTTGCAAAAGTCTCAATAGAAAACTGTGCCGCCGAAACATAATTTCAGCCAATCAGCGCCGTCAAATATTTTGGTCACGAGGGCGCTCACGTTGGCGCTCACGTTGGCGCTCACGTTGGCGCTCACGTTGGCGCCCACGTTGCTTACGTGCGTTGACGTGAGTTGTTTTTTAGACTCGTGAGTAACCAAGGTGACGCAGTAGTTGGATGAGAATGGCTTCGTGTGCAGGTGGAGTCGCCGGACCTCGGTCCCCACCCAATTCCGTTCAAGAGCTAATCTCCAATCCTTTCGAAAGGAGAAGTTTGGGAGATAAACTGTTGCTTAAAGACCTTGGGCCAGACCAACCCGATTTGTATATATCGCAGCAAGCTCGTGAAAAAGACAAAACGTATCAACGAGGCTTCTCACGTAGCTGGTATACCGGGCGCCATGCAAGGAGCCCCCGAGCCAAACAGCAGCAACCAGCACGTTGCAAAAGTCTCAATAGTAAACTGTGCCGCCGAAACATAATTTCAGCCAATCAGCGCTGTCAAATATTTTGGTCACGAGGGCGCTCACGTTGGCGCCCACGTTGCTTACGTGCGTTGACGTGAGTTGTTTTTTAGACTCGTGAGTGACCAAGGTGACGCAGTAGTTGGATGAGAATGGCTTCGTGTGCAGGTGGAGTCGCCGGACCTCGGTCCCCGCCCAATTCCGTTCAAGAGCTAATCTCCAATCCTTTCGAAAGGAGAAGTTTGGGAGATAAACTGTTGCTTAAAGACCTTGGACCGGACCAACCCGATTTGTATATATCGCAGCAAGCTTGTGAAAAAGACAAAACGTATCAACGAGGCTTCTCACGTAGCTGGTATACCGGGCGCCATGCAAGGAGCCCCCGACCGGACCAACCCGATTTGTATATATCGCAGCAAGCTCATGAAAAAGACAAAATGTATCAACGAGGCTTCTCACGTAGCTGGTACACCAGAAAGGCATGGCTAGCTGGATGCAAACAGGTAAATGCTGTCTTTTGTTTCCCATGCTTGCTCTTCAAACAGCCGGGGACAGATACGATCTGTTCAGAAACTAGACAAAAGTTAAACAAGTACAAACCACAGACTGTCTGTGTCATGGAGAATACAGTCGCTGGTTTATTTATGTCTGTATAGGCCGTTGTTGTGAGTGTGGACGGTCGGAGCATATATAACGTTAGCTTAGCCAAGCAACATTTAGAAAACATGCATTTTAAAAGGGTTTTTCGCCTGCCGTCTGTCTGCAGACTTGTCAAAGCATTAATTCATGGTTTTTACTAACCGGTATCAGTATGTTGTTAATTCGGCATCATTTTGAAACGTGTATTACAATTAAATCACGGTAAAATATGTTCATCTTGTTGTAGTTGTAGCCCCCTTGCCAGCGATTCTCTCTCTAGTTTAGCATACTCAGCCCGACTCAGCCTGGTTGTTCCTGGCCCTAGAACCACGATTTTATGGGGCCAGATAAACTGTGAATTAGGACCCGCTAGCCGGTACTAGGCCAAGTGGAAACGCAACCAAAAACGGGCCCTGCACGGCTCGGCACTGTCTGTGTCATGACGAATAGTCGCTGGTTTATTTATGTCTGTAGGCCGTTGTTATGAGTGTGGAGTGAGCATATACAATGTTAGCTTAGCCTGGTCGACCCAATCTCCATTCAGAAAACAAGCATTCTAAAAGGTTTTTTGCCTGCCGTCTGTCTGCAGACTTGTCAAAGCATTAATTCATGGTTTTTACTAACCGGTATCAGTATGTTGTTACGTCGGCATCATTTAGAAACGTGTATTACAATTTAATCACGGTAAAATATGTTCATTTTGTTGTAGTTGTAGCTCCCGAGCGCGTCTTGTTTGAATGATGCGAGTAAACACAGCTGGCAGCCGCGGTGAAACTCGAGCGACTAGAGCGATGCGATAGGAGCGTTTAGAGCGAAGTGAATAATCGCATCGCGTCCGGTCTGAACGCAGCATTAAAGCGAGCTCCGCGCTGCACTGGAAACGCGCCATTACATCACCAGAAGTCCTAATTTAAGGGGTAATTTCTCCCAAAAAAAAATGTTGTACTCACTATATCAACAGCCCCACCAAAAATATTTTCCACCAGCCGCCACTGCCTCCCACATATGTATTACTCTTGCCAGGTGATCTTTTGACAACCTGTAACGTTTTTTCTACTACAGACGATGCATTAGTAACGGTCTGGTTTGACATATAACCCATTCATTTGGATGATACTTCAAAGAGATGGGTCAAATCAGTGTAACTAAGTCTAATTTTCACTCCGTTCAGTGTCCATAGCTGTAGCACTCTCCATTGAGTTCTCAGCGAGCCAAAATGCTTGTAAACACAAAGCAAGTGTTCAGAACTAAGGCAAATTGCCTACTTTGGCAATGATCCAACACTGGCTGGCTAGGCTCCAAAATGACCACAGCTGCAACAAACTCACAAATTGTGAATCAAGGGAACTGGTGCTAAATCGATTCAGTGCTATCAGACAGGAAGAAAGAACGAATCAGGTTAATTAAAGGAATCTGTCACCACCATGGTGCATTCACTTTAAGACACAACCCTGGGATCCCGCACTTCATTTTAGATGATGGAAGAGTGTATAAGGAGACCTCATTTGTTTGATCGGCACATCAAAGACATTACACATAAAGGGAATACATCATCACACTAGAAAAAAGCTCTCATCAAGTAACTCTAAATGACATGTAACAATAAAAACAGACACAATGAGCCTAACATATAAAAAATAAAAACACTAAGATGAGAAAGACAAAAGGAAAAGGGATGATGATAAATCATAAAACATCAACTTACATGGGACTCCCATATCACTCTTTGCTTTGGTCTCAGTGGACAGCTGAAACAATGAACCTTGGGATGAGAAAAGAAGAGGATGGTGGAATGGATGGAGGAAGGGAGAGGAACACAATGATCAAAATCAAACCAATATTTCAAATAAAATGAGACAAACATGGCAGGACATAGACACACAAATGCATGCTCAAGTTATTTGTTGTACCTTCCTTACTTTTCTGTTCTCATACATTACAAAAAATGTAGTTGTCTTAGTCGATACTAAAAATACTCCTCTTAAAGAACAAGGATACACTAAGAAACTCTAGTGTCTGTAAGTCAGTTACTGCTGTGTCATGTTGAGTGGTCAGACTGAAGGTCTATGACACAGATTAACTGCTGATGTACTGATGTATAATTGAAGTGCTGGTGTATAATTGATAAAGGCAAGAACAGCAACATGGTGCACTTAAAAGCTTCTTGCTAGACCAGCTGGATGTGCAAGACACCGTGATCAAGAAAAACAGATGAGGTTAATCGGGGAGATTTGAAATATGTATACAAACAGTAACACTCTCGCTCTGTTGACAGGTAGAATATGCCGTTTCATTTTAAGAAATGCAGGAGCAAGAATTTAACGGTTAATGTATTTGTCAGCATATATCATTCAAGTGTTTATTGGCTTTCTAATCATTTTTGAGTATGGTTCTATTAAATTCCCGTGTTAAATAACTAAGCAGATGACTGTATCTAACAAATGTCATGCTGATTAATGTCAGAATTAGTGATGACAGTAGGAGCAACATGCCATGACAGAAACGTATCATGTTCCAATTATAGCACGATTGTTCAAACAAATATGAAAACATGATGGCAGGAAAATGAAGCGTACATTGTTTGGTAAGAGCCAACAAAAGGGGAAGACACTAGAGATGAGAATAACAAATTAAAGAAAAGGAGAAGAAAACAGCTAAGAAGCAGAGCAGGAATAAAAACATCAATGTGCAGGGATTAGAAGGAACACAAGTGGGAAGAATGGCGCTTTCAGTAAGGAGATGGCTCAAATGATGATCTGCAATACCTGCCGACACGGCTGATGGCTTTGTGTAATACAACAAGAACACAAATCAATGTTCTCTCCTAAAACTAAACTTACATAACAACCACTCTCTCTAGTGATTACTGGTGGTTTTAGAGACCACACAGAAGATTTAATGTGCAGTCGAGGTACTGTTATGTAGCACACACATCCATACTAACGTGTATACAGTACACACAAACTCACACACAGAGTAGGTAGTGAGTGAAATGTCACGCTCTCAAGGATGACGCAGTGGAGCTCTGACTGAATCTGTTCCAAGAATCCTGATCCTTGTGTCAAAAAAATGTCAACAGGCCAATATATATAAAACAACACAAGCTACTCTTAAAAAAAGTCACAAGAAAGAACACACACACAGACTCACACTGATAAACACAAAAAGAGACACTCCACGCAGGGCAGAAGTGAGGTCAAATGGATTTCTACCTCTCGAGATTTAACAGGAAAACTTTAGAAAAAGGGCAGCAGGAGATGGGGGAGGAGATGAATAGAAAGGCGGTGTTGGTGGAAAGAGAATAAGAAAGCGAGAAACAGGAAAAGAGTAGCGAGGAGTGCTTTTAGTGCACAAAGTCAATTACAGTGCACTTTCTGGAAATGATCTCCTCTGAATGAACTGATAGTCAATTTAGAGCATTGACATTATCAGTTTAATCACAACCATGAAACTCTAGATAGCTACTACTTTTAAAAACAGCAATTCAATTGAGTCTAAAGATGTTAAACTGTACATGCCATAGAGATATCCAGCTTAAACAATGCTCAAACTGAATTGTAGTTCATATCAGGAGTTGTGCCAACAGCAGCAACCTCTCTGTCCGTGTAAAGATTACATTTAAAAAATATCTATCATTCAAAAACCAATAAGAAGAAAGGTACAAGATTCACTTCGAGCCTTTTAAAATATACTCTTCCTATAAAATGTTGCGCATGCAGAAAACCCTTCTGACGCACGCACGCACCGAGACACACACACAGACACACACACACAAACACACACACACACACACACACACATACACACACACACACACACACACACACACACACACACACACACACACACACACACACACACACACACACACACACACACACACACACACACACACACACACACACACACACACACTTACACTTCATGGATTCCTGTAAATGCTACAGGAAACAGTTGAAACATTAGTGCCGACATAAAACCACGTCTGTGGAGTCATTTCAAAGACAGAAAATCAATCATGGGAAATGAGCCTAAATCTATACCTCTCTAGGTTTGATCCCAGATTCTGTGGCCATACCTCACCGGCCTCAGGGAATCCTTAGGATGGAGGAGACACACTATATAACACACTTCTTAAGAGCGGGCAGGGCTCTGCATATACAGTAACTTCTGTCAATAATGTGCCTACAGGCAAAGCTTTTTGAAGGATGATATAATAATATCCCATTGCTCATGACATAGACCATCAATTTAATCATCACAACCACTGCCCTCAGGCTGCGGAGAGAGGTCCCTCACACAGGTAACAGCCCACTTGAAGTCTTTATGCTCAATGATAAAGTATATTTACCTCCTGAACAGAACTCCTGACTGGGTGCTTGGGACTTGTTTAATTGTATTTGACCAGGAATGCCTAGTAAAGATTCAAATTCAATTTTTTGAGAGTGCCCAAACCACAATATGGCAATATGAGTTAAGGTCAGATAAAGCTCCATATGATACACATGGAAAAGGTATATTTGAGAACCATAAGATTACAGATAAGATATTTGGGTTAATACCTAAGATAATAAAGAAATAACACACTCGATAACTCAGAAGTATATCTTGAAGACAGACTTGGAGTCACCTTGGACCCAATTTACACAATTTGTCCCGGATCAATGGGACATCACATTTCACAGTTTGCCTGAATGTACTTGCCATATTGGAAAAAACTGATTTCAATATCGACAGACAAAAACATCTTAAAACAAATGCATATATGATCAGATGGAACAAATCATTCTTGGTTATGAAAGAAATTGTTAAATGATTGATGTTGTGTGAAAAGAAAAAACAATGGAAATGTATGGCATGATTAAAAGCAGAAGTTGGTATGTGATTGACTATTTTTCTGGGCTGACCTCTTTTCTGCACTCTGAAAGGCAGATGCTTGTCTGCCAATTACTCCGAGTAAACGGAGTAAAAGCACTGTTCCTGAAAGTAACAAATGAAATTGCCTCGGAAAAACCGCTTCTGTATTTGTGCCATTATGACTCACTCACATTTTCCATGCTGTTTTGAAATGTACAACCATTTTCTTTTAATGGCGTAAACAAATATTAATTTCTGGGGGGGATTTTGGATAGTTGTTCCATGTCATTATCTAACATTACTTTCCTTATAAAACATGTGTTTGTGACCTGAGTAATGGACAAGAAAGTACAAGAGCAATTTACTAGGAAAAAAACAGGTAGCTCCTGGAGAAAAGCATAAAACCAGAGTGTCTGTATACGAAACATGAAGTATAGATCATATACTAATAATCATCAATGTAATTGTCAGTGTAAATTCAATCACTACCTTTCGGCTTCATTTAATCTTGATTATCTCATAAATTCTCCCGCTATTACTAATCAGCTTATTGTGGGCTTCTACTTTTCAGTCAACCAACCACATTTTGCCATGTTCTACAGCCAGCTGTCATTTCAGGTGACATTGTTCCTGCCCTCCTCCACACCATTCACTTCCTGTCTTCATTTCCAGGGCCCAGGTTCACCTTATCAGAAGTCCACTCGTCATCAAATCCAGATCTTCATCATTCTCTTTGTATCATCCCCATTATCAGTGTCTAGACCCCATTGGACGACTTCACAACCCCTCAAAATATCTGATATCATGATTAGCTTAGTCGCTAAAGACTATTCACATGTTCTCTTGTGCACATGTTTGTTTTTTCTAATAAAAATAGGTCTCTCGCTATTCAAATACTAAATAACAGAATGTAACATTAAATTCATTTTTAAAAAATTGAAAAGTTGTCTCAATATCTAAAGTGCTACTGAGTTTTTGGCTGGTTGTACAATGATATTATATTTAATATTTCATACACACAAAACACTTGATCAAGTTTTTTATAAATGCAAAGTTTTATTGAACTACCAACTACACAGCTAAACTATTAAACAGGCAAATAAAGGAATACATGATTAACTTGATGAATAAATGATGAATAAATGAGTACAAAGAATACAATGATGAGCAATTAATTATGAAACAGGACCACCGTATAGACCAGTTAAAACCAGCAAGTGACCATGGAATAAACAGGGTACCACTAAGCAGGAGTTAATGGATATTGCTGGATTTGTGGAAGACTAGAATTTAACTGATCTTGTTTTATAGTCTGCGAGCCAGGGGTCCAGTATCACTGGCTTAAACATTGCTTTACATAATTAAAATGAAATAATCATCGCATATCTAATTATTTCATATTGTAAAGTATGCAAAGCAAGTGAACGGATGAACTTAAATCATTTGATGTGGTCTTTTGGAATGTAAATGAGAGGGGATGAGACAGGACTGTGTGTGTGTGTGTGTGTGTGTGTGTGTGTGTGTGTGTGTGTGTGTGTGTGTGTGTGTGTGTGTGTGTGTGTGTGTGTGTGTGTGTGTGTTGTGTGTGTTATTCCTACTCCTGATCCTGCTTTTTTGTTCCAATTAAGGGATTGAGATATTCGAAGAAGGAGCAAATCAAAGAGCAATCCTCCGGAATCGTTACATTCTTTGTTGTCAACTCACTTTGCATACAGAGTCCATCGGTACAGTTCTGAGACAGGAGAACCAGCCCATCACAGTCCTTTCCTCCGTTTTTAGGTGCTGGGTTGTTGCACTCCCTCCTCCTCCACTGGGTACACTCTGTCCCACAGGCCGACCACTTGCTCCAGTCTGTCCACACACCGTCCACTAGAGGGAACATGGTAAAAAGAGCCAAGAGGATGACAAACTCAAATAAAGAGGAAAAACAGATATTAAAAAGTATTCAATCCTCAATTCTTTCCCATTTTTATTTTTTAATGTTACCTTTATTTAACCAGATTTGTAATCTTAATGAGACCTATGTCTCATTGAGATTACAAATCTCTTTTTCAAGAGAGTCCTGGCCTAGGAATGTTAACAGCACAGTTACAGACAATTTTAAAAACACACAATCACAACAGGTCATACACAAAGTTTAGCCAAAGCATTTACAGACACAGTGGCCTGCTTCAAGGTCAGTTAGAGTAGCTTTTAGTCTGTTTAATGGGACCAGCTCTCTGAGTTTCAGCCCGATTTGAAGCTGGTTCCATGCTTCAGGAGCAGCATAACTAAACACCATCTTCCCCAGTTCAGCACGGACTTTTAGTACAGTTAAAAGGAAAAAGTCCTCGGAGCGAAGCCGATAAGATCCTGTGCATTTTCTGTTTATGTAGATCCTTAAATAAGTTCCTTGTTTAGCTCTTGAAGTTTAGCACACTTAAGAAAAGGATGCATTAAAGTCAAAGTGATTTGCAGACAGTAGATTTTACTCAAACAAATTAGCACCTAACCTTATACATCTGGATAATTGGAGTGAACAGACTCACCGGTGCACAGTGTGGTACAGGCCAGTTTCTGAATGGCCTGTCCATCACAAGGCAGTCCTCCGTTCAGAGGGGCGGGGTTAGTGCAGCTGCGGGTTCGTTTCTGGAAGCCCCGCCCACAACGGCTGTTGCACACAGACCACTCCGTCCACGTGGACCAACCACCGTTTACTGTTGCAAGAGAGATCAGTAAGTAAATAAAAAATACAATATACAATACAAACAGCAAACAATCATGTGTTTTTGGAGAGTTTTGGAGTGTTTTTGATTTTACGCTTTGTTAAAAGTACTAATTGTAAGGCGCTGTTATTTTCAGCTCTAAAATAAGTGGCATAATATAGAGATCCTTAACACAGCACAATCATCGACGACATCTCACATGCATACTATAAGAACTTATACTTAAGCATTTGTCAGATGTTGATTTTTTTTTTTTTAAATTGCCCCTTGAGGAAGAAATCAAGTATTTTGAAAATAATTGAACAGCAAACATGTTCATAAAAAAGAGATCTGTAATGAAGAAGCATTTAGATGGGCAGTGAGTGCAATACAATCATATTCCATCACAGAGTAATCATATTCAATGGAGAGAGAGAGAGATCTATTTGTTGTACTGTTGTTTGTTTTGATTGGGAAGTTTAGTGTCAAAACATTCTCCTGCACTATTTTATCTGTTTTATTTTGTTCTATGTCCTATATTCATGTTGCACTGTTGGAGGAGCCTGTGACTTAAGTTTTTCATTCCATATCTACACTGTAGCTAATGTGCAATAAAGCCTTGAAAGCCTGTCTAGTCTAGGCATGGTAAACACACATCAATTGACATACTGCCTGCATATTGCTTAACCCCAAAGTAAGGTGGTTTTTATAATCCGTAGTTTCTCAGAAAATGGTTTTCCACTTCCTCCCTTGTTTTCTTTGTACCATCTAAATATTTACCTTAATCATGTCTAATTTAGACTTAACTGTTGCTTCATTATTTGGTTTTACTGATATAAATAAATATGTTGCAGCACAAGACATAGAACAAGAAGGGCAGACTATAGAGCAGCAACAAAAATAGTTATAAAGTTTGTGAAGTGTATTAAAATTCCTCTGCTGCGTCTCCACAGCTCTGTCTCAGCCCAGTGGACCAACTCCTCTTCTATGCCCAATTACAAATTCATCTTTAGAGAGTAACAGGTTAAATCAGGTAAAGTACATTTTTCATATTTTCTTTCCTCATTCACTCCGCTGCTTCTCTCCCGCTCTGGTCTCCCTGTGTCTCTCCTTTCTCCTCACCTGTCTCACAAACATCTATAGCCACTCCATTTCTTTCCATTATGTTCGTCTGTTTTTTCCCCGCTATTATTTCACCTTGTCAACAGTGTCAGTCGAGCCTTTGTGAAGCCGAGAAGATTGAACCACAGATTGAACAATCTATTTCTGTAAGGATACATCAGTGTCAAACCACTCCATCTCTCGCTGTCTGTATCGAACACGGACTCATGCACGGTTATTTTTGATTGAAATACTCCGGCTAGTGATAGACACAGTGTTATACTTGAGAGAAACACTGCGTGTGTGGTATGTTTATGAGTTTTGCCATACATTGCTTTTTTCCTCCAAATGTTTCCTATCCTCTCATGTCAGCCTGGCATTTGGTAAAATGGAAATAGAGAAAAAACACGGCAAGAAATACAAGGCATCTTCCTCAACAAGCTTTTTCCTGCCAGACTTCAGCTCGGCTTGAAAACCAAACTCACACCATTCAGAACTGAGCATCTCAAAGTTTTTGTTGTTTTTCACAGCTGTTATCATGCCATATGCTGCACAATCCATTTGGTGTTGGTCTCTTGGCTGACAGCACAGATATTTGGAAAGCCCAAGTGTTTTAATTTAAACCTGAAGGCGTGATTGGTAGATTATAATTGGGTGAGGTGTGGGAATATAAAGCTAATTACAAAAAGAGCATGTTGGCATGGCAGTAGAGCTCATTTCATGTGGCAGATGGGGGCTGGGCTGGCTGATCAGATGCATTGTCGGTTAGCTGCAGCTAGCATTTAAAAAATGTCATATATGTGAAATATTCAGACACAAAACATGTCACCTACTGTACACACAAGAACACGGAAAAAGTTAAAGCTTTTTAGTGAGAATATAATGTTTTCATTCACACTCACAAATACCGACATGTTTGAAAACTGACCGTAAACAATAATCGTCGCTGTAGTGCTTCGTCTTTTGGCCACGATGTTCTTAGCCACGCAGGTGTAGTTGGCTGTGTCCGACAGACGGGCCTGTTTGATGATCAGGTTGTGGTCGATGGTGATGTAAAAGTTTCTGTCCTCTGCCGGGTCAATTATCTCTTCGTTCTTCAACCACTCCACCTGGGAGGGATAAAGACAGAAGAACATCAGATTCAAAGTTTCTCTACAATGTTATAAACAAAGAGAAACGATCAGAAAAAGGTCATGAGAATAAAAAGTAATTTGTGTTATTGTGTAATAACAATATTGAGCTTTTGACTTATCTGATTTTATGGTGGAAAGGTGTATTTCTGCTATAAAGTCAAACCAGATTAAAATATGTATTTTTTGCCGCTATATTATATATTGCCAGCTAAAATAAAAGTATAGGATCAGTCTATAATCTTGTTTTCACAACTGATGGTCTTGAAAGTGGTATTTATCTTAAAAAGTCTATAATCAAGTTGAGGGGATTTTGTATAATCCTGTTTGTCCAATGTTTCCATGTTTGAAAAAAAGGTACAATGAAAGATCTTATAATAGGATGCTGGTGTCATCTTATTTTCAATTATTCCCAACAAAAAAGCTTTGAAGATGTGTCACAAATCTGAGTAAATAAATACAATCTGAAAGAAAGGAAACTGTGGTGAAAACCAAGGCATTCTTGAATTTGCAATTATTTATCCTCTAGATAACACAGAAGATGCAATAACACATTGGTACAATTATTTTCATTTATAGTAGGTTTTAAAATAAAATACATTTTAAACAAGCCAATAAACACACTTTTAGGGTAGAAAATACTACTAATATACAATACATATTGAACAATGAAATGTTTTCCAACCCGACAAGGTTAATTAAGCAAGTCACAGAAACATACATTTGTAACAGCAAAGACACACATCTTATGGGCCGTTCACAATATGGGTGGCAGTGCAGAAAAGGAGGGAAATGTCCTGAACATATGCTTCCGCAAGGGCCGGACAGCAGGAAACTATCCTATTTACGAGCCTAATCACATTTCCTGAGTGCTGTATTTACTGGTCCAAAGCCTCATAAACTCAGCCTGTCCAAGCTTTATAGCAAGCACATAAATGTCCGAGCCACGTTGTTTGATTCACGTAGTTTAATTTCCTCCTCCCTTCACATTAGGAAATGGGAATCTCAGATGCAGAAAAGAGGAAATTCAGTGTTATTCTTCAGCTTACTGTCTGCTCAGCCTCGGCTGTCAGTCTTCTCTCAGTTATTCTACCTGCTTCCCTCTCTGATCTTTAGAGATTTGGCAGTGCTCTTTTGGCCATGGGGCTCACTGTAGCCTTGCATTCTCAATCTTAAGTGAGATGCCGTGTGACCTTTTAGATTCTATTATAAAGGAAAGGTTATACTGGAGGGAAAATACGACAAACAAACCACAACACACGTATATATACAGTTCAGTGTGAATGTTCAGGCAAAGAGTTCATGCTCGAAATGTACAAGTGCAAAAAAGTGTAGGTGCTAAACAAATACAAATACAATGTGTGTAATACAGACTTCCATTCATACATGCTCAGAATAGTATAATAAGCAGTGGTCAAAGAGGAACACTATCTTTGCATTGCCAGCACCAATTGGGAATAGCCACAACTTTACTACATATAACATTTCCAACAGTTCTCTGTTGGGTTGATTTGGGGACTACGTAAAATATTCAAGCACGCAGGGCAAGTCACTGTAATCCCCCTTGATTCCCCCCCGAAAATGTATGTTATGGCCCATTACGCTGCTAGGAATATTGATTTGAATAAAGGCAAGACTTGAGGCCATGATTAAAAAGGTCCACCATGACACAGCTTAGTCACTTATTCTGATAGAAAAGCAAACACAAATCTAAAGTGAAGTAAATCCACATTATAAAACAGAGTATGAGTAATTCTCAAGCCTCTTCAAACACGTATAATAATAATAATAATAAATTCGATTTTTAAAGCACCTTTCATTGCTAACAGCAATCCCAAGACTCAACACTCAGATTTAGAACTAACTAAGATTTAGATGTTGTAACACTGCTGTTCATATATTGAACCATTTGATTAGCTTCTTTGTTACTTAATTTGAGCCAACACTGTTAATAAACTACTGTCAGTCAACAAAATCCATGAGGACAAACTTGTCTTCCTCCTTTAAAAAAGTAACTCGAAGTCCACTTTCAATTAACCTGGGGGACCTCTGCTTTATGAATTGCTTACTCGATTCCTTCTGCAGTGGTAAAACAAATGCACAAAAGATAGATGATAGTGTGTGTATGTGTGTGTGGGCTTTTGTTAAAAGATAACAACTTTAGAATGTTTTTCTAAGTAATCCTTTAAAAGTACTCCATAAAATGAAGAACACATACAAGGCTGTGATCAAACATGACTTCCATTGTAGGCATTATGTATTAATGTAATCCGTTGTTCATGTAATCAATTCATGAATCATTCTAGCTTGTGCCGTGAGCTTAGGGATTGTTACAAAATGTCATTAGAGCATAACATTATATCTGAGATGTAGGATCAGATCATGTCCCATCAAAATACTCATACTAATACAGGCCTATGATGGCAGCTGATATTAATAGTAGTTGTGTGATGATGTAATGAAAATAGCCACAGTCTTTGATGATGCCTGAAGGTGGAAGCTTGTGAGACTGATGTGTGCTCTGCTGGGTTCAGACAAAGAGACCACATGTGGTGGCTATACTACCACTGCCACCGCATCATTAGCCACAGCTGGTGTCAAAGAGAGAAATTGTGTGTGTGTGTGTGTGTGTGTGTGTGAAAATGGCAAAGGGTGGCTGATTGGATCAAGCCAACCTCAGGGGAGAATGTGTATTTGTTATTTTAACTCTTGCCCCTGCATCACCTCTGTCTCCCCAACACACATACACGCAAGCATGCACGCATGGACACATGCACACACACCCCCACACACACAAATGACAATACTTCAAAAGCTTGCATTATGTGATCACAAACACCATACGACAGCTTTGACACACTAAAACATGCACAAACATAAGCAATGCTATTGTCCTCTGTTTAAACTGTAACAGGATTTAAAAAGGTTCAAGAAGAGTCCAATCCTTTTTTTCCTTTAGACAAGGAAATGAAATGGCTTTCTTTTCAAAGGGATAGAGGCTTTGTCTGATCAATTACACACTTCCTTTGTTCATGTTTTATTTCGGCTTGACCCAATGACTGACACATACATTTTACCTACAGGTATAATTAAAATCTTGAGCGCCTGAATACAAGATAAAAGCATATTTGTCTTTCCTTAGTTCTTCATAATGTACGTGCTTCTAGTGCTGGGAATCTATAGGTTACTTACGTAACCCCAGTTCTCAGAGTAACATGAAGTGAGATGTCTCACTATGGGATGCGCCTCATCGCGGAGCAAACAGAAGCATCAATCTCATTACGCCAATCCTGATTGGCTGGTGATCTTGACGTCAGCGTCAGGGAATTCACCCCCTATAAGTAGCTTGCTCCACGACGCATGCGTCATTCAAAATAAGCACCTCTTCTCGCTTCACCATAGCAAGGAGGGCCGTCTGGTGAGACATCTCACTTCATGTTACTCTGAGAACTGGGGTTACGTAAGTAACCTATAGTTCTCATTCATAACACTCCGTTCGATGTCTCACTATGGGAAATTGTAGCTCCCGTATTGTCAGACGAGCTTATCTCAAAAATCACCAAACCAACCAGAACTTAACAGGTAGAGCTCTGACTCAACCAGGTGCCCAGCACTGCTTGAGTCACACTGGGAGCAAAAGGTCCAGCCTGTTAAGAGGCGGACAAAAGTGAGCGGCGAGGACCAGCTCGCCGCTGCACCAATGTCTTGGATGGGAGACATCCTGGACAGAGCCCAGGATGCAGCCAGACCCTGAGTCGAAAGAGCTCGCGGACCCAAGGGTGCCTGCGAACTCTGACTCGTATGGGCCCCAAAGCAATTGCTTCCACAAACCAGTGGGAGAGCCGTTGCTTAGTAACAGGCTTGCCTTTATAAGGGTTAGCCCAGGACACAAGGGGTTGGTCATTATGACGAAGCACCCTTGATCTGTCCCTGTACGTGCGTACAGCACGGGCTAGACACGGCAAATCCGGCCGCTGTTCCCCGGAGGAATACAGTGGCGGGGAGGATGCCTCAATGTCAAATGTGGTACCTGAACCAACCGCCTTAAGATAAAGGCAGGGTTGGGCTTCAACCACACTCTGTTTGCCCTGGGGCGAACTGAGTGCATGAAGACTGTACAGATAGTGCATGAGTGCCACTGGCTCGCTTGGCAGCTGCCAGGGTCAGCTTCATGTCACACTGTATTCAGATTGTACCACTCACGGGCCAGGCCCATAGAGCCAAGCGCTCTGGGTGTGGGTGAAAGATCGCCCCCCCCGCTTGGGACAGTATGTCCCTGCGTAGTGGGAGCTGCCATGGCTGCCCGCACAGCAGCTGATATATCTCCGCTAGCCAGTAGATAGCTGGCCAGTGCGGAGCTATCAGGATAAGTGTGTGGCGTTGTTCCCTCACTCTGGCCAGAGTTGGGGGTATCAGAGCCAGGGGTGGGAACGCGTACAGAAGGCCCGGGGGCCAATCGTGCGCGAGTGCATCCACGCCTAACGGTGCATTTAGATCGCGCATCGAAAAGAACAGCTGACACTGAGCGTTGTCTTTCGATGCGAACAGATCCACCGCGGCTCTGCCGTAACGCACCGACAGCTGGCTCACAATCCTTGGATGTAGAGTCCAGTCTGCATAAAGTGGTATACCTCTGGACAGTAGATCTGCCCCGAGGTTCCTCACTCCCGGTACGTGCGTCGCTCTCAGAGAGAGGAGACGTCTACTGCTCCATAGGATCAGTTTGCGCGCCAGTGTGTGTATATGGAGAGAACGCAAACCCCCTAGGCGGTTAATATACGATATTGTGGTCGTATTGTCTGTCCTCACGAGGACGTGATGTCCCCTGAGGAAAGGGAGAAAGCGTTTTAGGGTGAGAAACACCGCTAAAAGCTCCAGGTAATTTATGTGCTTCCGCTGGAGGTCTCTGCTCCAGAGACCCCTCACCAGGCGACCTTCATAAATACCTCCCCAACCTGTCAGACATGCGTCCGTGGTGACCACTTTATGTGAAAGGACAGCACCCATAGGTACACCTCGTACTAGAAAAGTCGGGTGCAGCCAGTGGCGCAGTGCCATTATGCATTTCACAGTAACCATCACTCTCTTTAGTTTTAGGGCGGCCACCCAGCGCTGAAACTCCCTCATGTGTAAGCGTCCCAGTCATACGACCAGGATGGCTGACGCCATGAGCCCCAGCAATCGCAGGCATGATCTGAAGAGAACATGTTTGCGCAGCTGGAAAAGAGCGAGACAAGCTCTGAAAGCTTTCACTCTTTCCGCTGACAGGCGGGCTGAAAAGGGCACCGAGTTCAGGTGTAAACCCAGGAAGAGTATAGTCTGCGCGGGGCACAACATGCTCTTCTCTGTGTTTATTATGAAACCCAGGTTGAGCAGGTGCTTTACGAGGACATTTGTCTGCGTAACAGCCTCCTGCTCCGACTGTGCGAGAAGCAGCCAGTCGTCCAGGTAGGTCGCCAGGCGAATACCCTGTTGTCTTAACGGGGCTATCGCGGCTTCCGTACATCGTACAAACACCCTTGGACTGAGAGACAGACCGAAGGGGAGTACTCTGTATTCATAACAGATCCCCTGAAATGCGAATCTCAGATATTTCCTGTGTGGGTAATATACTGGGATGTGAAAATACGCATCTTTCAGGTCGAATGATGTGAACCAGTCGTCTTGTCGCACGAGCCGCAGCAGAGATGTGTGAGTGAGCATTCTGAACTTATATCTTTTTAGATATTTGTTCAGAGCCCTCAAATCAAGTATTGGCCGAATTCCGTTCCCTCCCCGTTTGGGAACGAGGAAGTACTTGGAATAGAAGCCGCCCTGACTCTGCTCGGCGGGTACAATAGATATAGCCCTCTTTTCTAGGAGTGAGAGAATCTCTCTCTCCAGAATATGGGCTGACTCTCCTCGGGCCTGTGAATGCAGAATGCCCGAGAAGCGAGGGGGGGTGACAGCGAATTGGAGTCTGTAGCCCCGTGTTACTGTCTTGAAAACCCAAGCAGATGATGTGAGCATCTTCCACTGCATGCTCCTTAGAGCCAGTGGAGATGTCACGTCTCTTCCCCTCTGAGTCTCTATTTGTTGTGTTATGGGGCCCTCTAGTGTCTGAACACAGTGGTGCCCCTTTTCGACAATATCCACCGACACTGCGCATGCGCATGACGGTGGTGCCTTCACAACCCCAGCCGGCACTGCGCATGCGCGGTGGTGCCTTCACAGACCCGCCTGTAATCCACCCTTTTGAGAGATGCCGTAGCTGCTCTCAGAAGGGGAACAGTTGACGGGCTGTTTATTGGTTTTATTGTTTTTCTTTTCATTTTTTTTGAGCTGCGCCCTCAGCCCTCAGCCTGGATGCGTCAGCGGCAAATGTTTTATGACAGAAAAATCAACAAATGTGTGACATGTGTTTGTGCGGACTTGAGGATGGTGTTGAGGCATCTCTCGAGGCGGCGGGAACACATTTAGAGCTGGGGAACCGTGGACTTCCAGCTCCGTCACAGAGGGGAGAAGGGGGGGGGCTGTCACGCCGCTCGCTTCTTCTTCCTCGACTGCTGGCCGAAATTCTGGGTTGGCTGCGCCTGAGCTGCAGCCGGAACCGGAGATTTTCTAGGCCAGCTCACCCTCGTCTCCAGCCTGGGCTGGGGACTCGGGGCGGGCTGCGACCTCTGCGTCTTCGGTGCTTTAAACCGAGCAGGGTTCGAGGCAGCTTGGGCGAAGGACTGTTGCTGCGAAGGACTGCTGCTGCGAAGGACTGCTGGACTGCTGGACCCTTCGAGGGAGGCAGAGGTGGAGTGCCTCGTCCTCCTTCTTTTTCGACTCACACCTCCTTTGCATGGAGGCGAGAGCGGAGCCGAAAATTCCCTCGGGAACGATGGGCATATCCAGCATATCCTCCTTTTCCCGGTCTGGGAGGTTGGTGAGGTTGAGCCATCTCGCTCTTTCCTGCACCACCATGATCCCCATTGCCTTGCCCGTGGCCTGGACGGCGCAGCGTTGGACACGGAGACAAATGTCCGTGACCGCTGCCATCTCGAGTGGCTGCCCCGGGTTACCCGACAGGTCCTCGCAGAGCTCCGCTTGGTAAGCGGTTAGCAGCGAGGACACATTCAGGGCCCTGGCGGACAACGCTGCGGCTTTGTAGGACCGTTCAGTCATTGTCGACTGAAATCGGTCCGACTTTGCTGGCAGCGTGGGGTTCCTGCTTGGTGACGGGCCCATCCTCGGTAGGAGGTGGGCCGCTACCAGCGGGTCCGTGGGCGGTATGCGGAGCAGGCCGAGCTTCTCCATTCCGTCACAGTCTAGGGAGGAGGCACCCTGGATTGGGACCTTGTTGCTGAAGGGCCGGTCTCTCCACGAGACCGACACCTCATCCAACATCTCCGGGAAGACCGGAAGGAGTTGCCTCTTCGTCCGCGCTGCTTGGGGAAAATGTTTCCCTTCGTAGCGGGACCTGGAGGTCTCCTTGGCCATTTCAGGCCACGGGATGTCGAGTCTGGCCGCGGCGCGTTTACACACGGCCTGCAGGTCCATGCTCAGACAGGGCGAAGCTGGTGTGCTATCGCCCGGGAGAGCAGCCCTCGCTCCAGGCTTTGCAGCCTGAGCCGATGACATGAAGATGTCCTCTTCATGTCATCCGACTCGGACAGGAGGAACACCGAGGCGTCCTCTTCGTCCTCATCGTAGTCCAGCTCCGCGGGTGAGACCATGGTGAGGTCTAACCGGGAGCCCCAGCTCGGTAAAGCGTGGGGTCCCGTTCCCGCGTGTCTTGCCGTCACCGGGTCCCGGCCTGCCAGGGCTCGGGATTCCGGTTCTGCAGCCATCGCAGATAATGAGCCCCAGACCGACACGGAGAGGGGTTCACTCTCTGCGGCGGACGCCCCCGCGTCTTGACTGCCAGCCGGCAGGTCAGTGGACATGGGGGGGTCCTGCTCCGACAGGCTAGCTTGGCCGGGGTTGTCGATAGCGCCTCGGGTGTGTTCCAGCCCGAGGCAGGACGAGCAGACCTGGTGTGTGTCTGTGCCCGAGATCTTCAACCCGCAGCCGCAGAGTCGAGCCACCGAGTCCCTGACTCCTCTGGTGTGAGGGAGAGAGGCGTCCATCTTGTTCGCCTCGTGGCGTGGAGAGGACCCGCTCTCAACAGGTAAGTTGGGAGAAAAAAGGTGTTACCACCCTGTCCTTAATCCGGAGAAAAGGACGGTGTGGGTCTTTTATTCCCGGAGAATACTGACTGGTGTGACAGTATGCTCCTTTAATCCTTTCCTCCTCCGTGGGGAAGAGAAAAGAAAAAGCTTCCTCGCTACCGTGGTGTCGATAGTGAGGGAGCGAGCAACACACCTGTTGCTAGCTTGAAAAAATCAGACCTACCTTACTTTCCGGGGAAAGAGAACGGCGAGGTTGATTTCAATACTAACTGGCGTTAGTATTACCGTCTTCCTGCAAAGCAGAAGGAGTAGCCGGCGAGCGCCCGTCGACCGAAATGGTTATATTTGGGTTCAGTCTGTGGACCGTTAAGCTTGTCAAAATGTGATACATTTGAATAAATACTCCTATTTGTTTTCTGACTCCTATTTTGTGTTGTGTGCAATATCAAAACCGTAGACAAGTGTAATGTATTGCTCTATCTATTGAGATATTCATCTTTCTTTGGCAGTGGAACAGAGGCTTGGTCTCATGCTGTGCAAGATAAAAGTAGGCCAAGATAAAGTATAGAGATATATACTCCCTTTTGTAGCTCTGGAGAGCAGCACAACATGTTTTGAAACGCAAAGCTTTGCTGCATATCTGCAACTGAGAGCAGGAACATCATAGTCACACTGTGTCACAAAGACAAACACAGTGTACATCTTGCAAAAGCAAAACAAATGGCAGACCACAGAGCAAGAAGTAAGATAAAAAAGCAAAGAATATCTATGACAAATGCTAAAATATGACATGCTTTGTAGAGCCACTACAAAGGGTCTCATATGGGAGTTGATAACAGCGCAGAGATACAGGGTCTTTGGGTAGAATCTGCCACTGAATCACAACATTAATTTTTCAAAGTAGCAGCAGGCGCAAACACACAGACACAATAAAGTTATGACGAAACACAAAATACAGCAGTTACAATAAAATCAGATTCTGCAATCGGAGACATGCAGGGAAATCAAGCTGTACTATGTGTGTGTGTGTGTGTGTGTGTGTGTGTGTGTGTGTGTGTGTGTGTGTGTGTGTGTGTGTGTGTGTGTGTGTGTGTGTGTGTGTGTGTGTGTGTGTGTGTGTGTGTGTGTGTGTGTGTGTGTGTGTGTGTGTGTGTGTGCCTGACTTTAAATCACTGACGTGTTAGTATGATTATCCTCCTGATTAGCTATAGTATCTGGATCCCTTTAGGAGCACAGATGAGTGGGTTAAAGAGCTACCAAAGTGATTAATCTACCTATATGTGGGCGTGGACTTAGTATGTGTGTGCGACAAAGTATTAATAATCCCAACCCCCAACCTCCACCGCCCACTTCAGCATGCTCTGCCACCTCATATCATGGCAAGCTGAGACCAAGGTGTTGGAGGAAGAAGGGACATTAAAACAGAAAAGGACACAGAGTTCCCTTTGTATCAACTTATCAAATGAATTGAACTTGGGCAGTGCATTTATTTTTGAATCTCTTTAAGTAAAGAGGGGAAACACACCAACACATTCAGACATTTTCAAATCAACTTAGCACATCTTTGTATGAATCACACTGAGGATGTGGCATAAGGAGAAAATAAACAGATTGCATCCCAGATATACAAACGCAAACCTGTCTCAAAGAAACCATATTGATATGACATATTTGTTTAGCCAAGCTTGTATGAGGTAAACACACAGAATGATGCAATGATTATGGTTGAAGGCTACTAAAGTAAACATGCCATACGCTTTTATTATACTTTTCAATATTGAACTGTACTTTTAAAAACCTTTAGTGAGCGATTTCAGTTGTTTGTTGCAGTGAAAACAATTATTCTGGTTTATTTGTGACCCTTTAAAGGAAAATGTTGTAAATGTTGAAATGTAGGTTGATGGCTTAGCTGTCAGCTCCTCTTGATGTTTTGTAGAGACCGTTATATGCATCTTTGGAGAAGCGTGATTCCACCTTAAACAATGTCCTTCCCCAATCATGATTACCTCCTATACCCCCTCTCCACCAGTGCACACACTCAAACACACACACACACACACACACACGCGCACACTGCCAGATGTGCAACACTCATTATTATTGGCTCTGACTGGCATCTAAAGAGCCATCACAGTAATTGGCATGCTTGTTTCCATTATCAAAAACCCACACATGCACGTATGCTCACACAGACATGTTGACAAAGCCACATGCACACGCACACAAACTGCAATATGCCAACCCAGTTCTCAAGAGCCTGCTCAGTCCAGTCAGCAGAAAGGGAACTGAGACAGAGATAAACAAGAAAGGAGAGAAGGAGGACATTAAAGCAAAGAACAAAACCACATACTGTATGAAAGACAGTGAGGTAAGAGAGGGTCAGAGGAAGACGAAGAGGTGGAAGGGATGCAGGTATTAAGAAAAACACAATGGTGGAGTGACAGTAGGCTGGAAAAACATAGAGCAGGTTGGCGAGAATATATTGAGAAGCAAAGACAGAGAGCGGGAGGATGAGAGATGAGGTTTGGCACAGAAGTCCATCCATCTTTCTCTTCTGCTGCCATCAGCTTTCTTGACACAAACACAGACAATTGGCTATAACTGTCTGTGTGTGTTCGTCAGAGGATAATACCAACAAACGCCACACACACAAGCACACGCATGCACAACCATTCACACACATCTCCCGCCTCCTGATGTGTAGCTAAGTAGAATAGTAATCAAGCTATTCATTAGTGCAGTAACAAAGGCCATTACTGGCTAATCAACAATCTTCAAACTCAATCGAGGAAAGCTAATAGAAATGTAATCCAAGAGTGCACATGAATATGCGCATCGATATTAGACAAAATAATTAACTCATTGTGATAAGATGAACAAAAAGACGTTGTTGTTTCAAGCAATTACAGGAGAGTAACCATCATTGTGTAAAAAAAAAACCCCCAAAACAATTTGTCCTAAACTGTTTGCCTCTTCATCAAATAAATGTAGCACTTAAACTGAAATCTAACACTTAATGTACCAAATAAAACCACCATGACACACCAGGAAGTGTATATTTTATTCCTCATTCATGGTGGTCACTGAGTATAAAAGAGCTGAGCCCAGAGACTATGTTAAAATACTGGACCCTGCTGTACCACTGTTTCAACACTGAATAATGTGGATGCTAAATTACATTTATATGATAAAGATACATATCCATCCATAAATATACAGTAAGAGGGAGTATCTTACATTGGGCCAATACAGACTATAAATATATCCTTACTAGATTTGCTTTCAGACCACACAGATCTGTTCTTCCTGCACATCTGTTTTCACATAATTAAGTAAACAATTACTTTTAGATGTATATTCTCTAACATTATCACTGAAGTACTGTAATTTGCAAGTGCAAAGTGGCAACCATTCATCTGCTTTGTGTGTGTGTGTGTGTGTGTGTGTGTGTGTGTGTGTGTGTGTGTGTGTGTGTGTGTGTGTGTGTGTGTGTGTGTGTGTGTGTGTGTGTGTGTGTGTGTGTGTGTGTTCATCCTACACTGTGACTCTTCTCTTGGCATCTCTAAACCTGCCAATTTGTAACATGTAACAAATACAAATGGCTATATTTTAGTGCCAACAAAACCTCTAAACTAATTGTCCTCTCTACTTCAAGGGCTATACCTAACTCCCACTAACACACTCTTCTTCTACACTGAACAAAAATATAAACGCAACACTTTTGTTTTTGCTCCCATTTTTCATGAGATAAACTCAAAGATCTAAAACATTTTCTATATACACAAAATAACCATTTCTCTCACATATTGTTCACAAATCTGAAACAAATCTGTGATAGTGAGCACTTCTCCTTTGCCGAGATAATCCATCCCACCTCACAGGTGTGGCATATCAAGATGCTGATTAGACAGCATGATTATTGCACAGGTGTGCCTTAGGCTGGCCACAATAAAAGGCCACTCTGAAACGTGCATTTTTGCTTTATTGGGGGGGGTCTGAAAACCAGTAAGTATCTGGTGTGACGGGTAGGGTTAGGGTTAGGGTAATGTTGTGAATCGAGTGGCCCATGGTGGTGGTGGGGTTATGGTATGGGCAGGCGTATGTTATGGACGACGAACACAGGCCACTCGATTCACAACATTACCCTAACCCTAACCCTACCCCTCACACCAGATACTGACTGGTTTTCGGACCCCCCCAGACCCCCCCAATAAAGCAAAAATGCACGTTTCAGAGTGGCCTTTTATTGTGGCCAGCCTAAGGCACATCTGTGCAATAATCATGCTGTCTAATCAGCATCTTGATATGCCACACCTGTGAGGTGGGATGGATTATCTCGGCAAAGGAGAAGTGCTCACTATCACAGATTTTTTAGATTTGTGAACAATATTTGAGAGAAATGGTTATTTTGTATATATAGAAAATGTTTTAGATCTTTGAGTTCATCTCATGAAAAATGGGAGCAAAAACAAAAGTGTTGCGTTTATATTTGTGTTCAGTGTATCTGCACTCTCCTGTTAGTAACCCTTACAATGAATAAAACAAAGCCTATCTTCCTTTTTTTTCGGGCCATGAGTTTTAGTCCATCGCACATACAGCAATCCACATAAACTAACTCAAATCTGACCTATTCCAAACGTTGCTTGCTACAACATTTAATAAAGCATGCACAACTGCTGATAAACCAACAAACAACAGGGAGATGTTGTGCAAAAACACAAATGGACACAATTAAATAAAATCAACTGTCTATAGGGACAGAAAACAAAAATCAAATACAGCACTAAGAAATTATTTTCCAGGCTTTATTTAAGAACATTATTGATATCCGTGCAAAAGTCGGAAAAGGTTGTTTATAATAACCTTGCCACTCAGTTTTATTGATTGGGTGGAATGTGACTTTCAGTAACCTACATTATTTCTGTGTCATTTCATATCCTTGTCTTAATTGGCCATATGTCCTGGTGTTTCTGTCTGTATCCTCACTGGCTACACTTGGGAGGTGATTAGGACAATCCTGCTGCCCACTACTACTATGGGGAATTTACCACAGACACCAACCCACAGCGCACGCCAGGACTGGGCAGGCCAGGCAGATTGTGCAGGTTAACGTAAGGTCACTGTACATGTGCACACATACTGGATGCCAGAGAGGGAAGCGTACGCGTGTATGTGGATTTCAGTGTGTCTGTATATGTGTGCATGCCAGCATGGGATTTCAGAGGTTCTGGCAGCTTAATTAACTAGATCCATGCGAGTGACATAAAGACCTAATTAAACACACTGACATAACTGGGTCGCCATCGACAACCATCCCACACTGATGTTCATAACACCTTTGATTAAAATGTGGACTTTTTTAATTTGCACTTTTTTATAGGGTTTTTATCGTATTTTTTTCCCTTTAATCAATGCAGAAAATATGTATCTTTGTTATTTTGCTCCTACACTGTTATACAAGACATCGATCACACTAATCCGACAGAAAGACAGCTACAGTCTTCCCTTGAAGGTTAACCTTAATATTCAAATACCTTTTCATATAACATAATGTAGTATCTTTGGCTGGTACCACTTTACAATAAGACTACCCTTATAAAGGATTCATAAAGGGTTTAGAATTATGTTATTAATTAGGTTGTAAACACTTTATAAATCATTAAAAAAAACATTTATAAACCAGTTCTAACATAGAACTGTACATCAACACAGGCTCACTATTTGGCAAGATGACTAAGCCTTATATTGGATACCTAGCTTACTTTTGGCACATTTCCACTGCAGCGGGGTAGCCCCGTTTAAACGTCCTCGCTCAGGCCTCGGGCTGCCTCGCTGGCCGTCCGAGGCCGTGGCGCATTTCCATTACAGTTTAGGACATGGGGTAGCAACGCAGTGTAGGCGGGGCATCTGTGCAGAGACATCCTGGAAAACTTTCACAATATCGAGTTGTCCCGTCGAGCTCCTGCTGGATTTTATCATCCCCAATGAGATGTAGGAACGTCGTCACCTCCTCGGTCGACCACGTTGTGCTTTTCTTTGACGTTGCCATTTTTGTAGCTCCTCCGTTTACAAAAATGCTGTGTATAAAAATGCTGCAAGCTTGCTTCTAGATATATATGCGACGCTAGGGATGATCTTGCGCGCGATCTTGTGACGATTCTCTCTGACCAATCAGCAGTCGAGAGTGTTGACGTCACTAGTTCAGCCCTGGCCCTGGCCTGATAGAACCACGATTTTATGGGGCCGGAAAAAGAGGGGAAAAGTACCCGCTAGCCGGTGCTACGCTATATGGAAAGGCCACCAAAAACTGGCCTGGCCGCTTGAGGACGATTAAGGACGCTTAAACGGGGCTACCCGCTGCAGTGGAAATGCGCCATTAAGTCTTCTTCATCAGCCAGCATCCTTGGTATCTGTTGCTCACTGAGTTGATTCCCCCCCTTCCATCTTGATGTTTCTTGGCATCTCTTTATGACTATTTATTTACGAGTTACTAACATTTATAACTGCCAAAAGGGAGCCTTATTGTAAAGTGTAAAACACATTCCTATGTATTAATGAGTTACTACCATTTCTAATAATGTAAGGCTTAGCAGTACAGATAAATGTGGGCTCACTATTTGGCAAGCAACCGGTCACAGTTGCCCTGTTTATCTCATGTCAAAGTGTTCACAACCTAATTAATAAATTAATCACAAACTATTCGGAAACCCTTTATAAGGGTAGTCTTATTGTAAAGTGGTACCCTTTGGCTCACTTATCAATTTGATTGTTTGTAAAACATTAATTTAAAATCTGCAAAATAGAAAGTGTAGAAATGAAAGATCATGTTGTGACTTCTCTGCTGAAATCAATGCGTGGGCAAGAGCAGATCGTTCTAAGGGGTCTTGTACATTAGATGAACTAGGACTTTGTGTATGTTTTAAAATAGTGGATTACTACCAGGAATTAAATTGTAGTTGTGGATCTAAGATGAAGCATGTGTATAAAAAAAGGGTCCCCGGCGTGCAGCATTGTGAGGAAGAGCAGAGCGCTCTCCAAGGTGTCCCACACAGACAGAACTGGGACACAGGAGGACACCCAGTTGGACAAAGACCTATTTATAACATACTACTCCACTGCACCTTGGTACACTTCCACTGAAAGATGCATGGCATGCACATATGATACATGAGTATTATTTTACTCAGCCGTGACGTGCCCTTGTGAATGAGATTCTAAATATCATGTATTTGTATTATATCATTACGCATCAGTTGTTTTAAAAAATGCAGGGCATACAATAACTGAAGTAACTTGTTTCTACAGTGTGTCCCTGAAAGTATAATAAAGCGAACAAAGCTAATGGCTCCCTTTGTGCAATGTAAGCTCATAAATGATAGAAAGGAGAGGAAATAAGAAAAGGGAGACCAAGTATGGTCAGGTGAAATGAAGGAAAGGAGAGAGGAAAGGAAAGGAAATATAGGTGAAACAAGGAAGCTGCTCAGCACTAAAGGAGGTCACAGATGTGCTGAACAGAAAGCCTGAATTGGCATCTCTAGGGTGCACACACACACACATACACACAAACACACACACATACGCGCGCACACACGCACACCATTACCTCTGAGATTTAACACAGGTGCAGATGCTTCACAGTGATCTATTAGACTCACCCTCTCATGTCAACATTCAAGAGTGGAGAGAGACGGAGAGAGGGAAAGATGGATGGGGAAACATCTCAAGAGAGGGTTGGATAGAGGAAACTATTCCACGGCAATAGTGAGAGAAAGATAGAGAGTTAGGAAGGCAGTGATTATGGTGGAGGAGGATGAGGAAACAGGGAGTGCAGGCTAGGAGCAGATATCTGTTGGTGATCCATTAAAGCTAACCTAACATTGTTAACAAAACGAGAGAGGAGGAGAGAGAGAGAGCTTGTGGAAAGACAAAGAAAGTGCAATGCAAAGGACCAATGAAAATGTAATGAGGCGGTGAGACTGAGGAAGAGAAGAAGCAATTTGGTATTTATATGCGATGTCAACAATTACGGAGAAGATGATGGAAGGGGAGCAGAAGGAGAAAGAGTTGCTGAACGCAGAGAAAAGGGGGTGGTGGGACTATATTAAGGAAAGAAGATATACTGGGGTAATATGTTAGGCCCAACACTTATGAAAACAAAAGAAGGTAAGTCAAAATCATGTGAGGAATGCAGGGGAGAGGAGGGAGGAAAAGAGAGACAATTATAAAAAGACAGGAGAAAGCTTGCATGGATAATACTTTACCTCACTATCCCTTTCAAAACATGAGGTGTGTCAACAATCCCGCTTCTGACAGCTTTCCCAACCCATTTCTGAAGCATCAATTAAAAAGGCATCGCACAGATGGACTACCAGTTTGGAGCATTGAGAGATGGGCTGCACTTTGAGACATAGTGCAGGTGATTCGTGAGTAAAAGGGAAAAAGAGATGTGAAGAAAGCGAAGGATGCAGAGAAGAAGGGCGGTGATGCAGAAGTTTGCAAACCATGAAAGAAAGCATAAAGTATTTCCTGACTGACAATCAAATAAAATCACATTACAAAATACTGTTCAAAAACTGTTCAGACCGAAACCATGATTTCTAAAGGGCATGTCAAACTAAAACAATAACAACATGAAATTAAAACTGCGGTCGCACTTGTGCGCGCAGTGATGAGCGGGCCCTCGCGTCCGTGCGCCTGTCGGGGAGGGCGGCAGGTCGTCCCGGCGTCAAGCAGACGTGCGCGAGTCCTGGGAAATGAGCCGTTTGTCATTTCTCTAATTTTCGCGTCCCAGACTCCCAGGTGCTCCGGCAGCGACCCGGAAACGGATGTCGAAGGAAAACAAATTTCTCTAAAGGGTCGTCGAGGATCGATTATCGAGGAGGCTGTCTGGAGGAGCCGTAACCGAGGATACACTGATTTAGAGGAGAGAGGAGTGTCTCTGGAGGAGCTATAACCGAGGGTACACTGAAGTATTCTCCTGAGACGATTTAAGCCAACAGTGATGTTTAAAAGAGGTGTGACGCATGGCTGGACTTCTGTCAAACGAAGCACAGCTCTGCAAACTGTTCCCGTTGTGATTATAAGTTATTTGAGATGATCAAATGTGCATCAGACTTTCTGCCCTTTACAGTTTGTTTACTCACTAATCACATGTCCCCTGGATGTTAGGTGATGTTACAGTGAGAACAGCTGCTGAGGGAAGTGCAGAAAGCAGAACAGTGTGTATAATATATATCGCTCAATAACAAATGTAACAGGCCTACATGTCACACTTTATTTGTAGGCTTTAGGAGATATCTACAAATAAACATTAGGGTTAGGGTTAGCGAGGGTGTGTGTGTGTGTGTGTGTGTGTGTGTGTGTGTGTGTGTGTGTGTGTGTGTGTGTGTGTGTGTGTGTGTGTGTGTGTGTGTGTGTGTGTGTGTGTGTGTGTGTGTGTGTGTGTGTGTGTGTGTGTGTGTGTGTGTGAGAGTTGATGTGCCAGGCAAACAGGCAGGCCTCAGTAGCTTATCTGACATATAATTGGTCAAAAATGGTACATTCTCCGTTAGCCTACGAGCTCCCCGTTTGAGCGAAGGACTATTACTTCTCAATGTAGCATGACATTGGATATGCGCTAAAGTTGTCCTGGATTGGAATTGTTCCGATCATTCCCCTATGAGGAGTTTGCAGAAATGTCCTTAAAATGCATGAAAAACGGCCATTTTTCTAAATGGCCGACTTTCTGGTGGGCCGGGCTAATGGAAGGCTATTTGAAATATGTGTGCAATCATAATAGCAATATGTATACAGCGTTTCGTGAATATTGGAAAAAGTATACGCGAGTAGTTTGGAGTAATTTGGAGTAATTTGTGACATGTAAATCGTAATAAATGGTGTATTCGCTGTTCGCTTACGACCTCCACGATTGAGCTTTAAAAAATGTTCTTCTCAATTTAGCATCATATTGGATAGGGGCTGAACTTGTGCTGGATTTGAATTTTTCCGATGATTCCCCTAGGAGCAGTTTGCAAGAATGTGCTTAAAATGCATGAAAAACGCACATTTTTCTAAATGGCCGACTTCCTGGGGGGCGGGGCTAATGGAAGGCAATTTGAAATATGTGTGCAATTATAATAGCAATATGTATACAGCGTTTCCTGAATATTGGAAAAAGTATACGCGAGTAGTTTGGAGTCATTTGGAGTAATTTGGGACATGTAAATCGTCAAAAATGGAAAGTTCTCCGTTCGCTTACGAAGTCGTCGTTTGAACGATCAACTATTCCTTCGCAATTTAGCATCACATTGGAAATGGGCTGAACTTGTCCTGGATTGGATTTTTTCCGATCATTCCCCTAGGAGGAGTTCGCAAGAACGTGCGTAAAATGGCTGAAAACCGCACATTTTAAAAGATGGCCGACTTTCTGGGGGGCGGGGCTAATGGAAGGCAATTTGAAATATGTGTGCAATCATAATAGCAATATGTATACAGCGTTTCGTGAATATGGGATTAACTATATCCGAGTAATTTGGAGTAATTTGCGACATGTAAATCGTCAACAATGGTGTATTCGCTGTTAGCTTACGACCTCCACGATTGAGCTATCAAAAATGTTCTTCTCCATTAAGTATCATATTGGATAGGGGCTGAACGTGTCCTGGATTGGAATTTTTCCGATCATTCCCCTAGGAGGAATCCGCACGAATGTGCTTAAAATGCATAAAAAACGCACATATTTAAAAATGGCCGACTTTTTGGGGGGCGGGGCTAATGGAATGTATGTACAAATATGTCCGCAATTCCATGAGGAATATCTGTGCCAACATTCGTGAAATTCTGAGAAACTATATGCGACTACCACACAATAGGGGGCGCTAGTGAGCAGTTTTTTTGAAAATGTACGTTTTTTTTTTTACATTATGGAAAAGGTCGTGGGCTGTGACTCGTGTACCAATTTTTGCGTAACGAAAACCATTTTAGCTCATCGTCATAAAAAAAAAAGTACAGGCCACGCCCACATTTGTCATTCGTTGTGACACTTTAAATATAAGTCCATACTCATCCCCAGAGTATGTCTACAAAAAAAGAAAAATATTTCGTCCATCAGTTCATGAGTTAGACATTTGTCATGTTTTTGGCGCCCCCTATAGTCCAAAATGGAAATTACTTGTTGTGCTTCTTCCCCAATACAGACTGAACCTTACCACCAAAATGTGTGTTTTTTTGGTACATTGTTGATGAGTTATGAGCATTTCTATCTAAGCCCCGCCTTTTTGCGAAGACATTTAGAGTAATGACGACCACATTTATCAACTGAACATGCTCATTTCCTACGATAATGTGTCTGACCCTCCGGCGATACTGTATACTGAGTTTGGTGTTGAAAAACCAAAATTTGAAATTTAAGTGAATATTTAACTGTTTTTCAAATTATGCTAATTTAAAAAAAAATAAAGTAGGCGGAGCTTACGGGTACTTGGACATTATATGTAGAGCAGGTCCACCCGAGTAAGTGTGAAAAATTTCAGGTCATTTGGAGTTACGGTGCGACTTTGTACATCTTTCCAAAAACGGAAATGGCCATAGGTGGCGCTAGAGAGCATGTTGGAATATTTTAACCCATTGACTCCAGAATGTTGCAATTTTTACCGATTCTGGAATCCGTGCAAAATTATACAACTTTCTCAGCATCCTAAAGGCCTCAAAAACAGGAAAGATGGCGACTAAAAATAATTAAAACTGCGGTCGCACTTGTGCGCGCAGTGATGAGCGGGCCCTCGCGTCCGTGCGCCTGTCGGGGAGGGCGGCAGGTCGTCCCGGCGTCAAGCAGACGTGCGCGAGTCCTGGGAAATGAGCCGTTTGTCATTTCTCTAATTTTCGCGTCCCAGACTCCCAGGTGCTCCGGCAGCGACCCGGAAACGGATGTCGAAGGAAAACAAATTTCTCTAAAGGGTCGTCGAGGATCGATTATCGAGTCAGGCTGTCTGGAGGAGCCGTAACCGAGGATACACTGATTTAGAGGAGAGAGGAGTGTCTCTGGAGGAGCTATAACCGAGGGTACACTGAAGTATTCTCCTGAGACGATTTAAGCCAACAGTGATGTTTAAAAGAGGTGTGACGCATGGCTGGACTTCTGTCAAACGAAGCACAGCTCTGCAAACTGTTCCCGTTGTGATTATAAGTTATTTGAGATGATCAAATGTGCATCAGACTTTCTGCCCTTTACAGTTTGTTTACTCACTAATCACATGTCCCCTGGATGTTAGGTGATGTTACAGTGAGAACAGCTGCTGAGGGAAGTGCAGAAAGCAGAACAGTGTGTATAATATATATCGCTCAATAACAAATGTAACAGGCCTACATGTCACACTTTATTTGTAGGCTTTAGGAGATATCTACAAATAAACATTAGGGTTAGGGTTAGCGAGGGTGTGTGTGTGTGTGTGTGTGTGTGTGTGTGTGTGTGTGTGTGTGTGTGTGTGTGTGTGTGTGTGTGTGTGTGTGTGTGTGTGTGTGAGAGTTGATGTGCCAGGCAAACAGGCAGGCCTCAGTAGCTTATCTGACATATAATTGGTCAAAAATGGTACATTCTCCGTTAGCCTACGAGCTCCCCGTTTGAGCGAAGGACTATTACTTCTCAATGTAGCATGACATTGGATATGCGCTAAAGTTGTCCTGGATTGGAATTGTTCCGATCATTCCCCTATGAGGAGTTTGCAGAAATGTCCTTAAAATGCATGAAAAACGGCCATTTTTCTAAATGGCGGACTTTCTGGTGGGCCGGGCTAATGGAAGGCTATTTGAAATATGTGTGCAATCATAATAGCAATATGTATACAGCGTTTCGTGAATATTGGAAAAAGTATACGCGAGTAGTTTGGAGTAATTTGGAGTAATTTGTGACATGTAAATCGTAATAAATGGTGTATTCGCTGTTCGCTTACGACCTCCACGATTGAGCTTTAAAAAATGTTCTTCTCAATTTAGCATCATATTGGATAGGGGCTGAACTTGTGCTGGATTTGAATTTTTCCGATGATTCCCCTAGGAGCAGTTTGCAAGAATGTGCTTAAAATGCATGAAAAACGCACATTTTTCTAAATGGCCGACTTCCTGGGGGGCGGGGCTAATGGAAGGCAATTTGAAATATGTGTGCAATTATAATAGCAATATGTATACAGCGTTTCCTGAATATTGGAAAAAGTATACGCGAGTAGTTTGGAGTCATTTGGAGTAATTTGGGACATGTAAATCGTCAAAAATGGAAAGTTCTCCGTTCGCTTACGAAGTCGTCGTTTGAACGATCAACTATTCCTTCGCAATTTAGCATCACATTGGAAATGGGCTGAACTTGTCCTGGATTGGATTTTTTCCGATCATTCCCCTAGGAGGAGTTCGCAAGAACGTGCGTAAAATGGCTGAAAACCGCACATTTTAAAAGATGGCCGACTTTCTGGGGGGCGGGGCTAATGGAAGGCAATTTGAAATATGTGTGCAATCATAATAGCAATATGTATACAGCGTTTCGTGAATATGGGATTAACTATATCCGAGTAATTTGGAGTAATTTGCGACATGTAAATCGTCAACAATGGTGTATTCGCTGTTAGCTTACGACCTCCACGATTGAGCTATCAAAAATGTTCTTCTCCATTAAGTATCATATTGGATAGGGGCTGAACGTGTCCTGGATTGGAATTTTTCCGATCATTCCCCTAGGAGGAATCCGCACGAATGTGCTTAAAATGCATAAAAAACGCACATATTTCAAAATGGCCGACTTTTTGGGGGGCGGGGCTAATGGAATGTATGTACAAATATGTCCGCAATTCCATGAGGAATATCTGTGCCAACATTCGTGAAATTCTGAGAAACTATATGCGACTACCACACAATAGGGGGCGCTAGTGAGCAGTTTTTTTGAAAATGTACGTTTTTTTTTTACATTATGGAAAAGGTCGTGGGCTGTGACTCGTGTACCAATTTTTGCGTAACGAAAACCATTTTAGCTCATCGTCATAAAAAAAAAAGTACAGGCCACGCCCACATTTGTCATTCGTTGTGACACTTTAAATATAAGTCCATACTCATCCCCAGAGTATGTCTACAAAAAAAGAAAAATATTTCGTCCATCAGTTCATGAGTTAGACATTTGTCATGTTTTTGGCGCCCCCTATAGTCCAAAATGGAAATTACTTTTTGTGCTTCTTCCCCAATACAGACTGAACCTTACCACCAAAATGTGTGTTTTTTTGGTACATTGTTGATGAGTTATGAGCATTTATATGTAAGCCCCGCCTTTTTGCGAAGACATTTAGAGTAATGACGACCACATTTATCAACTGAACATGCTCATTTCCTACGATAATGTGTCTGACCCTCAGGCGATACTGTATACTGAGTTTGGTGTTGAAAAACCAAAATTTGAAATTTAAGTGAATATTTAACTGTTTTTCAAATTATGCTAATTTAAAAAAAAATAAAGTAGGCGGAGCTTACGGGTACTTGGACCTTATATGTAGAGCAGGTCCACCCGAGTAAGTGTGAAAAATTTCAGGTCATTTGGAGTTACGGTGCAACTTTGTACATCTTTCCAAAAACGGAAATGGCCATAGGTGGCGCTAGAGAGCATGTTGAACAATGTGAAAAAATGGAGTCCAGAATATTGTATTTTTCACCGATTCTGGAATCTGTGCAAAATTATACAACTTTTTGAGCATCCTAAAGGCCTCAAAAACAGGAAACGCCAGCAGAAAAATAAGAATAATTCCACGAATAACAATAGGTATCCTTGCACTTCGTGCTAGGACGCCGTTGGGTCCTAGCACTCTCGTGCTCGGGCCCTAATAAGTGAAGCAGTGTAGTGAAAATGAAGTAAGTAGAGTAAATAAAATACATGATGGTTTAAAGGTGAGGCAAATCAATTATTCAAAAACATAAAGTAGTTCACTATAGAAGTATTATTATAGCAAATAGGAAGGACAACCAAGAGATGGTAGATAGGGACCTGAGGGTCAGTGAGCAAAGCCATTTCCACTGAGACACTTAGTTAATAACTGCTCATTACATGTGTTGGGGAAGGAGGGACTTTTGTAACTTACTCATGTGACATCAGATGTATTCACTACTGGTATATGTATGCTTGTAATGAGATATTTTCAGCATTTGAAGGCTACACTGGTTTGTATAATGTTTACACATGACGAAGGCAATTTGTGCATTTATTTGCTAAAATAAATGTTATTATATTATGTATTTCCTCATCTTCAAAAGAAAAATAAAGGTTTACTTATTCTGAGAACCCAGTCAAGAAAAAATGAAGACAGGAAATTGGAATAAAATAAATGAATACAAATGAAAAACAAATAAGTAAATAGAAAACCACTCAGACTTTAAGCTCTTAGGAGAAAAATGCATGGGCACTGTAATAGTAGCAGTGGTTGCCGAAGGGAGAAGGACAATAATACAGAGATGACAGTTACAGGTGAGAGTGTTAGGGGATGGAAAGTTGAAATGAGACCCTCAGCGCAAATCACTACAGGAAGAGGCAAGAAGAAAAACATCAAAATCCACTCAAGAGCTCAGACGCATCAAAGAGAGGTTTCCCCAAACAGACGCTGACCTAGTAACAACTACAATCAGAAAAAAACACCTCAAAAATATCACCAGGGAAAAGCTCAAGAGACACTTTGTTCTTACGATGGAGAACTTCAACTTTGAGAATGAAAGGATTAAACGTCTTCTGTTTAAATAAAGCATACTTACAATACTCACTAAGACTAGCAAGCTCTGACTGTTGATACTGTATGTGTTCTGGAGGTATTTAGGTAAACTAGAACCAAAATACAATGACAGTGATGGAAACTGTCAGAATAAGCCTTTACAAAACTGTCAAATGTTGAACATACATTTTGGTTAATGAAACCGTTGACTATTGAAGCATAATGCCTAATTATTGGTATTTTCTAGCAGATTAAACCAGTTGAACTCATATTCCCAGCATTTATTTGAATACAGAATACATTTTTAGATCTAACTCAACTACAGCTCAAAAAATACTTTACGCCTAAACTTAAGCAGCAAGTGTCCTTCGGGAGATACTACGGAGTTTATTAAAACTTTAAAGGCTGTGTGTTGCCTAACATTTGGTGTCTGTGAGCCAGTGTTGAAAATGATTGACAGCTTGTTAAATTATAGAAGAGCCCTGTGCATGGTTGCGGGTCAATGCAGTAAAAGTGTTGAAGCCCTCTGTATCTGTGTCTCTTTATTGCTCTGGAGAGTGATGTATTTCGCATTTCCTGCTGAACCCTCCAGTTCACTAAGTACTTTAACATCACTAATGGCAAAAACAGAAGATGGAGAAAAAAGAAAGCATGGAAGGGTAAAGTAGAGGCGAAGAGAGAGAAATAAAGAATAAAGTAACAGCGGGGGATGACATGAGGGCAGATGGGAGGGTGTGCGAAAGAAACCACAGGACACAAAAGTGTTTTAGTATTAACATCCAAAAACACCTGTGATGTCGCAACTCAGCTTTGTAGTAATATGTTTCTAGCAAGTTGTGCCAACTATATAAACCCCTTGCCAAATGGTGCTTAATTTTTAGACTGCCAATGCAGACATTTATTCTGCATATACTGCCATTACAATAAAACACCAATCTAATTTCCTATAAAGAAAAGTGTTTATAAAGAATGTACATGAATTATATCAGAGGTGGGTAGTAGGGGTAGGAGGACCGTCTGTTTTAGTTTTTCAAGCTAATATATACTTCAGTTCCCCCCGTCAGGTATGTCCCTCCACGCACAGGGTTATCAGCTAATGTGTACTTTTTTCCTATCTCAAACAAGGTCAACATTAGCCTTGTCTAGTTATTTTAGATGTTTAATTTACAAAAGAAAATACGTATTCAAGGTAGATTTAAACCTTCAACCTCGCTAACCAACCTTATTAAGGGAGTTTGTGGTAAAATCATAAATGAAAACAAAATGTCCTAAGAAGAAACAAATGTATTCGTCACTTTTTCCTATGCCTGCATGCATGTAAAGTATATACATTTTATAAGCACAAGGCTAACCCTTGAATTACCTAACTGACACACAGTTGTGTAAGTGTGTGTGTGTGTGTGTTTTTGTGTGGGTGTGTGTGTGTGTCAGAGCTGATTCACTGTACAGTGTAGGAGTGCTGATGACACTCCATAATCATTAAAGCATGAAGAGGCTCTGAGCTGATTGGGGGCATGTTAATCCTATTTAATTGACTCTCCAGCTCTCCAGTGTTATTAAAACCGCCCAATAATAAAATCAAATTTGCTTATTAGCCGGGTCAGCTGAACTACTGGGGACCTCCCTGTTTTTCAGCATTATATTTTGTTTTAGGATGTACAGAGAAATATGAGCATGCTAAACAAACATCACAATGGACATAATACAAATAAAATAAATACCCTTTTTAATTAATTTCAGACTGAGAGTAGCAGTGTAAATATATTTGTCCAAAGCCAAAAATATGTGGAAATGCATTCCATTTTGTTTATTTGTTTTGGTTGATTATTGGGTTGGCAAGGTGTTTGACATAGACAATAGAGCTCTGAGTTAAATTCACTCAATGTACCTTTACCATGACAATGATCTATTTCTAAACAAACCTTAAGTAACACATTCATTTGGATAACGCTCTTGCAGGTTTTGAAAGGATTATCAATTTAACATTGGGTTTCTGGAGAGTTGCTTCTTTTTTCTAGGTGAGTTAATGATAAGGTACACTATGAAGCTGAATGTGTTCTTTCCTTATGTAGTAACATTTCAGCAGAATAATTACCTGCATTGGTCAATACCATGTCTTTGATATATTTGTGTGTGGCTGTGCATCAAGCTGCAGTATTGATTTTACAGTTTTGACTGACAAAAAGACAACAGAGACCATCAGCAGCAGCATATTCTCTCTTTATGGTTTCCAAAAGAGCTAAAGGAGCATCTTACCGCTAAGTGCTATGCATCCGCCCCTGCAAGGTCACACTTACAGTAAGTCAAGCCATCTACCTTTGAATGAATAATGCTTCTGAAATCAGCAAAGCATCAATAGGTCCAAGAGCTTCTAGGAATAATGTTTGATAAGCTGATGATTCAATACAATGCCAGTGTGTAAGCAGTATAATGGTTATTATAGCTCAGCAAAAATGTATTCATATTTGATTTCACATAACACAAGTAAAAGGTTAAATGGAGGAATGGGTCATCACATATCATTGCAAACATTATATCGGCTCCACACGGTAATCATCTGACAAAGTTCTGTTATCAACACAGTCACATTTAAAGAAATATAAAATGCACTGAAAATGACCTCTTTCATTAACTAACTGAAGACTACTTAAGTGGATAGTGTTGTAAGTGAAAAGCAATTAATTTGTAGCAATTATTCATCACTGTGGCTTATTCAAATTGTTCAGTTTTGGTCCCAAATGAGGAATTTACTGTTCCAACTGCTCTAGTAGTTAAGCTTATACAATTATCTCTCAACTCTACCCAGCAGTAGGAATGAGGACTGTTTTTAACTGTTATTTCATAATGACATTTACTATTTTCTCCATCGCAGAATGATAATGCTCACAACATTTATAGAATTAAAAGACTTGTGTGCACAACCACAGTTTTGTGTTCTCCCAAAAGACTATCAAAGTCGAAAAACTGATAAAACTGACTGACAGAGGACCGAAAAGAACAGAGTTATGTTATTTGACACTGTCGCACCCCGTGTCAAAACAGTGTGTTCATTCATCCATGGCAAAACTGTCAGGAGTGCCGAGGGCAGCACGGCAAGCCGCCTGACAACGCAGTACACTAGTCTACGTTGTCATGTCACCCTCAATTCACAGCTTTCTCTCAGAACTGTGTCAAGGAGGACAAGTGCCTGAGAGACAGCACTGGCGACAAAGTGTAAAAAGAGACAAGAGTCCGTGGAAAAGTGTGAAAATCTTTTGAAAGACATCAACAGAAATAAACAGAGAAAGTAGCTTAGATGGGACAATGTGCAAGGTTTCCTCGAAAGTCAACCAACAAGCATTCATTTAAAAAACAGAGTTAAGGATCAGCTATTGAACTTGTAATACTCTTTCCATGCCACTTAAAGACAGACATAAAAAAAGGCTTGATTAAAAAGATAGTCTCATAGTGTTGCCAAAGCCTTTGAATGGGTAATGAAAGTAGGGGGAGCAGTTTTGCCTAATTTAGGGTGTGTAGAGGGATCTACACAAACGCCCTCATTATCTCCTGCTTTTATACTTCAAGCACTCGTTCAACGTTACATAAAGCACACATAAAGAACAAAGTCGTAGTCTCTAAAAAACTAAAACCTCAGACCAGAGACCTAAAACTATGATCACTGGCCTGCACACTTCCTGTATTCTATGAAGATGGAAGAAAATAATGCAGGTCGACGAGACAAAACATAGGGCGGCTAAATGTAATGAGAAGCTTCCCTTTCTAAATTTTGATTGATGGTTTCCTGAAATGGCCTGACGATGGGGGAATTTACTGTAAGTGCTCGTAGTGACCGTCAGGGCTGAACAAGCAGAACCATTCCACTTGTGTGAAAGCAAAGAATAACATCTAACATTTAGTGTTTTTATAAAAAGTTCCAGTCATTGTCTGAAACCAATGCATGCAGGAAAGTCAGAAAATAATTTAGCATAGATTGTTTGCAAGAATATTTTGCAATCAATACATATTGAGTCTCTGTCTAGTCAGCGACATCGATTGGAAACGCATATACTGTAACTTTACTGGGAATACAAGCGGCAGAAACACTAATTGTGTGACTGTATGAAGACACAGAGAGACCACTCAATTGAATACAAAAGTGAGCAAGTTTGATAGATGATGATAAAATACAGGAAAAGGAAATACAAATGTCCAATGCCGATCTGAAGTCTGATGGATATTATCTACATCAGATGACGCATCTTTCTACGTGGTGTAATGCCTCTCTAAGCTCCAGGAATTGCAGTTTAGACTCAATGTGCTGTCTTCTTCTACCTGTGTGTGTGTGTGTGTGTGTGTGTGTGTGTGTGTGTGTGTGTGTGTGTGTGTGTGTGTGTGTGTGTGTGTGTGTGTATGTGTGTGTGTGTGTGTGTGTGTGTGTGTGTGTGTGTGTGTGTGTGTGTGTGTGTGTGTGTAAGTTAGACACAGTTTTTTGTGGCTGAAAGATTGCACTGCGATGCAAGACACGGCATGTACCATGTGTGTTTACATTAATGTCCATTCATGTGGCTGTTTATACATCATAAGATAATGATCACAATCCTCTCGACATCACCAACAATCAACCACAATACTGAAACCACACTTAAGTATCTCCTTCTCATCTGCACCATTTGTAAATTACTCTGCGGGGATAGACCATCACAACAGCATTTTAATAATCTTAACACCGTTTCAATAAATCACCTAGACAGTCAGAATAAAGAAGAGATTTCTGACTAATCTGTGGATTACGGTGATGATTTCTGACAGAGGTTGAGGATAAAGGTAAAATGTGATGGGAGATGAGCCATGAGGCTTACTATGCTGGCTCAAAGAGGATTAAGGTAAAGATCTATTGGGGTAGCAGCATTACATAAATTGTTTTTTTGTGCACAGAAACGCACACACAGACACACTCACCAAACGGACATATTTATCATGTTTCTCAAGAGTAGGGCAAGGATGGAATAACTGTCATTGTTATGATGTGGTGGTCACAAAATGTTTGTGTGTGAGTGACTATCCAATGCTTTATGTGATAAAACAATTTATATCGATAGACCTTGCTTCCTTATTTGTATTTATTGAGAGTAACACAAGTCCAGAACAAAGACATTCCATTCGTGGTTATTTCCTGGTTTCACCAATACATCTCAATTAAAAAAAAGTTTCAATATTTGGCATGTTCTGGGGAAATACATGTTTATAATGTATTCAGAACTTGCAAATACTGTAGTTTGTCAAGTAGTATGTAATACTTTTGTGGTGAGACATTGAGCTACTATAAGATCTCAAAAAGCAATGAATTTGATAGATCTGCTTCTCTCTGTACAGGAATAGAGCACGTCTTATTTTTTAGACAGTTTATTTCACACTGTCACCTACACTGTCCATTTAAAGCACACTACCACCACTGATGTTATAACATCCAGTCATACTCTGTTACTAGTGTCATCATGTGACACATTAACAACGGAGACTTCAGGGAATTAAATGTACTGTGTCTGTGTACAGTATACTGTACGGGTATGAGAGTGAGGTAGCCCTTAGCGTTTTGGCCACACCGCACCACTGATGCCTTCTGACAGAAAAGTCTGCTGTGATTTTCATCAAGAGTCACTCAGGCACACAGAGGCACACAGAGGCACACAGAGGCACACAGAGGCACACAGAGGCACACACACACACACACACACACACACACACACACACACACACACACACACACACACACACACACACACACACACACACACACACACACACACACACACACACACACACAGATGCATGTGTCTGGACTTATTATTTCATACTGGCCAACAGAAGTCATTCACAAACAAGTGACATTGAAAGTGAAACCAAAGAAGGCAAAATAGTATACTAGAATTATGTGTGTGTGTGTGTGTGTGTGTGTGTGTGTGTGTGTGTGTGTGTGTGTGTGTGTGTGTGTGTGTGTGTGTTTCATGCCTGAAGGTAACTTCAACTTTTCAGTTGCTGCCTCCAATCTGCTACATAAAAACAACCTTGGTGCTGGCAGCGGGATGTGTTTTGCTCAAGGACACTTAGGCAGGACAAATTGAAAAATGCTGGCCAATATGGGGCTTGGAGCTTGAATCTAAATCATATCCTTAAAGGACAATCTTCCTATGCCACCCTACATAACAATGAAATGTAACTTACTCAAGTAATGTTATCATCAGAACATATCATATTTAATAAAGGGGAGGATAAAAGTCAGATATATCATGTATATGTTGTAGAGGAAACTTCTGTGTAGCATGCAGTGGAGTCACCGACTCAGGAAGGAGACACGGGAAGAGTCGGAGCTTTGATGTCAAACCACTGTGATTTATTTGGAGTTGGTACCAGAGTATTCACATCACAAATCCAAGAGTCAGAGGTTCTGACTCCACGGTAGAGTTGCCACGTCAATTCTGGAGAGCCTCTCTCTTGCCAGCCCATGCATCTAACTGGTTTCGCAGAGAGTAAACAACATATTTGAGGAGATAGCCTAAACAGTGTGGGAACACAGAGCTACTTGCCTCGGACACTTATGACCTCGAAGATTTTACCTTGGAGTCCACAAATACAGAGAAGGAAGTGTCCCAGTGTACCCACAACACAGACCATCTGTATCCCAGTATTGACCGGTCACAGAATGGGAACAATAACATTGTTGGCTAAGCCGCCTGTGTCCTTAAAGAAGGTAAACAGACATCGAGGTTTGTCCTGTATGTTACTAATTGGCGTCTTATGATAATTATTTCCATAACATATGTTAATAAGCCATTATCCTAGAAAACATATTTGACTAATTTAGGTGTGGATTGAGTGTTAAAGAATGTGACATGAACTTGACCAGGCTCCTGACACGTATCAAGTTACTGTCTGACTGTGTGTGCGTGTGTGTGTGTGTGTGTGTGTATGTGTGTGTGTGTGTGTGTGTGTGTGTTTGTGTGTGTGTGTGTTTGTGGGGTAGGGATAGTGCCTGTCACCACACACACTGATGTGTTTATTTCACTGCAGCTGGGGTGATCAATCACACAGAGACAGACGCAGACAGGCACACACACAACTATTCACACACAGTCATGATACACACACACAAATACATACGCCCACCTGCTATGTGCAGTCTACTGGCTTTGCCTGGCCTGTGGGGTCAATCCTATACTCTTCGGTTTCAAGATTAAAAAATGTATTTTTGCTGTCAGACTGCTGCTTCACTCTGCTGTCTCTATATCCGAATGAACCTTATAGCATTCATAGGGAAAAATATAGATGAGTGTGGCTCAGATCCCAGTTTCACACTGCTTTTTTAGATATTTGAACAAAACTTTTAATGGCTGATTAACTTATCTTGACTGGTTTAGATGACCTCGGACCAGATATGTAATTATTCTAAACATGTAAAAAAGATGTCTCTGTCCTTCCTCAACAACGCTTCATTGGATTGACTTAACATTTGGCAGCTGTACTGCTGAGAACCCAAGGAAGTGCATTATTGAGTGTGACTTCTTGAGATTGACGGGAAATATGTATTAGTTGTGCGTTACCTGTGAAATGAGAGGGGACCCCTAAACACTGTAACATCCCGATTGAAATGCTTTGTATAGCTTTTTCACAATTGTTAAATATACTCTAACATAAAGGATTCAAATATCCTCATGTAAATATGAAAACAAAATTAATAAATTGAAGCAAACTTTTCTTTGAAAGTGAACATAGGGCTGCACTTGTTGCAAGTTCTCTGAATTCACCATCTGTGTCCATAAAACCTTTCCTGTTGAACTGCTGAACCCTCCCTGCTGAATCCAATAGCTTTCCATGAGCTTTTAAAGGGTTTCTATCACAGTCTAAAGAGATTTAGATGTTTCTCAAGGATTTCACAATGCTTCAAATTGTGTCTCTCAGGAGTTTTCGATTGAAAGAGAGAGAGAGAGAAAAGAACACAGAGAAGACTGACGGAGGATAAGAGCAGTACTGTCAGAGGAAAGTGAGGAGGACATTATTTTTGCATTGGTGGGCGTGTAGACATTTTCTTTGCAATCTTGGATTGGTTTGACCCTGACCTCTCAAGTCATACATTGGTGCAGCCGTTAAAATGTTCCCTGGCTAATCTGTCCCTTGGTGTACCTTTTGTCATTCTTTACTTTAAGTGTTTTTGTGTGTGTGTGTGTGTGTGTGTGTGTGTGTGTGTGTGTGTGTGTGTGTGTGTGTGTGTGTGTGTGTGTGTGTGTGTTTGTATGGGTTTATGTGTATGGATAAACATCTGCATGCATATGTTGGTATTTACATATGTTGCATGAATATGAATTGGAATAAGTAACTTCAATGTGTGTCTTGGTGTGTCGGTGTCTGTGTGTGTGTTTTAGTCAATGCTCTGGTGCATCGTATTGACACCCACGTGATGCCAGCTGACTATTACAATGTGGCTATCGCATATCAGGGCACCGACCCCATCACATTGACAACTTTACAACAGTCGTCAACTGGTTGACACCGCAACCGCAACCACTAATATTAGAACATTTTAAGAGAGGTCACAGGACAACACAGCTGTCAATCAAAAATAACGATGGTTGGTTATGTGTGTGTCTGGGTGTGTGTATAAAAGCGAGCAAGTCAAAGAGGAGGTAGAGAATGAGACAAGAGAACGGACTTGATAAGAACAAAGAGGAATAGAAAGTCAGAGGAGATAAAACAGAAAGTCAGGGCTACATCCTGCGGTCATCAACTGGTTTTAAACCTAAATCCCTCTAATCAGCTTGAGCAGACAGGGGAGACGGAACAATCCATTTACTCTGAGATCCCAGTATGACAGGAGAAACAGATGGAAAATGTAACAAATTGAACACACTGGAAAAGAAGCTCTGAGTGTGTGTTGGTGTCTTTGTTTTTCCGTGTGCTTTTGTGCATGAAAGTATTGTGTTCAAGTAGAAATAAAAAGGCAGATGAGGCAGCAGTAGTCATTCGACATTAGTGTAGAGTTTTGTCTCTGAGATGAAGTATTGTGAGTAGTAAGTGTGGGTGTGTGGCAGAGAGAGAGAGGGACAATACAAGTGGGAAAAAAGCATTCAAGTCTTTGTGGCTTTATACTATAAAAACTGATCACAATTTTACCAATGTATTTGTCTACATATTTTACGATTGTAATGACAAGAAAGGACATGATCAGTGTGTTCTTCCCCATCACACCTCTTTCTGTCCCATTTTCTTTCTGTCCCACCATCACCTCTGCCTTTCCCCCCACACAATCCCCCTCACTTTGTACAGTGGTCTGTCTGCCTACTTCACCCCCTCTCCTTCAGTCCCCCCTCCCTCTTTGTCTCAGGGGTGCTGTGTACTTAGGTGCAATTGCAAACGACTATCAAACCCTGAGCGAAACCTGATTCAGAGACTCCTTATCCGGGAGCGCAGCCGTCTCCTTGCTGTGCTGCTCTCCCCCAGCGACTGGCTACATTCAATTAGGTCTTTTTATCCATTCAGGTGGGAATGCAGCCAGATGAAACAAGGCAAGGCAAGGCAAGGCAAGTTTATTTATATAGCGCTTTTCAACACAAGGCAATTCAAAGTGCTTTACAAAAAATGAAAGACATTAAGAAAAGGGCATTTAAAATCAGTCATTAAAAAGAAAAGCTAATAAAATAAACATTAAAAGAAAAAATACATGGATAAAAGTTACAGTGCAGTTTAAGATATAAATAGTTCAATTAAAACAAGGAAAATAAAAAACAATTTGAATTGCAAATGACACTCTTCACTGAAGTTAAGGCCCTCAGGGAGTGAAAGTGACACGTGTGGCTCTCCTAAAGTGGATGTTTACTGTGTGGCCGATTAGATGAGTCAGTAAAATGTCTATGAGCTGACAATGGACTTGCAGCAGCTACACATTATTATCTTACAATAAAGGGGGACGTTTTGTAAAATGTACACTTTACTGTTGGAATTAACAGCATTGCTGGGACCCTCTGACCTCATTAAGTCAGCCTTGTTTAAACAAGGTTCCTTGAGCAAGGCAGTTAAGTGACCTCTTTAAATGGCCAACATAATGATGTTGGGATTTTACTTGTTGGCAAATGTTACTCTCCCCTAAGTGAAGGGTGTTTTTGTGTTTCCTTTACTGCAAGTGTTTCTACTTCTATTTTCAGAAGTGTGTAAATCTGTGCTAATGAAAAATAACATTATTTTTCAATCCTTTTGAGGAACATCATGCCATCCACTTTCATTAATTACCCTAGTTATAATGTGCAAAGCTCAGGTAGAGACGGCAAAGGTTTAGCCTATATTCCCTCTCTCAGAGATTTCCCCAAGTAACTTGTGCTGTAACTCAAATTGGCTCTCTGGGTACATTTGATTCTAAGTTCAAACTTTGGATCAGGTAAATCTCATTTCAGTAGAGCATTTGAATAACTGTGACTTAAAACTGAGATTTGGGCTGTTTTTCTGATTTCTCCCTGTGACAATTTAACACAAATGTATGTACATATGTAAAACAAAGCTTTATATTTCTAAAAACGTTTAGTGATTAATTTCAATGCGTTGCTTCTTGTAGTTACATTAAAAAGTTAGGGCAGTGGGAGGGCGCAAACCTCCACAAAGGCTGTTCCATAAGTGAGGAATAATGTGTGTGCCCATGTGATTCCCCTAGCTACAGTAGGATATATAATGGGCTCTATTGGGAAGTTGTTATGTTGTTTCTGCTGACAAACAGGCACATTTTAAACCCATAAACCAAAGTGAAAACAAATCCTCCTTGGCAGACACAATGATTTAAAAATCTAGACTTTTAAACCGCACTTCCAAATAATTTTTTTATGATGACTCCTATTTTCTTTTAGATCCACTTTTGTATTTCTCCCTCTTTAAAATACCTATTCAATAGTCCTCCTAATCTGACGTCTTGCTTGGCATTCCCCTCAGGTGGAGGTTAACAATAACGCTGCCCTTACGTACCTCAGCTGCTGGTATGCCCTCCGGAGGGCGACACTGCAACAGGACTTCCTGCTCCAGAGTTACTTCCTTTCCCAGGGGTTCCTGTTCAAATGACTTCTTCAGGTCTAAGGAGAGAGACAAAAAGAGACACACACATGTGAGATACTGTTATTGGATTACCATGCTATGAAAGATTTAGTCCCTTCCTACATCCATGACTTGTTTAAACCTTACACTCCAGCATGTGCACTTTGCACTGCAATCGGCTTGCTTCTCACTCATTGCAAGTGGAATCCTGGTAACCCAGGATTCCAGCACTTTGGCTCGACCAAAAATAGTTTTAAAAATGTGCTATATAAATAAAACTTGATTTGAACCCGCAACAAAAACATGCCTGTTTGATTTCCTGGCTTCAAAATGCTGGAAAGGGTTCCACGTTGAAACATCACATAGCACACTGATGCATTGAAACAAATGACTAACACAGTTCAAATCTTGAATCCAAACAAGCAAAGTGCTTGCACGGGTAATTATTGGATCTCAAACCAGGAAATCCCTGGAAATATATCAAAGAGAAAAAAATAAAATAAAACGGATTACCAAAAGTTAAAAATCTCAATGGAAAGCGAACTTGTGTCGCAGGCCCTATGGCAAAAGTATCCTGTGATTCATCGTTCAGGGAACCCATTTCAGAGATGGTGCCATGTCATTTTACACCAAGCTCATTACCTCATTTCCGCGGTAACAATGACACGGTAATTATGGAGTTGGTAGTTGAAGTCAGCCATGCATATATTGACTTCGCCCACTCTCCTGTCACTTTAGAAATGAACATAGCAAGGAAAAACGCTGTATATTCTTAGAGGCAAGTAATGCCCACAAACACACACACATACACAGACAATGTTTTCATTTAAAAAAGAGTTAACCACACATACACTTACGTTTTTGAACACAGGCTGCTTTGTTGCATGCTCACCCCTCAATCACTGCGTACAATATTTAACCTTGCTTTCATTCCATATAGACTTGCCGGAGTTAAGGGAACTCAAGCAGGCCAAAGACAATAAATGATTCACACTAATGGGTAACATGCTGTGATAAATGACAGCGTTACAAAGCAGTATGGAATGCACTGCCATTTCTTCCACAGAACATTTCAGAGATGGCTCAGCTGTTTTTATTTTGAGGGGAAAAAATGCTCACAGTAGCAGACTTTAGGACAATTAGCTAGACATTTAAATAAGAACAACAGAACATGGAAAGACAAAATAAATAAGGATGGAGCGGAGGCGTTGAAAGACGTGAGCACCCCGGGTCCATAAAGCTATTCACTCTTACTGTTGCTTTTCTGTTCGCCTCCTTAGTCAAATGCCATGTATAGCATTCTGTATGGATGTATCCCTACGGTATATTGGCAGTTGAGCTTAACACATGTTAAAATGATTAGCCTGCCATAGAAAAAGGTCATAAAACAAATTGTAACCTAAGAGGGGTGGCAGTGTTGCAAGACTTAGCAGGTGACTTTATTTATAGTGCTGATCCGATGTGATGGATTTCTAAATAAGAACATATGGAGCGGATTGAGTTTTTTTAATCCACGCTTCTGGGTGCAACTCAGATTTTTACGATCACATTTTTTTCTAGAATCAGTCTCAACATGATCGGGGTAAATGGAGCTGCAAATCTGGCCTTTGTATGCCTTCAACATGATATATAAAATACATTACTTGAAAAAAAATATGTGTGCAATCTGTATCACGATAATAAAGTTTCACATATCACAGAGGCAGCATGTAAGGATAAATAATAAAATAAACTACATATCTGCAGATGTGGGTAATCTAAAGTCCAGAGGTCTGTTGCTATGGCAGCATTAACAGCAATATTGAAGTGATAAAATCTTTGAAATATAAAGATAACAAATGTTTTGACTTTGAAGAGTGTTAGAGTCACTTTGATAGTTTGTAAAGTACTGTATTGCTGCAGGTGTATGACACACATCCTCCCCCCTCTGTCCTTCAGCTTTTTTAAACCTCTGTGTGTGTGTGTTTTATTGTTTTGTCCTTTTATTCTCCTGGTTCCCAAGTGTACTCTTAATCACCTTATCCATCAACTATTGTACACCATGTGTGGACACACAAAGACACAAACACTAGAAAGAGCAATTATTTAATGCTGAACCGGTCAACTCAGAGTCATCTGGGTATTTCATCAAAAAGAGGCATAAAGAGATAGGAGGCAAAGTGTAGGACAATGACGGTACGTCCACACGGCTCCGTCGCGTTTGATTGGCTAGCGCTTGTACTGGCATATGATTTGATTGGCTGGCGCTTCCGTCGACGCTTGAAAAGTTGAACTTTTCTCAATTTTCGAAGCGAGCAACAGAGGCAAAGCGACGCCACGGAACCACAATGCCGTCATTGAAAGTCATCAAAGTGATTGGTAAGCATCTCCGTTGAAGCACGCAACGGAACCGTTACGGGAGACGTAAAATGGGATGGGGAAGGGTGAAGTGAAGGGAGGGTGGAAGTCCGGAAAGCAGGTGAGAGTTGAAAGATGAGGAAGAAAGAGAGAGGAGGAAGTTGGCAGCATACAGCAGGACCTCCTACACTTTTTCCAATTACCAAAACCACCTGATCGGACAAACCATTCAGTAGAAAATGATGTCAGTGAGTCCATCTTGTATTATCTGCATTTATCTGCCTCATCTCTCTCAAAACCAAGCAGCAATCCATCAGCCCTACCAGCCATCAATCTGCCTTTGTTTGTTCCTGCTTTATCAAGATCACAATCTGACAAAAACATGGTGACAGATAGTGTGTGTCTAAGCTCACAAACGTATAAAAAACATTCAATCAAGCCCATGACAAATCATTTGTAAATGCTGGTTTTATATTGAGTCCCGTAGACAATTTGTATGACAACCAGTACAAAGTTCATGCATGCTATTATTACTTATTTCCAGAATTTGTGGAATTTTGAATTTCAAATTTTAGAAATGCTTTCGCTTTGTACATTGGTTTAAGGAATTAAGTCAATATATGTAGTAAGTAATTGAGCTGTAAATACTGCAATTATCTAGTGATAAGTGATATTGGTAATGTGATTTTTACCATTTTGCTGCTCGTACATTCTCAATTGATTGTAAAAGGAAATCTGTACAACAATGTAAATGCTAAAACCGAGGACGAGAGTCAAATGTCACCATGCAGTCCCAAAAAGAAGAAGGTTCAGCATGTTTCTATTAACCATGACCCCACCATGACTTCTCTAGGACCATCACATACACCTGAGAGCAGATTTAAAACCCCTATAACATTTTTTAAATTGCAAAGTAAATGCAATGAAGTTAGGAGCTTCTCTGTAAGTTAGGAATCATCAGGAGATGAGAGGGAACAATATCTGAATCTGTATGTGCAAACAAGGCATTACGATGATCATGCTGTTTGTTTGCTTCCTATATACACAGCTGACAAAGCTTTTAAGATTTCCTGCAGGGCATCTTCCTACCTACATAATAATAAGGTTTAATTGTATGCAGTACACATCTAATCATTATCAGATTTCATGGTGAGATATATTTGTTAAGAGAGTTATGTGAGGATATTGCTGAGGCTGAATGATAACTTCATAGTACAGTCAATCCCTGTGGGGGATGACAGCCTGAACAGAGCATGATGGTTCATTATGGGAGTAATCACCCAAAGCTTTAGTCCTAAATCCACCACATGGCTTCCCACACAGCGCACAGAGACACACATACACAGACAGATACTGAGAGACAAAGAGAAACCAATAGAAAGAGTCAGATACTGTCACAGTGAGGGAAATACACACTGGAGATGAAGACTAACAAGCAGACACAACACATGGAATGGAAAAACCACAAATGGTAAGATACTCAAGGCAGGCAGAATAACAGACTCATGCTCGTTAAAACAAATGTATACAATACATAACTGCAAACACAAGGAGAGAATGAGAAAGTGATTGAGGGGAGAGATGCGCTTCTCTCATGCCAGCCAATTCCAGGAACAATTTCCTGGTCTTAATTAGTAAGGGAGATGGTGAAATGAGGAGTTGGTTGCGAGCATTGATTTCCATAAAGATTGAGAATGAAATTAAAGGAGATTAAAGCAAAACGCTCAGGGGATTAACAGACAACACAACTCGCACATATTAACATGTAGCGCTAAGCTAGCAGGCTATCACAGTAAAATATTGGTGCCAGTTTGGCTAAATAGTGTGTTTGGAAGCGTGTGATATCGAGAAAGATGGAATGTGACATTGTGTCCACGACACCAGCGGGCTGTGAATTAACATCAATGAAAGGTGTGTGTCATTGTGCATGTGTGCAAATATATGCCCAGGGGAAATATGTGCACAGGACAGGAGGGACAGCTGTGTCCCATCAATTCACTGACCTCACTTCACACCAAACTGCAGATAATGCTATCCAGCTTCATAAATATAACAAAAGCAAAGATAAGTTCACTGAACAACGAAGAACTGCAACAGGGTTGAAGAATACAGAGGGCAACCTTGCCGAGTGTTCTTCAGTGTGAGACCAGAAAATAAAGCAGGGTAAGCATTTATTCAGAACATGACCTTTTCTTGCATACACTCCCCTTTCTTCTCTCTCTCGCTCACCCTCATTGTGTCCCTCCCTCTCTCATTGTCTCTCTCTGCCTCCTTCCCTCTCCCTCTAAAACTTCTTCCATTGCACAACTAAAACTGTTATTATGTTGGTGTTGAGTTTGTTGCCTCAGGCACCTCTACATAAGCACATCTCAGAGCAATTATCCAAAATGGGTGTCTCTGCTTGCATGCTACCCATGCCAAATCATAACGGTTTCCCCTGGTGGAGCTGCTCAAGCAATAAAGAGCAATGTGAGCTGCTTGGGAAGAAAGTAGCAGGCAAAGTACTCTCCTTAAGTGTCAGGGGGGATAATTTGGACATCCAATTTCCTACATGATGGCATGCAATGGAAACAATTTGATCTTTGGCTTAGAAAAATCCCCGAAATGATGTGAGTGATAAAGCACACACAAGGGCAAGGTAACATTTAATGACCATTATGAAAAAATAAATGTCAATTGAAGACATTAGTATTCAATCAATCAATCAATAGGATACGGCTGTAATAGGCCTAAGGCCTTTTAGTCGCTCATAAATAAATAAGTAGATCACTGATTCTTTATTTACTATGGATGCTGGCAACAGTCACATAGTCCAAAGTGAAGGTGATGTTTGACCAGTAATGGTCGAGGCGGGATTTGAGACAGTTAACCGTCTTGGATGTGACAACGCTTTCTGACAGATCATTCCACAAGTCAACCACACGCAGGCTGAAAAAGTTGCGGCGGATAGCCAGTCTTGAGTACTGTGTCCACGAGTCCTGGTGTTATAATCCCGTTGTAGTGGGCATGATGTTTTGTAGATGTTGTGGAGATATTTGAAAACTTCGATCATATCTCCCCTCGCCCTTCTATAATACATACTCGGGATTTTAAGACTTTGCAGTCGTTCTTGATATGGTAGGTCCTTTAGTTCTGGAACCAGCTTCGTTGCCCTTCTCTGTATTTTCTCGATGAGCTCAGCATCCTTTTTGTACATGGGGGACCAAGCGACATTTCCATACTCGAGGAGTGGCCGTACAAGAGAGATGTATAAACTACATACTACGTCAGAGTCCAAATAAGTGTATGATCTGCAGATCATTGCTCGGATACCATTCGCTTTGTTACTTGCCCGACGGATATGGTCACTAAATGTCAGGGTATTGTCAACACCAAGGTCCTTTTCATTCTGAGTCTCGGATAGGTTTATAGTGTTTGAATTATCACCCATATTATACTCATATTTTTGATGCATTACTTTGCACTTTGCTGCATTGAATTTGAGCTGCCAACACTCGGACCATCTTTGCATTTCTCTGAGATCTGACTGGAGTTTTTCTGCATCCTCTTTACACTTAATTTCCTTGAAGACTTTAGTAGCATCTGCAAACATCTGGACCATGGAGCTCACATTATCGGGTAGGTCGTTGATATAGAGGACAAACAGTGCAGGACCCAGGACACTACCTTGTGGAATTCCACTGAGAACTGGGCACCATCCAGATGGTTTCCCGTTAACAAAGACTCTCTGTCGCCTGTTTTTGAGAAAGTCTGAGATCCAGGTGAGTATGTCTCCACGGATACCATACCCATAGAGTTTCTTCAGTAATCTTTTGTGAGGTACAGTATAATGCTTTCTGGAAATCCAAATAAATGGCATCGAGACTTCCTCTCTAAATGAAAAAAAGTTGTACACAATGAAATAGTTCATGTTGGAGCTGCATATCTAAGTGCAGTTGAAGCAGCCTCTCTCTTTCTGTATGCAATTATCTACACATCTATAGGAAATATGTATTAATTGTGCGTTTTGTACAGACTGTGTACTGTATTGAGAGGGGACTTAAGGAAAAAGCATATGGGATCTGCAATATCAGGAAAGAAAGAACTAAGGCAAGGTACTCTTTGACATTGAGTGTGACCCAGTATCATTTTCAGCATGGTTATATAGGGAGTCATTTTCTCTAAGTGACTTTTGAGAGTCTCTTTTTCCACTCAGACCAGTTCTTTCACTGAACTCTCCACCCTGTCATTTGAACACTTCCCAACCTGTGATCAGCCCTAAACGTCAGACAAGATCCTCCCATCCTCAGACAAGTTTTGAGGAAGTAAACAACTCAATTTGCTGACATGGCACTGTCATTCTAGAGCACAACAAATTAAATAAAACAAAGTGTTGGCTTTAGAAAGAAAATATGTTTTCAAAATATAATGAAAACAAATTAACATTAATATTTTAATTTTAATGAAACAGAATAATCTGTAAGTCTAGAAATTAAACTCTGCGTTTCACATGTTTGTTGTGTCTCGTCAAATGTGTTAGTTATGTTTATGTATTTTGTCTGTCATTTCCTGTTTTATTTTGTACTTACCTCTTGTCTTTAATTTCAGGCCCTGTTTCTTCCTCCCGCCATCATCAGTGTCTGCCCCGCCCCTGATTGTTTCCACCTGTTCCCACTCACCTCATGTTTAAATAGTCCTGTCTCTCCCCTGTCCTGTGTCAGTTCGTCTTGTTTGTTTCTCCGAATGGTCGTGCCAAGCCTCAGCTCAGAAATGATCACTTTCACTCATGTCAGGTTTTGTTTCTTTAGTTAATTTTGTAGGCTTAAGTTTTTCTTAAGTTCTCTTTTTGTTATGCCTAGTTTTTTCCTCCTTGTGAGCGACTTTTATTATTTCCAGTACCTACTCTGTTAAGAGGGATTACTTGATCTGTGAAATTAAAATTAAAATGTTTTTACATTCAAGACTTTGTCTCTGGGTCTTGCATTTGGGTACATCAGTTTGTGTCGAGATCCTGACAATGTTCTTCCCCTTAGACTGTTAGTTGTAGTAACCTATGAAATTGTGATAGCTAAATTAGACATTTAGTTCTGAAAATAGATTAAGGTTAACGTACCCAAAATATTACAGTTCGTTTAGGTTTAATTTCATGTTAAAATATACTTTGACAAATACATTGCATATGGTTTTGGTAGTCAATTCAGCGACTCCATGGGTCAATTAGCCATTCCTTCTCCCTTCCCTTATTTTAAAACGTAAGTATAATGACGATTGATACTTACATGTTAATTTTCTCACATCGGACTTTGGAAAGTGACTTAAAATATGTGTGGTTACATCAGCTGTGGCTTACCACTCCAACACTTAAGAGTGCACTGAAGCAGTCCTTGACATCTGGAAAAAAGCTCTGTGGCTTGCAGCGATGGTGAGACATCTCACACACACACACATACTATGGGTTCTCACTATAAAAATGTTTTTACAGTGTTTGTGACCATCGTGAAGTCTTTCTCAAGGCGAGAAACCAAGAATCTCTTGATGATGTCATACAGAGCAAAACACTGAAGGTTTTCCACAGGCAACGTTTTCAAAAGTGTCAGAGTGAGTGAGGAGGGATTTGGTCTTTTGGGTAAAACACATTTTAATTTGACTGTGCATTAATACAACTGTCTAGCATGCAGTTTTATGCAGAAAATCGACAAATGTCACTGAGATTGTGGTTGTTGCGTGATCTTGGTTTCCGCGCCACAGCTCCAGTTTCTTCCCAGAAAGGCTGGCTAACACACTGTGGTTGTTTCCAGTTGCTGGGTTACAAATGCCTGGTTATATTGTTGTAAGCTACATGCAGGCTTAGGCCGAAATGAGTGTAGAAGAGTTTGCTTTTAATCAATGCTTTAACTCTAACACAATAAATCCCTGTTGAGCTTTGTTTACCTTGGGTTACTTCATCAATGATTGAAGGAAAACCTAACTTCCTGCAATGTGACATTTGCATCATAGACAAAACAGAAGAGAAACTCTCTAACGTACATTTTCCAGTTGACACAAGAAGCTGTCTGGGCTGCTGTGTGTCTGAGTGTCTGGACTCCTGATTGCTATGCACACACATGTCTCACTGGAAGGTGGCAGAACAAATTGCCATCATCTGAAATGTGTGTGTCCCTGTGGTTGTGTGTGCATGTGTGTGTGCGTATGTGACCTTGACATATTGCTAATCCATTGAAGGAGAACAACTTGACCCGATAGCTGCAGGGCCAAAGAGCAGGACTGACACTGCGTGCACATTTGTGTGTATTTAGGTGTCTGTATTCGCTACGTCTGTGTACGTGCCTGCAATGCTGTGTGTGAGTCTCACCCTCTTCATAAACTTGAATTAGGCTGCCTGCACACAATCATAACTCAGCTAAAGTGCCCTACTCCAAAAGAGAAACAAATCACTATTGATTGTGTGTTTGACACTTTTACCGCCACAACACTGATTATCATTATTCAGCTACAAACTGTGTATTAAGATAATGCTTTCTAGTGTTAATTCAACAGTTATTAAAACAGCCTGAAGATACTTGAGAATGAGAACCATAGAGGGGAAATAATAGATCACAAGAAACAGAACAAAACATTAAGCATATGATGAGCAAAGAAAAAACAAAAAGAGGTGGAGACAATGGGAGAGGGGAAATAAGAAAAAATGTGTGGGAAGAAGGGATGGGAATGCAGGAGAGAAATGCTGAATTGCTATTGCATGGCACGAGACACTTTGCTCAGCAAGCTCTAGCTGCCAGGAAGCATTTTAATCACAACAGTAGATCCAAATAGGAGCAGAAAGCAGGGGAGGTCAGGAGGTTGGGTCGATTTGAAGTAAAAGGTTATCGCAAGAGGGGGATGAGTGTAATCAGATCCGGTTAAGGGAAAAATCACTGTTATAATGCACAGAGGGAAAGTGAAGGACGGAGGGACGGACAAAGTCAGAAGAAAAATACACACTACACAGAAAAACTAAAGGAATGACAAGGATCTGGAGAGAGAGAGAGAGAGAGAGAGAGAGAGATAAGAGAGTAAAGTCAAAAAGAAGCAGGATTTCTCTCATATTCTCTCCTCACTTATATCTAGTGGCCTTAAAGCCTTCTTCGAAGCATCCTCCAACACTGTGTAGTTTTTGCAACCCGGTATCACGGCAAGACGTGAACATGTGACGATTTACCATGCTGGGAGACGTGAAGATGTCACGATTTCGTCCCCTTCAAACGTGACAGTTACACGGTATTGTTAACCCATGTTAACCAGTGGAGAAATACCCGGAAATGCCAAGCAAATGCTACCCCAAGACGTGAACATGTGACATGTTCACGTCTTGCTGTGATACCGGGTTGAGTTTTTGTATTATTTAATGTAGACTACTTGCTGTTATTTAAAAAACGGTCCAAATTAATGAGTAAAGCAAAAACAACAATTTAGCTTATTCGTAGTTCAAAGTAATTTTAAAATAGGTGACTTGTAGAAGTTTTCAGCCTGAGACAGACACAAACATCACATGAACAACGTTGCCTTCAGTTCTCAGTATGTGTGCTTTTCTGTGCTGCTATATTTGCGTGTTTACCTCAGAGATTCTCAGAAGCCTGAATACGTATGCTCGCCTGCATCTGTCTCTCAGTGTGTATCAGCCCCAACGTAAGCCAAAAACAGCACATTACCCAGCTTTCATGGCACCCCAAGGAGGGCCTATTCCATTCGAGAATGTTATTAGTGGAGCTTAGAAGGATATTTCTGACTGTGTCACTAACTCTCTGCTGACAGACAGAAAAACATCCTTATACCGATGGAAATGCACGGAGTAGTGAGGCTCTAAAGTCAAATGGTCTTACAGGCCAAATTAACTGCAACAATATGTTGAAGTAGTCCTGCCTCCACAACTGGATATTGTATTGTAAATTATGTAAATGTCAGCTAACTTTCTTATTGCTTATGTAAAAATGTGTATTTACTACCGTATATTGAAATAATGAAGTACAGCTACAATCTTACGAAACCTACTATTATATCAACAGTCCTACGTGTGTAACATCTTCAATAAATAATTTGTGATCCATATATACATTTATAGCGTGTGAGTTTGTTATAATAATTATTTTACATTTAGCGTTTTTCCTTTGTTTTATTAAGATTGAACACCTTAGCAAAATGTGTATTTTCGTTAGCTTCTTCAATACAAAATAAATACATTTTTGAGTGAGTGCTTAAAATAATAAGTGAATCAGTCTGAAAAAAGTGAGACATATTTACAGCCAAATAAAATAGCCTGGATGAAAAACAATGGTCAACATGATGGATTTTCTTCGGCAGCCGGAATAAGACCAACATGGGAAAACACAATTTACAGGGTGCGTGTCTGTTAGAGTGGTCTGTTAAAGTACTAAATATGGGGATGTGAGCAGTTTGTTCTGAGGGTCTGCTGAATGGACTACATCAAAGCCCCCAGTTGTCCTTTTGAGAGTTCACTCAAGCAGTCAGTGTAAGCCAGGTAAACTGGGGTGGTGGGGTCAATTTTGTTATTGGTATTTATTTTCTGCTTGACCTTTCTATAACCCGAACACTCAGACAAGTCCCCATTGTCTTACATGGCTGAATTGACCGGTGCAATGAAGCTTGCTAAACTACTGTTGTGGGTTCAAATCAGTCGGCCAGTGAAATCAGCTTTAAAGAAACAAACCATTCTATTTTATGAAGCTTACATTAAAATACTAACATCTTTTATTTTTCATCAAACATCTATACTCCCTTGCCACATGGTTTCTGCAGAGCCATCAAGCGACCATCACTCACAGCGGGATTTAAAATGTTCTTCCCCCTGCACTGTTGTTTGAGTCTAACAATCCTACAATGATTTCCCCATGTGATCACTCTGTATGCAGTGAGAAATGGTAACTCAGTCTGCTGGAGTGATATTGAGCGTGCTGGGGCTTTGTCTGGCCTGTATTCTTTTGGTGACCTTATAGTGAAACTCCCAGTTGTCAAATTACATTTTCACCAGACCATAACAGGAAGCTAATGCTGGTAGACTAAAGTCATCGAGCTAAAATGCTTAGAACATTCCCCACCATTAATCATTCAGTGAAACCATTTTTCAAAGATTCTTCCTTAAGTCAAGTTTGTAATATGAAACTTGTAGTAAGGAAGAACTTACTACACTAATGTGCCTCTGCATATCAAGAGAAAGTTAAATATGCATATGTTGTTCTCTTTTAGAGCATTACTAATTACATTTGTTCTGTAATTACTTCTCCATAGCACATTTTTATTTCTATAGTCCATACATGACTCACTGAGGGATTCACAGAACCTGATGCAGTGGATTAATTAAGCAGTACTGTTTTTAAATTGTATCTCATTTATAGCCTGGTTTACTATCCTATTGCCTGTGGAGGTCTATCACCGCCTACTGCTGCTGGTTCATATTAAATAATTGAACAGGCAAACAGTTCGTAAGAGGTAACCTTTGACAGAAATCATTCACACAAAAGGCCCTGTGTGTGCATGAAGGATTGTGTATGTGCTTCTCTAGCTGGACATCTATTTTTCTTTTGAGGAAAGGACAACAACTTGAATGAATTTGCATTTATGTTTGTTGAAAACAATCCTGTTATGTTGTTATTAAGCATAATCACTTTTGGTGAGTATATGTACAATGATTAAATCCATGCTGTCCATGATTCCTCATGTGTGAACAGTACCTTCAAACCTCTCATGCGTGCTTGCAGTATTTTACTCACATGCAATACGGACGTGTGCCTTTCGGCTTTTGGTCGTTCCAGCGGAGCTCCAGGCCACACACTGACACCAGAAATCTTCAGGGCCAAACAGCTCCTCGACCTGCTGCCGTGTAATTTCTATACTGGCTTCTCTCACCACCAGACCTGCGGAAGAAAGGAAAAGCACAGTTGAATCCCTTGTAATATCAGTTGGGAATCATATTCAAGCTAAAGACGAGTGCCTCAAACGGTAAATGAGTCACGAGTTTCAATTCTCACTGAGCCACTGGTGGAAAAACGTAAGCTTATACTCTGGCGATACAGCTTGTATGTTAGCTAAAGAGGCCAGAGCCCGATCTGTGCACAGTAAATATCTTAGTAACTAAATAGAAGGAGAGGATAATAATATAATATATGCAGCATGTTTACAAACCCAGGTCACTCTACTGTGGAGACTCACTGTGGATTTAATGTCAACTTTGTGGAATTGGCCCTTTGCACTTCTCCCACTTATCTCATATTATTCATTCATTTTCCTGGGTGTTTTGAATGCAGCTCTGTATGAAGTGTGAGGTTAAAAAAGCTGCACCCAACTGATAGGACTACAGAGGAGCACAGAGAGAGAGGACTGCAGAGAAAAAGAGTCAATGAGAAGCGGCAAATAAACTCGGGATGAAAATACGGGAGACAAAGAAAAGGGTCAAATAGAACACAGGTGCAATAGCAGGGAGAAAAAGAGACATTAAGACTATTGTTGAAAAGCATGACAAAGTAAAGGAAGAATTAATAAAAAATAAGTATAAGGGACCAAATGTTGGAGAGGGTTAAGCTCAAAAACTAGAAATAAAGAGGAGAGGGAAATGAGAGAAACAGAAGACTGGTAAAAGTAATGATAAACAACATGAGAGAGGCACAGTGAGGGGAAGAGAGAGGATGACAGAATAAGAGGGAGAAGAAATGTGAAAGGAAAAAGAGAAGGGAAAGGAGATAGTTTTAGGTAAAGTAAGTGGGGACTTGGGAGCAGCCATGGTAAATGATTTGAGAAAAATATCTCAGCAGTTTATTTCAGGTTCAGCAGTGAGACAAGGACCCAAGCAACAATCTCTCACACATCTAACTTGGGCTTTTTACTTATGTAGACTAGACTCTCAGAAGGTTCCTGCCACTAGAGACATGTAAAGACAGTAAGTATTAAGCATGCCAGCTTAAAGGCAAACGGCACCGAGAGGATGTCAAAATGTGAAATCCAGTGAGCAGGATTTTGGTGGAACAGAGGCCATTAATGGACGGCAAGAGATTTAAAGAAAACCCATGAGGGCAAAGAGCGGGAAAAGTAACGAAAGCTTTTGTAGAAGCTAGCCAGGAGATGGGGAGACATGGCTTTAGAGTAAGAATAATACCATAAAGATTGATAACGGACACAAAGAGGAAAATAGGGCGGTGAGTAAAAAGCTTGTGGAAAGTTCTTCTGGCAAAACAAGAGATAATAGCCAGTACGGGGAGAAAGCTATAAGGGCAAAGAGCAGAGGCAGTATACACAACTAGTGTGAACACCAGTATCGAGCAAACTAGCAAACAAGGGATATTGTTATGGCTTTGCATCTGAAATCAAAATAGACAGGGGACACAGCAAGATAGGTAGAGGCAACAAAATGGCAACTAAAGTGGCAATTATAACCAGCAAGTAACCCAGGGTTGCGTTCCGATAATCCAAAAATCAGCTCCTAAATTCTAACCCTATCTCCTATTCCTTGACCTCTGAGTGAAACGTCACGGGGTTAAGAGATAGTGGATAGGAGAATTCAAAAGGATTTAGGAGAAGAGACTGCGGTGCTTAGAGAATCCGAATGCACTTTCACTATCTGACGTGTTTATGATGCGCCAGTGGACGTCATAAATGTGCTTCTGCTGCTGTGGGGAAACTATGGAAACTACAGTTTTCTATACAGCGGACTACAACATGGATGTTTAATAAGAACGAGGGACTACTGTAAACTCATCCCGAGACTCTGCACCGTGCTCTGATGCTGTTGCTTTATGCTTTATGAACGGGGACAACAGAGAAACATATTCTTCATGACCAAAGTTGGAATTTAAATAAAAAATTAAAGTGAAACTTATGCTCGTCACCCTCTCCCTCCGGTCCACATTAATACAAATGATCCCAATACGTATGATTGTATGAACTATTAAAAGATCTTAAAATAAATACAAATGTATTTATTATAAACGTTAGTCCTTAACACCTATCACTGTGTATATCACCATTCAAACATATTTTAAAAGTTGAACAAACTCCACACAGCTCAGTGAAATGTTGACTTTATTTGATCATTTCAGTAAAAACTAACGTTCATATTTCTCTTTTTGATTATAATACTGATGAACGTTCAAAACAAAGCACTTTGGCAACTTACCACATACGTTTTAAAAAGCTTAATAAGCACCGTAACTTTCATGATATCATTTCTCCCATTATCGGTTGTGTCCGTGAACGGCCGACTGTTGCGTGACGTCAAATGTTGCGGCTGCAATGCATTGTGGGGCAGCATTTTCTCCTCTCCTTTCGGTTAGGGAGGTCCAGTGGTTCCGAAGCTAAAGGAGGTTATAAAGGAAGTTTGAAACCTCCTTTCCTTTCATTTGGAGAATTGGAACAGCACTTATCATGGCTGCCAGTGACGTACTTCCGGGTCATTTCACTCCGTTAGGAAGGTTCCTAAGCTAAATGGACTATTGGACTTCAGCCCAGGACTAAAGCTGAGACAACAAGTGGGCAGTGGAAAAGAGCTGAACACCAGTGGACATCCAACTGCTAAAGTAAAAAGGGTAGGACGGCAATTAAAGTGAAAAGTTAAAATTAGCCATGAGCTAATCAGAGCATGATACATCTGAAAGTAGCAAATAGTATACACCCTGATATTAGTCTTGATTAGAGAATAATACTGCGGAGTGGAACCGTTCTCCCAGGAAAGGACTAAAGGAGTAAAAACCTTGACAGTAGTTTTGTGTTGAACTTATGTAAGGAATTGATACAACTTTATTGGTTCTGCTTATTGATCTTACTCTTCATCAATTCCCAATCAAGTGTTGGGTGGAAAAAACAAACATATATTTGTCAAGATCAATTATTTCAGTACAATAACATGTCTTTTGGAGACTGCAACAGGCAACATTAATAGATGACCGAGGAGTAAACCAGGATGTGTTTTGCAAGGTATTGCTTGTATTGAAACAGAGATATAAAAGTAAGAAAGCAGAGTAGAGCAGAGAGGGTTACAGAGATATGAGAAAACAGACAGAAGGAAGGGAGACAAAACAAGGACAGGACATAATACTAAATAGAGAGCATCAGGGAGAGCTGAGTTGGTTTCAAAGCAGGCGAAATCAATGGTTGTAATGACGAAATGTGTTCAACTACTCAGACTCAAGACAAAAAGATACACAAACCTGACACTGTATTGATGGGAGGCAATAATTGCAAGGAAAAGAGGAGCTGTCAAATGAATAATCATGCTCTGAAGTAATCCTTTAACTTCCAGCTTCAGAAACCTGATCAGCAGTCAATAACCTGATATTCTTAAATGTATAACATACTGTAGGTAGGGCATTCAGAGCAACGGTATATCAGCAAACAGCTATTTGTCATATAAATATAAAAAAAGAGTTATGTACATCGTGAAGTCAAGTACAGAATGAAGTCACACCTGCTTTGACTGTGCTGTTATCCAATAATTCATGTTTTGAAAGTTTACAATGCTGGCAATATTTAACACCACATTGTTACTTTCTTTCTGTGAGAATTTTTTTTTTATTGTTCTGGTTTTTATTGGTCTGTTTGCATATACAAAGATTTCCAACAAGGGGAAGTATTACTTTGAAGCAGTGCAGAGAAATTAACCGGAACGTTATTCCTCTTGGCGATGCGTGCCTGTATCCTAGATGATTAATTCCAAGGTTTAACAGAGCTCGATGTAAAATAAACAGGTAGAAATACTTTCTGTTAATATCCAATATCTCAGACATGAAATCTGCTGTTGTGAGTTATACTGTTTGTTTTAGATTCAATTATTGTAATTTGATGGATAAAGGGATGTCATACAGTTACATATATTAGTAATTACCATGTAATTGGTGTGTTTTCATATCAGCTTGGAAGTAAATGTTAAAATTCACAACAGGAACAAAGTATGTCATAGTTTTTACACCACAAATTGACACCTATCTAAATCCTCCATGAAAACAGATTCCCTTGTTTTCCTTCACTGTCATTTCAATAAAAAAGTATGTCAAACAAACAAAACAAAAATGGGACTTTACATAAAGAAGAGAAAGATGTGTGCTGTTGAAACCGGTAAAGCCCCAGTTGCCTCCATGTTTGCTAATGCAAAGCTCACGCAGCAAGAGTTGCCGGGCAGAGAACAACCAACTTACCTGAGGCTTTAAAAAGTCCCAGAACATTCGGTGTCTTATTTTGTTTGGATACAAAGCTCAGAGCGTCAAATCTCTCTCTTAAGAGAAGACAAGCGTAGAAATGTGGGTCTCTGTAGCATGACAGTGCTTCACATCAACAAAACCACGGCTGTCAGCTGAGGGAGGGGAAAGAAGTAGATGAAAAATGGAAGACAGGTATCAAGACGAGTGGATACTGTCACAAACATTTCTGTCAATCATAAGACTGTGCGCTACCACTGAATATTTCTCTGAGTCCTAAAGTGTCAATTCCAATAACAAAGTTTACTTGTCAGCTGGGGAGTAAAAATGCAAGTTTGGGTGAATGTACTTTGTCAGGTCTGGACTTTATTAACTGAAAAATGGGAACTTTGAGAAACATTCATAAAAAAATCCAAAGAGAAAGAAGAAATAAAGAAACATTGCATAGTTGATTAGTATGATTTACATATGTTATATCTCAGTATATAGAGATGTTTGTCAGGCTTAAACTGAATGTCCACAACACATGTAGTGTATATGTAAAGGTGATGAGGAGGATGCAATACTTAAAGAATGGTTAAAACACCTGTAGAATTGTTTCTTTGCTGCAAGTTGAAACATTGGAAGGGCTGAAGGTTGATTAAGGCGAGACATGGCAGGCAAAAACATCGTTTTTCAAGTACTGGTCAATTTTGAGATTTTGTGCTATTTTGATTCCATAACATGTTTTCTTTCAGGCTTTTGGAAGGAAAACGTACAAAATACACATTTAAGTGTTTATTTTACTATAGTTTGTCTATTTGCGTCTGTAGATTTCTCCTAAATTCACCAAAAGTTAGCATTCTAACGTAACATAAAGTACCGCGACCGCTGTGTGCACCATGTCAACAGAGGTATCGCTGGAAAGCTGTGTCTCTCCTGCACAATCTCATCGGATCTAAATATGGTCATTTCCTTTGTATCAGCAACCAATCGTGAAAGCACAAAGGGGTCTTAAACCAAGAAACGGCTGGTGTCAATTTCTGACAACGTGATTCGTTCAGATGCGTCACGTGGTGTGCTAAAACACATTTCCTGGTTAGCTTTCAGCTAGAAATTGAAATCTCAAAATGCCAAAAGAACGGCGAAAAAAACGTTCACAGAGAAGACGACAACAATTGTCACTTGCACGAAGCAAGGTTATAAAAAGAAAAAAATGACCCTGAACATGAAATACCTTCACGGAGTGCGTCGATGCGCAAGCTGTCATCCAAAGAACAGGAGGGTTTAGCTAGCGCCTCACTGCAATCTTTAAAGGTCCTTTTCTCAAAATGAGTTTTTTCTCCTACTCTGAGTTCGAAATGTCAACTTTAGTAGCACGTACATACACCAAACCTTCCAGTTATATTCCTATCAATATTATGAAGGCTTTTACAGAAGGGTTTGTTCATATATAATTCATAGCCTGAATTATACAACATTGTATACCTACAAACATGGCGAAAATGGATATTTTAGGGCTGTTGACAGTATTTTCTGATTTATGGAGTGATAAAAAGAGATATCCAATATCCCTTCTGTAAAAGCCTTAGATACTAATATGACTACAAAATGAAACAAGAATTTTGAATCTGGCTTTATCCAAAGTTCAGATTTCGATTCCTGAAATGTGTTAATATGTGCATATTTAATAAGATAATGGATAACTTGCATATTTAAACATGCTATTTCAGAAAACTTGTAATACAAAAGACAATTGCCTTATTGTAAGTAATTAACTGGAGAAATGTCTAGCTGATACCTTTAAGTTAAAAAAAATTACCCTATTCACCTGGGGTGTCTCGCCTTAAAACATGTGTCAAAACATTCCTATACAATATAACTTTTCATGCAAATTGGTCTACACCAGTAAACAATAGTTACAGATTCCTGTTGTTACAGATTCCTGTTGGCAATTAATTGTGCCTTCATCATTTTTCTTCAAACCATGCAATAGGAACAAACTATCTACATACTAGATCAGGGGTGGCCAACCAGTCAGAGGTTAAGAGCCACATGTTTTCTATGTTACTGCAAGGAGCCACATCAAACACACAGTCACTGATACCGCTTGTTTCAGTTTTTTGTTTTCTGGAGACAAGATTTCAACCACGTCACTGATTCATTTTTGTGGCATTGGGATATATTTTTAAAATCCTCTGGAGCAGAGAGAGGAGCTGTGTATTATTGTTATTGATTAATGCATCAGTGTTTCTTATAGGGTCAAAAACACTAAACCCACAAATTAAAATGAAAGCGTTTAGTTTATTTAATAAAAGAGCACATATTCAATGTGAAAAGTGACAGTAGTTATAGATTATTTGCAATTTGATGCTATATATATATTTTTTAAGTATATATATAACACCTTGAATTTCAGGGGGGGCGCGGGGCTCCGTTGGCGGCTCGCAGTGCTCCTCCAAGACAATGGTAGGGGAAACACTGAATAGTGTTTAATCAACGATAGGTTTCCCCCCCTCAAAGGTGATTGGTTCACTGCATTGCAGGTATTATTGTGATTGGCTGTTGGGCCACATCAAAATTAGACGCGCTGTCATCCTCTCATACTGACACCTGACACCACACGTATACACACATAGGGAGAGCCGGGACGAAAGTAACACGGGACGAAAGTAACGGAGCGATTTTATCCAAGCCCAAACAACTTTGACCGGCCAAATTACGTCAGAATGATCAGCATTCAATACTTAACAGACCTACTAAATATCAGGTTTAACTGTCGATACCAAGTCAAGAATTGCGATTCCGATTATTTTTCTTAAAAAACGGGAAACAGTCTTAAATGTAATTATTGTGCTTTATGTCACACCAGAATCATAACCATAACACAAACTTTTAAACAATGAGAACAATAAATAAAATAAATGACAAGAATTCGTATTAAATACAATTAATACATGTAATACAGACAGGCCTCGTGGTGTCCGTAGGCTTGCCCTCACTGTCAGAGATATAGCTAAAATATTTCCAAATTTTGCTTCTGGCGTATTTTTTGTCAACAAGCCAAGGCGCAGCGGCAGTTGCACTCCCACTTGCAGCCATGCTTCTCGTTTTCTCACATGCTCTGGCAGCTAGCGCGTGCACGAGAGAGGGGAGGGATTTAGAGCGTGCTTGAGAGGGAGGGACTGCAGGCACGGCTGCAGTAGTGATGGGAATTCCGATTCCCTTCGGGGACACAAATCTTTTGATTCAGTTCACTTGAAAGATTCGTTCACTGATTCGTTCACCGGTTCGCGAACGACTTCTGGTGATTTGCACGTTCGCGAACGATTCGTCTTTGTACTTAATTCGTTCAGTGAGTCTTCACTACTGCCGAAGTCCGTACAAGAAGTTTGCTGGCGTAACATTTATGATATTAAAACACATTTTACACCTCAACTTGTTGCCCCATGAATTATGCTCTGGGAATAGGCTACATATTATTTAAGAAATATCATTGGCCATTGTTAAATCTCTCATAAATTTGTGCCTGACTATACGATGTATTACAGCAGGCTAGCACGTTATACTTTCAAACCCATGCACGTACTATGTGGCCTAACTTAAATCCCAAAGCATTAAACTCCATTTGGCGGAATTCAAAGTGAATACAAAAATATATATTCTACATCGGTGACGATTTATTCATATTCTATGTACCCATCTATGTTTACCTTTAGCTAGCGGCTAAGCTAGTGGGACGCTACGGAGCCCAGCTATCCGCCCTCTGAAGCTTTTAGGGCCGACAGGGAGAGGAGAATGTCCCGCTAACGCTGTGTGTTTTTCACATTAGCGGGACGCTATGGAGCTCAGGTATCCACCATCTGAAGCTTTTAGGGCCGACAGGGGGAGGAGAATACAACGCTGTGTGTATTTATCGCTAAGCTAGCTGGACTCTACGGAGCCCAGCTATCCGCCCTCTGAAGCTTTTAGGGCCGACAGGGAGAGGAGAATGTCCCGCTAACGCTGTGTGTGTGTGTGTATTTCACATTAGCGGGACGCTATGGAGCTCAGGTATCCACCATCTGAAGCTTTTAGGGCCGACAGGGGGAGGAGAATACAACGCTGTGTGTATTTATCGCTAAGCTAGCTGGACGCTACGGAGCCCAGCTATCCGCCCTCTGAAGCTTTTAGTGCCGACAGGTGGAGGAGAATGTCCCGCTAACGCTGTGTGTATGTTTCACATTAGCGGGACGCTATGGAGCTCAGCTTTTAGGGCCGACAGGGGGAGGCGAATACAACGATGTGTGTATTTATCGCTAAGCTAGCTGGACGCTACGGTTCAGGTATCCGTCCTCTTTATGGCGGACAGGTTGAGGTGTGTGTGTGTGTGTGTGTGTGTGTGTGTGTGTGTGTGTGTGTGTGTGTGTGTGTGTGTGTGTGTGTGTGTGTGTGTGTGTGTGTGTGTGTGTGTGTGTGTGTGTGTGTGTGTGTGTGTGTGTGTGTGTGTGTGTGTGTGTAACGGAGCTCAGGTGAGAGGGCTCTGATTACAGTACACTGTAGGAAACAGTTCTGAACTGTTTCCGCCAGTTCTTTAAGACTCAAACAAACGAATCGTTTTGTGGGAGGAATCAGTTCATCTCGTTCACTTCAAAGATTTGTTCCAAAAGAACGAATCGTTCGCGAACGACCCATCACTAGGCTGCAGTGCAGGGAGTGGAAGCAGAGCACTGAACACACACGGCTCTTATTAAAACAGCGCTTTCTCACCGGAGTACTTTCCCCCGTCATTCTTAAAGTACCGATACTAATGAAACGGAGGAATCGTAACGTTTTTAACGACAGGGTATCGCGGTATACCTTTCAAGTATCGGTACACCGTGCAACACTAGTCAGGAGTCAGTGTCTCTCCCCCAAACTCACACATATACAATTCGATATGAACTGAAGAGCCGCATGAAACTAGGCAAAGAGCCGCATGCGGCTCGAGAGCCGCGGGTTGGCCACCCCTGTGATGATGAAACATACAAAAACATGTATGGAATTGAAGTCTTCCTTTAGAACAGAAGAACCAGAGATGGAAAGGAAAACTGAGAAATGCATATGAAAGAAAGCTTGCCAGTCAGGGAGAGACATAACAACAGAAACCAGGGTTTAAGGTTAAATGGTTTGTAAAAACAGAAGAGACAATGGAACAGGGGGAAAGCACTCAAAAGCTTTGTGTCCTTTACATGTGATCAGTGACAGGTCAAACAGACAGGCCTTTGGGGGAAAGAAACAGAGGATACCAAAAAAGTCAATGCTAGCTTTGATTCATTCATCAGTGCCACATAGGGAAAGAGTCCAACACAATGCAAATGCATAAGGTCAGAATTGATACAACCAGGGAATGGATAAGATAACGAAAGCAGCCCTGCAACAAATGGGACGTTTGTTGAAGAAGGGCAATTAAAATAATATATTATTTTGTACTCTCCTTTATTTTATATTAGAAAAATACATCAAGAGACACAGGTTTGAGTCCCGCAAACATCTGCTCTGCTGACATGTTTGTGAGCAGCTCACTGAATGCCAACCAGCTCCAGGGATGTTGTTCAGTGAGTGACCCTGCACTGTGACCTACCACCTGTGGAGGAGCTGCAAGTGAAAACTCAACTTCCCTGAAGGAATTCATTCAAGCTTTGTAGCTGCTCCACAAACTTCTGCTGCTAACTTACCATATCAGTACTTTAAAAATAGCAAATGTGTTGCATGCCAAATACTGTATATTTAACTCCAAAAGAAAGTAGATATAACATGTGTATCCCATTAAACTATTGGTGAGCAACTAAAAGTGTTTGAAATATATGGGTTTTTGAAAGTGAATTAATTAACCTGAAAATGTTTTACCCTTATAATTACACGCAACTGAAAGGCTAATATATGCATTTGTAGATACCTTAAGATAGGGGGCACATTTAAAGAATAAATGGAGGTCAAATGTCATCAAGAAAGGAAGGAAATGTCACTGAATGGTTTTATAAGTGTGACAATTTGAATCATAACCTATAACCTTCAGAATAGCCAAATAATAGCCAAGGAAGGACGACATTGGTTTGTTGTGTTCAGACATCATTTCCTGTTACTGTACATTTGTCCTAGAGAGTTTCACAATAAATCAAGATGTCTTATCTTTAGCCTTTCTTGGAGGCCAACTGAGAACAAAGGACCATTTTTCATGGTGACAATCAGTGATGCCCGCTGACAAGTGACACAAGTCATGAGAAGGGAATCCGTTTTTAGAAACTGAAGTGAGGACAGCAAGTCATACTTATTTGCCCGAGGAAAACAGAGAGATCAGTCAGCAGAAGTACTGAGCCCGGTCACATTAAAAAGCCACAGAGTCTGAGCTCTGATACTATTCTGGAGTGTTTCTGTATTTTTACACTTGAACTTTCCAAGAAAAGAGCCTTGTAAAAGTTGTTAAACATTCTCTGCTAAAATGAACGCAGCTAAGTGGTTTGATAGTGTTGCCTGGTCAGCCACAGTAGGCAAGTCTTAATGTAAAATCAGTGCTATTTAAGATATTCACTCTAGACTCCTTGACATATTTGTTCATTTAGAGTTTTAGACAATTATCTAAAGTATATCTGAGCTACAGTCTATTGTCATGAAAGTGGCACTGTATGTAAATACAACAGTGATTAAATGCAACATAAATGTGAAAATCCAAAATCATAAAGTCAGTTGAGTCAGACATTTGGATACACATGTTTGCAGCCAGTGTTCAAGATCTAACAACATGAAATGTCCCATTTATAACCTGAAAGAATATAAAGTGATGGAGACAGAAAGGCGGAAACGAAATTGAAAGGGTAAAACCACGACAGGATGAGAGGTATTGTGAGAAAGGGAGAGAGCAACGGTTGAATGACTTCTTCGCCTACGGGGTGAAATCATCCAGGACATTGACAGAACACAGTCACTGGTCTGTGACCAATTGAAGACACTCAATGCATACAGTAGACTGTGCGTGTTCACATGCATGTATGTGTATGTTCTCTTAATGGCTCCCACAGTGACATTGATTGATCATCACAGTCCCTCCTGGTCCATGTTTGGGTACCTCGTGTGTGTGTGTGTGTGTGTGTGTGTGTGTGTGTGTGTGTGTGTGTGTGTGTGTGTGTGTGTGTGTGTGTGTGTGTGTGTGTGTGTGTGTGTGTGTGTGTGTGTGTGCACGTATACATGTGAACATCAGTAAACATACACACTCATGTCCTTCAGTAGCTCTGAAGAGGCAGTGAACCGCAACATTTCAGGACACTAGACAGAGTCTACTTCCAATAAACACAAACAAAGAGAACTGCATTTCAGATACACACACAATTTCACACAATATAAGAGATTATTTTTCACAGATACCGCACTAACACGCACATAAACAGTTGTGTGTATGATACATTGATACAGACAAACACAGTTGTCCTGCATAACAGGAGTCACTGACAGAGAAACTCATTGTCCTCCTGTATACATCTCAATGGTTGTTAATCATTCAAATCCAACCATCACAGTATAAGAGTAAGATATACTGTATATAGAAAGAGACAGAGAAAGGGAGCAAAATAGATGGGATAAGGAGGAAATAGGTGGAGGAAAGAAGGTAGAAGAGAGTGGATTGATGCCAGAAAGAGGAAGAATGGAGAAGAGAAACATTAGGAGGAAGAGAAAGGAGGAGAGACGAAGGAAAAGACGAGAGGAAATCAATACAAGTGAGATGGCAGCAAAGGAGGGAAAGGGGTCACAAATCACCCAAGCCAATACTGTGTGTGCCAATAGTCTGTGTGTGTGTGTGTGTGTGTGTGTGTGTGTGTGTGTGTGTGTGTGTGTGTGTGTGTGTGTGTGTGTGTGTGTGTGTGTGTGTGTGTGTGTGTGTGTGTGTGTTTGTGTGTGTGTGTGTATGTCACAGGTCAGTGCGAGACTAATAACCATTCACACTTTGGCTAATGGAGACAAAGTAAGTAACCTAGTACACAATATGTCATTAGCACTTCTCAAGGCTAATGGAGATATACTGAGGTTGTACAGTACGAGCGTTGCTTAAGCAAACACTGAAAATGCCCTTCACAATAAGATATCTAATCTAGACAAATTATGCTGGTTCTCACCTTAAATCACATTAATTCAGAGGAAGATATGGTTAGCATGTTTAAGCAAATGACACTGCTAATAAAGCTACTGTCTGCTCTGAGGAAGAGGGCAGGTTGCTTTTTGTGTTTGTTTGAAGTACTCCAGTTAGCTCTGTTTGTAAACTGAGACAGGCAGTGGAGCAGTTTAGAGAATAATGCTTCTTCCTCCAATTTAGAGGAAGACCTCAGGGAATCCTACGCCCCCCCCCTCCCTCAACCTGCCTGTGACCTTCACCTGGCTTACCCTCCTTCCAGCTGAGGCTCCATGTGGCCAATTTCAATAAATGTATTGAGCCGTCTGAAGCTCACATGTACTGTAGCTACACTTTCCGTTCATTATATAGAAAAATAGATGTTCTTACTAACTCATTAGATGGAGTAACTTTTTATTTGCAATTTAAAACAAATTGCACAAAGACGACCATATGGTGCCTTGTACTCCTGGAGACAAGGACACTGAATGAAATGGACCCATCACAATGCAATTTACATCTGTACGTTTGTTTTCCGTTTTTCAAAACATCCTTCTTCCTCCTTGCTATGATCTAATACCTATTTTATAGTTCTTTTTTTTCCTGCAGTATAAAGATAATAATAACATGTATTCTAATCATCCTGTTCAACTAGATCACGATGTATCATGATGCAAGGTATTTCAAACCCAAATATTGCGCTACCTTTTGGAGTAAAAATAAAAGAGAAACATTGTTAGAAAGTCAGAGTTGGAGTACGCAAGAAAGAGAAATAAAAGTGCCCAGCAGGACTCCTATCATCTTTCTCCTCAGTGTGACTTCCTGATATCTTTTGGCCTTTCCAGCCCTCTCAAAGGCACCCTCCAACCGCATCGCTCCCTCAGCATCCCTCCAACCGCATCGCTCCCTCAGCATCCCTCCATCAGCATCGCTCCCTCAGCATCCCTCCATCAGCATCGCTCCCTCAGCATCCCTCCATCAGCATCCCTCCCTCATCATCCCTCCATCATCCCTCCCTCAGCATCCCTCCATCATCCCTCCCTCATCATCCCTCCCTCAGCATCCCTCCCTCATCCCTCCATCATCCCTTACTGATCTCCCCTGCTTTCTTTAGGCTCAGGTTTTATCTACCTGTGCTCTCTCCAATTTCAGTCAGTTGGAATTAGAGTAGAACAAGAAACAGCATGGCGCAAAGAGAAAGGAAGAAAAAGGGAAGGGAGAGGATGGGATAGAGTGAAAAGACAGAGATAATAAAAGCAGTAAGGGGGCCATAGCTCCTAGCTGTGTCTGAGAAACAGCAGGAAACAAACAGGAGAAAACAGCTTACAGAGTTCTGTTTTCACACAGATAAACAGACCAGTCGCTGTGCATTCACCAGCTATAGTCCTATAACAGCTTACTACTGTATGTGGTATGTTGCATGACATAGTACTGTATTCATAACCTTGTCATAATCTGATCATCTTTTGTTCAAAGATAACATAAACGTTTTTCATGAAAGCAAAAAGGCATTTCTTCATTGCATTTTATATGTAAAAAAAAAAGAAGGAATTAATGTTCCAGTCTCCAAACATCAACAGCTCTTGATATTGCATAATGTCCCCATGTTATCTATTTATTCATTTCATTTTCACATGTATGGATTATGTGGATTATGGTGTTGAGGAGATTAGTGTCCTAGAGCAGCCATTTGTTTTATTAAAGTGGCATTAATATGGCTTTGTAAAATGTACATGAAGCATCAATTAAAGCAGCACAACAATGGATAACAAAATCATGTTTCCACGTGGCCTGAAGGTCATTTCAACAGACAGGAACACTCAATGATAAAAGTGGACTTATTTTAAGAACTCATTGGGTTAGATGTTGTTAGAAACACAGAGTCAGCAATATAACTACTGTAACAAATCATCAAGGGTGTCTTGAGCCTTGAGAGACCACATGGTATCCATCTCATACATTAGAGCCTAAATCCATGGGTTGTTAATTGAACAGAATTTCCTCTCAATAATGTGCCGCCTGGAATGAAGCAGCTGCAAATCAACGGCTGATAGGATACTAATAAATGACTTGCAGCTGTGTGTGATGACAATAATGCCCATTGAGAGTTTGGAGTGGGGAAAAACGAGGGAACAGAAGGAAAACCATAGATGATTATGGGGGATAGACATATGTCATCTCATTTCACTTATGGGAAGGCCCAGAAGGCTGTGAGAGAAAAATGTTCTTTACAATGACATTTTCAGCTTTCTACTAGTCAATGATTTAAGTCAATGCCAGTTTTTTCAAGTAGGGCTAACGCAAAATGCAAATATCTTCAGAGATAAATGACCTAAAAGATACAGATTGGATTTGTCTTTTCTGAGAGTTTATCTTAAATGCTAAACCTCCTCAGGTTAAAGGTGATACAGAATAGGATAGGAGATCAGAAAATAAATATAGAACAAAGTAAGTTGACTAAATGAATAATACATGACAAATGAAATGAAAAATGTATGAAATGAAAAAAAAAACAAGAAAGAACAATAATTAAATATTCAAGACAAAGTGGGAATTAGACCGAGAGATAAAAAGGGAAAGTGCTTTTCAAAATAAATGCTTAAGCAATCAAAACAAGTTATGGTTAAAAATGATAACCAAAAGAATAACAAGACTTTAATATTATTCAGTAATTTGCCACTGTGTGTATATCTGTGTGTTTCTATCTGTACTTGTTGTTTCACCTCTCTCATGTTTACTTCTTTCAGGTTTTGTTGCATTTATTCTCCTCTTCCTTGACTGTTGGAGTGTGACAGCTAAATCAAACTGTACTGCTCAGTTGCCTCTGTCTCCTTCTTGGGTTTGAGACTGTGTCAGACCCACTAAAAACAACACACACACAAGCACTCACAAACACACGCACACACACAAACACACACACAAACATATAGACACACACACATGCACCCAAACAAACACACACATATCCAATGTTTGGCTCCAGGGTCTGCTTTGTAATACAAAGGTAAATCTTTGTTGGGCAAGTCGATGTGTCAACTTGAGTCCAAACTTCAGCTTCCTTAAAATTGCCCTTCAATATACACATTGACATATCTAACAGTGAGTGCATAGAATACAGTATGTGCTACCTATTTTGCTGGCCTGTCTCAAGTGCAAAACATAGCAATTCACCCACTGGCATGCTGATTTGTGCTACTATTGACACCACTGTGTATTTCCTTTAACAGATACCATTTATCGGGACTTTTAAACTGCTTTCAGCCTGTGTTTAATCACTCTCTCTGGGGACTCAGGCTCATTAACAGGCAGGTGGAGACCCATAAGCTCAGCTCATGTCAACCTGAAGTCTAAGAAAACCGGTTGTGTACGTCTTTGTCTTCCTGCCAAAGCAACAGCATGATTCATCATTACCTCTCCAGCAGAATAAAACCGTGTGCTGACAAGTGACAAGTGTGGAACTTTGGCCGCAGTCCAGTAAGCAACTGTGGATCCTTTTAAACTGTCCTGTGACCATCACAGTCCACTGCACTGGCAGACAGGCAGCTGTGAACAAACGTCTGACATGTGACTCAGCTCTCAGTAAAAGTAACTAAACATCTGAATAATAGCTTTAACCTGTTTGCCTACAGTGCACCAGTGGGACAACCTGGGGAAGATGTTGGCCATATTTTCTGTATGTGTGACAATTTTATAAACACAGAGCAAAATCTCATCATTGTCAGGCAGGAAGAGTCGATTAATGAGGGGCAAAATGCTTGATTTTGATATACAATAGGGAACTTTAGATTAGTTAAAATATGATTTGGATGTTTTGCTCACTAGGACATATGGTATACACATAGTATATAGTTAAAATAGTCTGGTAAGCACCATGTTGGCAATAAGGTATATACATTTAAAATATATGGATATTGTTCATCTTTTTTAACCCATTTTTTGTTGGACATTTAGCAGCAAAGTTCCAACATCAGCTGTGCATTCATGAGTGTACTGAGTTTAAAAAAGTGTTCTTAAAAAAGATCCCCTGTGAATAAAAATGACTTGTCTCTACAAAGTCAGAGGTTTTTACCTGTCAAAAATGTCATGACTCAAAGGAAAAACAGTTTTAAAAGTCTCTGAACACACTATTTCCATGGCAGTTTTAATTATATGACTTTTCCGATCCATTTTTCACAGTATGGGCTGATTTGTCAGCGTTCTTTTGCTCTCTCTGATAGATCTGTGAACGAGTTTAAAAATACAGGCCATGCACTCACCTGAGTTTTCGTCCACTCGCTCCTCGACGGTGTGGTCCTTCTGATGGACCCATTCGCTGTTGCATTTGAAATAAATCTGCGTGGCGGGTGTTGCTTTGCAGTAGAGATTGACGGGTTTATTTTTGACGATGTAGCCTTCCTCCGGTTCAAACAGGAAGTGAGGTAAGGGCTCCGGAGGGTCGGAGGGGAAGGTTTCTGGGAGCTCGCTCAGACTCAGGAAATCATCATCATCTCTCACTGGGGGAAGAGGAGAAGAGAAAGGTTAGAATTATGACAGTCACTGCTGTGTTTTTTTATAGATTTCAAGCTCAATTGGTCTTTTTTTGTATTGATGCAGTTTGAGGTGCAACCGAGACAGAATAGGTAAAGGGAGGAAATGCCTAATTCTTTCAATCATTTATTATTGTTCTGTGATTCACACCAGTGAGCAGCAATACCCCCTAAACTGAGTGTGTATGAGGCAACGCCGTTTTTATCTGATCACTAATAATTGCCATGTCTCAAGCTGGTGGCCTGGAGCTAAATTGTCTTCCACTGAGCCATAAAATGCAAATTCAAACAGCAGCTGATCGGTGTGTCCTTTTGTGGAAACCTTCTGGCTATCAAAGTTATTTCCAGAAACCATCCCCTTCCCACAAGACTTAGATTTTGTTATACTGCAAAACTACACGAAAACATCTCCACAAATCTACTCAGTAACGTTTGTTATAGGTTATCACAGGTTTCAGAGGCTCACACATAAACATCCATCCTACAAATACATTGTGTAGACATGCACACTCTTATTCAATCGGACTCAGAAACACTTAATACCCAAGACAAATTATTTCGATATGGTCATCAATGTTCAAATAAATGTCAGTGCTAATGTGAGGATAACGATTCAATAACAATAAACATAAAGTAGGTATTGGAATTGGTTTACTTTGTGAGTCCTGATCTTCTAACCGCCGTCAACTAAATTTAGTGTTGCCATGAAATTGAGCTGTTTTAAAAACTGGTGTAACTGGACTTTAAAAAGGTAATTCTGAACGTGAAAACCTCATTTTGCAAACACTAAAGGTTCTGACACACCAAGCTGGGCTGCAATGAACCTCTGTCACTTTAATATGTACGTCCCGCACTGTTAGTCTCCCATTCTAAGCAGCTTTTTTGGCCAATTTACTTTCAGCATGTTCAATCAGTGCAGGAGCCTGTGTGTTCGAAAAATCAATCTGAAGGGCCTTTTAAATAGAATTGGAAACAGAGCAAAATAAGGAAACCGGTGAGAGGAAAACAAACTAAAGTCGTGAGGGCACACTTTTTCATTTTTATTTTTCATTTCATCTGATCATTCTGTTACAATAATTTGTTATACAGTATGTAACATTAGCTTACATTTAATTTAGTGGATACTTTTTATTCAAAGCAACTCACAATGAGTGCATTCGACAATAAAGAAACAATCAAAAAGTAGGAATCCTGTTAGTAAACTAGCTTCCAATAAGCTGACCACTGTGAGTGACACTGCTGGCTTTCTAAGTATTATGTATCATAAGACAGGGCAGTGTATTCAAAGCTCTACTATTCACAGTTCTCCTTTTGAATGACGAATACAGACTACCACCTACTGCTAGTATGAAGAGTTATTTCCTCTCAAGCTGAGGCAAAACATACAATGTAGTTGTTGGCCATTGCCTGTTGTCCTTGCAGTGGGTTCAAGTTTAACTTTTTGGCCAAGATGCAGGCAACGCTAGGTGACGCTACACGGTCGGCTTTTGTCCCGCTACTTGTTTTATGTTGGTCTGGGCAGAAAAACGTTGTCCTCTTCCTCCAGCCTGCTCTCTATCTTCAACTATCCTTTCAGCCTGCTTCAAACTTTACGCCCACCCATGGCCTCAATCAAAGGTACACCTTCAATGTTTTGTCACCAGGTTGCCAAGGTCACCAAAACACAGAGGATTACAAGGACAGGAAGCGGAATAGGTATTTTTTTTACTTTCCTCTGATAGACACACTTGCACACAATGCACCTTCAGTCCATGCACACACACACACACACACACACACACACACACACACACACACACACACACACACACACACACACACACACACACACACACACACACACACACACACACACACACACACACACACACACACACATTTGCTTCTAACTTGTAATTTCCTTCCACTCCATCATCATCATCCAGTTTCATTAAAACTGTCTAGACCTTTTACTGTGTGTGTGTGTGTGTGTGTGTGTGTGGGTGTGTGTGTGTGTGTGTGTGTGTGTGTGTGTGTGTGTGTGTGTGTGTGTGTGTGTGTGTGTGTGTGTGTGTGTGTGTGTTGCTCACCTACATGTAGAGAGCTGTGACTCATGGGAACATGTGTACACACACATTTTTGACAGAGCTTGAAGGTTTTCCGTCGCTAATGTGTCATGGCTACAGTCACACGTAAACACAATATACGAAAAAAGCAACATATAATTGCACATGTATACGCCTGTGCACACATACACATGCACATTTCTCTAACTGTGTTTATAGTCATTATCTTTGAGAAGAGCAGAGTGCTGTGGGCTACGAGCTAAAAGCAGCTTAGGTAAAACAACAAGACACAAACGGGGGAAAACATAAGTAGGCAGCGTCCCCACTTTGATGTCAAGAAGCTGACATGTTCTCTTTTAGATTTCTAATTAGTTCTCTGACAGTATGAAAACTGACAGACATTTTTATAGCAATATTTCATTATCTGTGGGAAATGTACTCCCGCTATTTATTTATCCAGTGTTAGGCTATATGAAGCAATTTTCATGTCAGTCTGTTTCTCATATGCTGCGCTGCCTTTCTCGTTCTTGTTACTTTATGTTTTTCCACCACTCTGCTTTCCACCCTCCTACCCCTCCCTCCTGATTTGCACATCTCCCCCAAGATCCATTCTCACCCTTATCTGTCATTCAGAGAGCTGGGGGGGTTCATTGCTCCGGAGCGACAGCTATAAAATATTGATTGGCACAAGAAACATGATAGCCAGAGAAAAGGGTGGGTGAAATAGAAAAAAGGGGAGGAACGGCAATACATTTTTCCTAGTTAAAAAACCTTTGGCTCAGAAATTGTTTCCCCCTTTGCGCCATCCTTGCCGCTCTAGCCCATCCTCTCTCAACGTATTTACCCCTTCATCCTGAAGCGTATCCCTTCCTCTTGCTTCTTCTCCTCTTCACCCACCCCTGCTCTCTTCTGATCTCCTGACAGAGTGAATTACTGGCACTAACAGCCCACCTCATAAACGTCTTGCCTGAATGCTGTCATTCTTAATGGATGGCCGTAGACGAACAATGTCCAGGTTCGATTTACGCCATGTAGGCTACTAAATATGCACCGGGGGCAAACATCTTATTTATTCCCTTGCTCGTGTCTATAGGTCTGCCCACTCTGGAAAACCTTAAAACCTAACCAATAAATGTCCGTAAATCTGCAAAGAATTATGTAATCAGAAGTAGCAAATCATGTTCAAGTGTATGTGACAAAGTGAGCCGATCTATCTTATGGACGGAGAGATTGTTGGATTAACAACAAAGGGGAAGAGGTAGATTTAGGACGGAAAATAAAAGGGATATTATTAACATTACTAGCATGGTGAAGAAACGTCTAATAAAACCAATACAAATTGTAGGATTCTCAATAATACTCATAAGAGTACAGTTAGAGTAAGTAATATATGGGGATGCTGAATACTAACATAGTTCCTCGCAACTATGAATGTTGGTCGTCCTACAAAATATGACCCTTCCAAGAAAACCGCTTGTCCTTTGGCCACTTAACAACAAAACTGTACCCTCACACTAAAACATATTTTCAAGACTATGTGGATGAGAACAGTGTCCGTGTCGTAAAGAAAGCCAAACACAGCCATATAGGGTCACAATGCCTCATGGGTAAGAGTGTGGGTTTTTATGTCCATGTGAATGTGTGTTAGGGTTTTATGTTCTTAGTAAGTGGTCTACGATCCGTATCAGTGCAGTAGCCATGGAAATCATGAGATCATACTTCTGACCCTCTTATCATCTAGTTAGAACCAGCAGCAGCTGTGAAAACATGAAGCAGAGACACAGGCACAAACACACACACAAAACACACACTAGGAAAACAAAGCAGAAACGATTCCTATCTATATCAGACATTTGTGCTGCCGAATTACAAAAGTCACACAGATGCATAAAAATATATATATCTCACACACACACACATTCAAACACTAGGTGTAATACAGTGTGTGCCCCCATATTTATATTTTATGTTGCTATCTCTTTCACACTCAAAGTACTTTCCGTCTCACAAACTTGGAACAGTACAAATACCCATTATTGCCGCTCATATAGCTGCCCACAGAATGTCTGCTATAACACACACACACACACAGGCACCTACATAAACTTACACACAATACACACACACACACACACACACATACACACACATACACACACACACACACATACACACACACACACACACACACACACACACACACACACACACACTTAAATAGACCTATTAGAACATTGAAAGGTTTAAGGAGTTAAGGGCAATGGAGGGAGAGGTGAGAAAAGAGAGCAGGTGAGGGATGACGGGACAGCAGGGAGCGAGCTAGTACATCATTGCTATGGAGCTAGATATACTGCCGCCCATTTCCACACACATGAAAACGCAGACACACATGTGCAGGCACAGTAAAACATGCAAACAGAAAGCATGCAAGCGGGCTACAAGAGCATGTCATTAATAAACAGGTACTTAAGTATGTCACACAAGCATGCAGCACACATACAGATCACATACTAATGCACACACGCAATATACAATATAACAATATATCCCTTTGTAAGACTGGTATTTAGAATATTAGTGCTGGTAGCTCAAGGAATGTCTTTATTGGAAGAAACAGTTGACTTACTATCAGATAATATAATAATATGATGTGGTTCTACAGGCCTTTACTTGTCTTTGGCCATGTATTGGTAAAGTATGTTTTACTGAGGAGGTTTTTTTCCGTGTTGCAAGCACAACATAATATATAAAATAACTTCCATTTACAGTCTGCTGTGTGAAGTTGTCAGGAACTATTACAGCATAAATGAGACAGGAATACTGGGAATACAAAGTTTGTTCTCGCAATCACAAACACTTAAACTTTCCTTTTTTTTTTTGTCCTTTCCTTCCCGTATGCAAGAATTGTTTTCAGCTGATAATTGGTTCGGATAAGGATTCAAAGCAAGGACTAGCAAAGTTATTGTTGTTCACAAAATGTATGATGTCAGTGTGTGTGTGTGTGTGTGTGTGTGTGTGTGTGTGTGTGTGTGTGTGTGTGTGTGTGTGTGTGTGTGTGTGTGTGTGTGTGTGTGTGTGTGTGTGTGTGTGTGTGTGTGTGTGCGTGTGTGTGTGCGCGTGCGTGTACGTGTTGATACACATTTTATATTTTATATATATATATATTGAAAGCTATTTGGAAGAGGAAACATGCACAACAAGACATGGCTGGGAGGTCTGTGTGCATATGGGGAACAATTCTCGGAGTCATCTATTGACATCAAGGGCAGACTAAGACAGTTAAACTACTTGACATTGCATGACAGGGAATTATACACAACATCCTGCAGAGTTATATTCCTTTTGAAAGAAGACACCAGGCAATGAGCAATCATCCACATCCACTGGAAACTTAATCAGGCACTTATCCTCAATCGGCACTTTGATAAAAGCAATAATATTCAAGACACTAGTAGACATGCAAATGTAGAGAATTAATCACACCATTATCTTTGTTCAAAGGGATAATTTAATGTACATATATTTGAGTACTACATACTTTTGAAAGCAGTCCTTAACTAAATTGTAGCTTTATGGAGTGTATCCCAGTCATTTTTGTTGGGAGATATTTATTAAACTATAAGGTCATTTGTGTCTTATTAATATGTGATTAATGGTATTTAAATGCATTACACTGCTTTACTTTCCATATCCATTTCCATATGTTGCACTAGATTTGTTGGGGTTTTAGATTGAATCCAATACAAATGAGCATCTGCATTTTTTTTTTTATGGAGGGGGAATTCCTCTAACCATGAAATAACCCTGGGAAGATATACTGTAGCACAGTATGCACTGCACACCGCCTTGTCATAGCCCATTATATATCCACCAGGCTTTCAGGGCTAGGCAATACATATTAACACAAAGTGCTTGACAGCTAGAATATCTCAATAAGGGAGCAGACTGTGACAGCTGGTTGGCGTCCGCAGCCTTTCATTGTGTATGACATGTAAGGGCCCGGGTAAGGCCTGGAAGGAGATTTATGACACTGCCTGCAGAGGGGTGACTCCGTAGGCCACAGCTGGTCTTAGTTAAGAGAGAGGCGCTATTTGTAGAATGAAAAGAATATATGTGGGGTATCCTGGTGGTTAAGATGCATACCACATACTGCGAGCAAGTCTATGCAGTATGCTGAATTCCTCATAGTGCATAGACTCTAAATAAAAAGATAGGCCTGCCCTGCATATAAGAATAAGGGGAAATTGGTAGAAACTCAAATCTATAAAACAGGAGAAGTAGCAAAATGTTTTTGGAATGAAAATAGTGTCCTAAGGCTTTTTTTTTTAAGTCTGAAGTCCGGTTTTTATTTAAACAACAATTACCATTAAGAATAACTTTTTGAAATGTGACATTTTGTATGTGTTAGAGGGGCATCACTTCCTATTACATTTACGATAATAAGATACGATAATACTTTATTTGTCAGATCAAGTCTGAAATTTGACTTGCGTCACAGCAGCTCCATGTCCAACATCAACAGACAAGTATCCAGACACAATACATGAAACACAAACAACAAACATTTAACATAACAGCACATTCATTTGCATTGTGTTGTAAAGCTCAGTACATTTTCTATTACATTTCGTCAAATCCACACATTCTGCTCCAGCAACTTACAATATGAATACAAAAGGTGTGGCTGTGACAGGAATATCTTATTTATCCCTAAATTATAATTCTGTGAGCTGTATTGCCTACAGTTATCAGGTTAGAGCGAAGCAAGTGCGAATATCAGTGTACATCTACGTGTGTTTTATGTGGAAGGAAGGTTGTCGATGTGAATGTATTTTTAAATACGACTACTGTAATTCTATGCGACATATTTGCATGTATGCATTTGTATGTGCATTTATGCAAATTACACATTTCAATATTTGTGAATACTGTATACAGTATAGGTCAGGATGTTATGTTCAATGTTGTTCCATGTTAGGTGATACATTGGCTTTAGTTTCTGCTTCAATGTATGTATAACTAACTCATATTAATCAGTATTCTTTCAATTTTATCTTGGTTTTTGGCTGTGCATGCGGCTTTGATCTGTACTTAAGTATATGAACAAATACTTGATGGATTACTATAAAATCTTTGCAAACATTTAAAGTCCCGGGGATGAAGCCTACTGACTTTGATGATGATCCCCTGACTTTTCCGTCCAATTTTTCAGCAGTCTCTGCTACGAACTCCAATTGAGCTAACTCATTATTTAGCAGAAATTTCAGCAAAAACATAAATGAAGTTTTTGCAACCCTCCAATGAACTGTAGAAACAACAGCATGCTGATTTGTTCTTTAATCAGTAGGATCTCTTTGTATCATAAGGTCACTAAGCGTTGACTAAGAGTTATTAAACGATAACAGCGACAAATAAATAAAATATTCATCATTAGGAAAACAAAATAGCAACATTTCTTTACAGCACTTGGCTGAAGGCATTACACTATCTCAGATGCTGCTTGGTCTAGATTCAGATTAAAACTTGCAAAGTCACAGTTGGACATGCATCATACGTATATTAAACTGGGTACAGTCACATTTTAAGGACACACACAGGACAGGAGCAGCTGAAGAGTGGGTGTTTACAGGTAGGCAGCCTGAGAGAACTCATTTGCTTTTTGTATGGCTCTCTCAACGCCAAATGTTACATGAACACACTTAACAGTAGAAGCAGACTGTATGTGTACGTATGTCTGTCCAAAAAGACAACTGCTGCATCTATTGTTAGTCCCTGCATTATTGAAAATGTTACTCCCTTAACAATCAGTCATTCTTCTTCCGCTCTCTCTATTTTTGTCTTCTTAGTATTTTTCCTTGCTTCAAGCATTTTTTGCAGATCTTTTCAGAGGTTTCTTCCTCACGCCACATCATTTTTGAAAAGCATTTTCCTGTACTCAAGAGGAGAGTTAGGGAGAGAAAAATGGAAGGTACAGGACACTGCTCTACCGGAAGAGCCAGGGAGTAAGTGCACTGCGTTTGTACCAAAATGGCTCTAAAGCCAGCACTTATCTCCAGTTTATTTGGCCCGAGTCAGCTTAAGTGTACTGATACACCTCAATGGTCAGCACAGGATGGTCTAAAGCAGGGGTTAATATCTGACTCCTCTTGTTCAAGGTTGAGCACTGATTGGTGAGGCTTTGGCCACAGCGTTTTCTATATCTGACATATGACTCAGTATGTGGGTGGGACCCTTGACGTCAAACCAGCCACTGCAATTACTGTGAGGCCAGATGATAACTAATCTGTTTCAGTCCTCGGTTATGTTTTGAGTTTTAAATCCACCTGCTCCTTCAGAACTATGTCACTGGTGTGAGACCCCGTCAGGCCATTTAAGTAAGTAAGTAAGTAAGTAAGTAAGAAACATGTATTTATAGAGCGCTTTTCCCAGACATAGTCACAAAGTGCTTGACAAAGCATTAAAACATCATACAAATCATAAAATATTAAATGACCACAAAGCCACGTGTTAAGAGGTGCAAAAAATGTTGTGCAAGTCTCTACCCTCGAACTGTCTTCAGTCAAGATAGGTGAAAACCAGACTATGACGAACTAAAGAAAGAAAGACAATTGTAACAAATTAATATTCTCAACCAGCCAACTCATTGTCATCATATATCTGTTGTTATTTTAACAAACTTAAGGGAATGGTGTTGACAAATCATCACCAGTGTAAAACATTTGTATCCCACTGTCTGAAAATCAATAATGCAGTGACAGTACAATAACACAATAATAATGGTGATGATGACAACCATATAAAAAACAATTATTAACCATATAAAAAACAATTAGCCATCTTACAATCATGAAGAACAGCTATCAGCTCTGTACTGCACAAGTCTTCCTTTGTGTTACACACACACACAAGTATGCACACCACACATATCCACATGCAGATGGAATATCTCATTCATATGCATAGTCTTATGTAAGCTTGTGGGGGTACAAACTTGTGCGAGTTGATGTGTAATGTTATCTTCCAGATGGATTTTGTCTCCCATATCCCAGGCCTCAGGGAAATGCAAGGCTTCGCTTTCATTCATGTTCACCTATCACAGCTCAGTATCGCTATTAATACGGGCAGCCAGCACGGGACAGTGAATTAGAATATCAAAACATTGGCCGGGGAAGGACTTCTATTTTCAAGCAGATAGGATAATGTTTTTCTGGGTGGCTGACAACTGATAGTATGGTTGGCTGGTCGTGTGTAGGTCTGTGCTGTGATCCACATATCTGGCTCTTCCTGTGTTCGCCATGTGTCTCTGCATATATGTTGTACCTGTCAGAATCTCTGTGCAGGTCTATCTGTATTTATGATTACTTTTTTTCTATCTGCCAAAAAACGCCTCTTCACTCCTTTTCATCTTGGCTTGTGATCTCTGTCTTGATTCCTTTAGAAAACCTGTATATATTCACCTTTTTTTATGCACCCTTCTCTTTTTGATTCCTTCCTATTTCACTCTTTGCTTCGGAGGGATGACATAGATTAAGGGATGACATAGATTCAGTCATTCTTCAGTTACTTCCAGGGCATCATTTTACTTCGACCCCAGACCTCCCAGCCATGTCTTGCTGTGCATGTTTCCTCTTCCAAATAGCTTTCAATATATATATATATAAAATATAAAATGTTTATCAACACACACACACACACACACACACACACACACACACACACACACACACACACACACACACACACACACACACACACACACACACACACACAATAATACAATTATGAAGATGGCAACTCAACTCAAATGATAAAAGACAGCTTACAGGCTTATTTCATTTGAAGATTTTCTCATATTTTGGCTATTTAATTCAGAGCTGAATATTGGATCAGACATTGCAATGCTCATGCCTTTTTCCATCTGGAGGCTCACTGTCTCACTCTCTCTCGCCTTCTTATTCCTCCTCTCTTCAGTCTCTACTTAAAGCCCTCGTGCTTTCCGACCGCACTTCTCTGTTTCTTTCCTCGCCTAGCCAAACTCTCCTTCTCCCCTGCTGTCTTCCTCTCCTCTCTTTCTCAGTCCTCCCCTGCATCATTTCCCACTTCTCTCTTCCTCTCTCTGGCACCTTTCCACACTTCTTGCTCTCATCTGCTATCCCCATTTCGCGCCTTCCCATCTTTACTCCTTCCCCAACACTTTGCCTCCCTGCTCTTCCTCTCTTCACTCACTGCCCCCCCCCCCCCACCACCTTCTCTCAGCCCTCCTGTTTCATGCCTCTTTCACATCTTCATCTCAAACTCTTCTCTTTTTTTCACCGTCTCACTTGCTCACTTTATCCCTCCCCTTCACTATAAATAGAGCCTCAAGGGGGTTTCATAATGGACTTCTGCCTCTGACCTTATTACAGACACATTACTGACCATGCTTCTCTCTCTAATGCATACACGCAGTACACAATTGTTTCTCCCATCTCTCCTTTATCTTAACAATGCATATTCCCTCTTTACTCAAAACTATGCCTGACGATGGTAAATGTATCGTTCTTTAATGTTCTCATTTCTTATTTTTCCATGTGTTACCCTCCTCTTAACCACTCTTTCTCCCAATGGCGTTTTCTTCACAACCTTACAACTCTGTCGGTCCCACATTTCATCACAATTAACTTCCTCCTAATCTTAACAAGATTTAACAACATTTGGGATTTGTTGGTTTATTATTTGTTTTTCTCAAGGGATTTTTTTCTAAAACACAGAAAGATCTTAATTAGTTATTGAGCTTACATGAAAACACATCATTAGTGTTTCATTCTTCCTTGAAACTAGTGGTTTCCGTTGGAAGCTAATTAGCTAGCTCACAGCTAGTGTTACCTATTGGGTTTAATGAGCATTATGAAATCTTAAGTACCAGCTTGGGGAATTTTGGTATGTCATGGTGTTAGCAAGATGAGGAAGAAAATACTGGAGTCCAAAATGTCACGTTAGTCCTTTGACACCATCTCCGCTGTTTTGGCTCTCTTTCCGCCTGATCCTCTGCTGCCAGAGTCCTAATTAACTTTTATCTTGGGTCTGCTACCCTCACAAGTACTACTCTCTGAAATGAGAAGCTCGGGCTTGTGAGAACTAGAGCAGTGGTTACTGTGCAGGGGCGCAAACAATCTCTGTGTGTGACAGAAAGAAAGCCTGAGAGAGAGAGAGGGAGGGACAGCAGGAATGAAACAGCCTTATTTATTTTTCAGCCTTATTTTGGTCAAATCCAAAGCCTTTATAAATTACACAATGGGCTTTGAATGGGTTTCATCTACCTCTGGGGCGAAACACATTCCAAGCCCATAAGAGACTGAATCACTGATAAATTCAGTAGCCAAAACAAAATCAATGAATAAATGAAACCTGTCATGGGGGTTTCACAGTAGATGTCTCAGCTCGAGGTCAGTGGGACCTGAGGATATTGAAATATTTGGGCCGAGTTCAGAACTAAAACATAAATGTTAATATGACACATTGAATGCAGGTTGTGCAGTAATTACAATTACAGATTTATAATTACATTTAAACATTGACTTGCACTGATTACAGTATCAGCTTTTTCTATGCCTCTTTTAATCTACACAGATCACTAGGATGTAGAAGAAGCCAACCGGTTATAACTTTCCAGCTATTTACCTGAATGTGTTCTGGATAGATAGTGATGAATGTAAAGAGCTGTTAGGGAAACGCTCATTTAAAGATTTAGGCCAGTGATAAGGACTTGTGAAAACACAAAGAAAGAACAGACAAAAAACGTTTGATGTGGAAATAAGTGTTATATTTATGGCAAAAGCAATATTGTTGTTGGGGCAGTGCTTGTATAAAATAAAAGGATTGCATATTAAAACAAAATTGAATCTTTAAATCTTGTTCAATGAATACTACATGAGTAAGATCAGCTTTCTACTAGTACTGAAAAAACTGAAACTTCATACATGATTCAACACATGAGCTGTGTTGACAGTGTATTTGCTTTTCATACCCTAGCACTTTTGCATGAACATTAAAAATGCATTTCTAGCATATAGTTACATCTAAGAGGGTTTAAACATTAACCGCAACATGTCCTCTTTGTGTTCTTGGTGCTATGGACTCGTGAGCAAAAACATGTTGTTCCTGGCAGAGCAGTGAGGAAAGTGTACACTACGTAAATTAAACAAGTCCTTCACTTCATGAGCTCCCCCATAGAAATATATTGACTCATGTTGGTGTGGGTAAACATGCATGCAATGCCTTAGACTGGAGCCACACGAGAACGGTAACCCAAACAAACCGAATTTGATATCAAAAAAGTATTCCGTCCACACGCAATAGGCACCAGAAACGTGTCCGTTCACACGAAACCGCTCGAAAGCGCTGGAGATGCTGTAGTACATATGCCGGGACTGTAAGTGGCGCTGTACTTCTGCCACAAAATACACCAAAAGCAGTGAAGAAGACTTCCCGCGCATGGTTGCCCTTCTGTTTATTCTCCGCTGTGGACGCTCTGGCTCTTTTTCTTCCTCCCCGCGGCAAGCGTTTGCTCCTGCTGTAAATCTCTCCGGTAGTCCACCAGCAGATGAAATACACCCACCTCTCCGCCTCTTCCAAGGGACGAGGGAACCATGCGGCAGAGTTTCCATTAGATTTTTTTTCCGCCGGTCAACATGTCCGTTAAAGTTTAAATCTTCCGGACAAAATTTGAAAAGTGCCGGTCAGAGGTCTTCTTTGTTAATTATTGAGCTTTAAAACAAATTAATAACGACTCTATATAATAATAATAATAAATGGAGCCTTTCCTCCCCCTCTTCGGACAGCCCAGCAGCTGATCTCTGAGAGGGAGAGGTGGGGAGAGGCGGGGCTATTGCTTCATCGTTATCAGAAAATGATCGTATAGGGCGTAGACACGGAGCCGTTTGGCCCCCCAGAGCGTTGCGTCCCCAGATCTACCCACCTTGGGACCCGTTATCGTTATCTGCGTTTCCCTGTCGGCCTTGTGTGGCCAAACCGTCTATATGATAGAGAACTGTAGCGGATACGACCGTTACCATTCTCGTGTGGCTGCAGCCTTAGTTGCTGTTGTGTCATTGGTTTGTTGACTGTTGGTTGATTGCTAACCATTTTGACAGGTGGCCCAGATGCAACCCATTGATGCCGGTGAGCGCACAAACAATAGGAAAGCTGGAAGGCACAGGTATACAGTTCAAAGCTGGGAGAGACTTCACTAGGTGGTGAAGTGGCAGCCTGCAGTGACACAACAAAATGTTTTTGGAGCTAAGGGAATAATAAGTAACTTCTGCCAGGAAAGTCTTTCAACCTTGACAAGATATCTTGACTTTATTCTGAAATATGGCCCTTTTTTATCTTTTTCAAGCACTTGGGGCATCGGAGCGGTGTCATGAGTGGTGTGGAGACCGTCCTTAAGATGGAGATGAAGCCCTGTGGATCCTTGGTTTCTCACATCTCAGTAAGGGTCATCGGGGGGCTGATGCTTTCAATCATTTCTTATTTTGAACCTGGATTGATCAAAAGATAACATTTCTGAAGTAAAATATTAAACCTAATTATTTTGGAGAAACCAAAAAATCCTATCCTGCTGTGGGAGTGAAATATTAATAAAAAGGAATGTCCAATGTCTGACGTGTTATTAAAACAGCAAAGGGATGAGCGTCAAAGTAATTCAATTCAAGTTATTTTCAACTTCTTCAACTGGTCCCATGTCATGCTTTTCCGGTTAGTACCCGTCCCCTTGTGTGTTATGAAGGTTTTTATGCATGTAAACGGTGTACAGAGTCAAAACCCTCAAAGTACACCCTGTAGCGAGTAAAACTCTAACACAGAAAATACCTCCCCAAAACGCCTCGTTGGAGATACGTCATTGTCCATTTGATTCTTCCGGGTACGCATGATGTCATCCGTACCCGGAACGAAATGGACCAATCCGTGGAGCCGTTACGTTACGTTAAGCCCCCGCTGATTGGTCCAAATTGACCAATCCACGGACTTCCTCACACACTCAGTGCAGGCAGCTCTGCTGATTTCTCCTCCCTGGCTGCAGGCTGATAACAGACAGTTGGGATTGCGGTGAAATTCTCTCTGCAGACCCATTCTCTCTGCAGACCCATTCTCACAGCGTTTATCAACCTTTTTCTTACTCAGTATCAAGCCACACTTATTGTTTTTACTTCGGCTGTGACTTTGTGTGTGCTCAGGATGAGTTTGGCTGTGTTTCGCTAAACAAGGAAATCACACCTCCACGGAGCTCATCGCGATTCACAACGTCCCTACTGGTCCCGACCAATCGGAGCACACTGGGCTCACAGGGAGGGGGGGGGGCAAGAGCTGCAACGAGCTGTTTAGTGGAGAGAGTGAATACTGCTGAATACACATACTTTACAGAGATGCTGTATGAGAAACCAATGTGAGTTTGGAAAATTGCACAGTATAAATCTATTCTAGTAGACCTCAACAATGGAAATGATCAGTGGAAATGGCCATGACATGGGACCTTTAAGATACTTAGGAAGCAGTTACATGAGACTTATTTATTCTCTCTCCAATACCTGTTCCAATTTAATTTCATAACAGTAAAATCTTCCTACCACACTTCAAGAGAAAACAAAAAAATAACCACCTGTTTTTACCATAACAGTAACTACATTATAATCAAAAGGCCATGCCTTGAGGTTGTGAAAGGCTAAGAGAAGGATATTAGTAAATCACTGATTCATCATTAGGGAAACTGCTGTGGTGGAAACATGGCTAAGGGGTTGTGAGTTCAATCATAGGTAATTCAATTTTAGGATTAATTTCCATTTCGGGCTATTCTTTATCACAATGTAATTCCATTTAACACAGAGTCACTGTGCGGTTAATCATGTATTTACAAATCTCACATTAATTGTTCAGCAAATAGATCCCACTAAGCAAGGAGTTCAAATTGAGTTCATATGGAAAGGAGTTAAATGTATGCATCATTAACTTTACTTGACTAGTTTGGGACCAGATTCTTAACAGCTTGGTCATAGAGCTGAGGGACACTCTACATTAGTAACAAATGGTCATACATAATCAAGAAGGTTAGGAGTTTAAATGTGAAAACTGGGAACTTAATTATTTCTTAAACATGTCCTAAATGGCGATGGTATCTGGTGTTCAAAATCTGTCAATAATGTCCAATAAATGATTCTAGAAAATGTAGCTGATATGATGTAATATGTGTTGTGTTCTTTTATAAGCTCTTGTATAAACTGCTTCAATAACACAACCACATAAACACCAACATCAAGTTCAGATATAATTGTGTGCGCTGATCTTTTGTGCTTGTGTGCATCCTGCTGGGCTTCACTTGTACAGCATACATTAAAAGTTCATTTGAAACAATACGGAAGTATCAGGAAATGGCCACACGTCCGAGCAAGACAAAAGGTTAGAAGTTCAAAATCCTCAAGTGAACTAGTGACTGAGTCGCTCTGTGTTTATGTGGATTGATGTAGAAAAGAGAGATGTATGGATATGTTGATAGGCTGGAAGCTGAAGCTGCCCCGGGGCTACCTGTGCTGCATGACTGGATCTTTTCACCGAGGCCCCACACAAAGAGGTGCAGTGAACGAGGGAAATAACAAGAGGTTAGTTAGTTAACTGGGGTCACAAGGTCAAAGGTGATGAGGCTTTTAAGTGTGTGTGTACATTAGTGTGCACATGTGCGTGTGTGTGAGTGAGTGAGTGAGTCATAAAGAAGATGTGATGTATGATGAAAGAGCATATGCAGGTGGACGCTGAGGTCACAAGTTGAAATGTTGTGGGGGGGATGCAGAGAATATTTACCGCATGACTGAATGTGTTTGCAGGAGGTTGCCTTGTCAGTGAGCTGATGAATGGGGTTTAAGTGATTCAGGCTTGTAAGCTCAGAGGTAATGGACTACAGCTGAGTGAGCCAATACTGTTGTTTCCAGAGAGCTGGAATGTGGAAGTTATATGCTTGTAAATGGTGTATGTTCTGACCAATAACTCAATCAAAGATCTAGTGTGTGGAAATTGGGTTTTTTGTGAAAAGTTTTACTAAATGTTTTAAAACATTTAAAAGGTTTAATGTAGAATGGTACTAGATTTAACGTATGTTTGATGTTAAACACACTCCCAACACTGTAAGAAGGATAATTGCTTAGTTAAAGCTTAGCAATTAAAGCATGGGTAGGCAATCTTGTTTTGTTGTACTGGGCAAAAAATAATTAGTACATTTTCAGCATAGTTGCCATGACAGACATATTTCATTTTAGTTTGTTTCATGAATTGTTTTGCATAATTTAAGTCTATTTAGCGCTCTGAACAGATGTTGCTACTTTTATACTTTTAAGTGAAAGCTTGGGTCACCGTTTAAGTAGAAGATATTTAAATGAATCACCTTCCATTAAGTACTGCAACATAGTCTCAAAGACTATAGAGACATTGATTATTTCCCAACTTTTAAACGGCAGCTTCATTATGAACTATTGAGAACATAGCTTTTTGGAGGTTAAAGATAATATAATTCAACTGAAGTGGAGTAAATATGATATATTGTTTATACAGGATAGCTTTCTGTGTAATGAATACACCAAGTCAAATAGATCCACTCAGAAGGATTATGCAAACTGTTTTGCATCAATGCTGTAATTGGAGTAGATTATCTTTCTACAACATATTATAAAGTCGTTGTTTGTTATATCAGGTCTCATACAGCAGCAGTGTGTGTCTCATACTGCAGTAATATGGTACATTGAGGCCACATACTGGGGTCATTTAACAGGAAGATGGTTAAACCCTCCTTCTCCTGCCTCTCTCTCATACAAACCCACACACAATAAATATTTATAAAGTAAAAAAGAGGCTTTCACAGTGGTTCCCTCATATTTGAGGCACCATCATGCTTACATGAGTCCATCATTGTCCATTTCACATTTACAATCTATGTGCATGTATCGTGTTTTAATGTTGGCAGAGC
>NW_022990947.1:4689760-4774760 GCF_902827175.1 Gymnodraco acuticeps
TTCTGCAAAAATGGTTTGACATATTAACGAAAAATAATAACATTAATAACCCAATTGCTTCCATTTCGGTAATTATTGTTTTATAATGAACACAACTCGGTTGTCAGCTTCTGCTTTGGCAAAGTACTGTATGCTCTACTTGTGTCGTGCCAATAAAGCACCCATCAGTTTAAGCTGAAGTCTATTGAACCGATAAAGCAGAGAGGTTGAATAGCAATCGAGAGACAAAAGAAGAAGAAACTGCTGCTGAGAGACACTTTGAATAACACGTATTACCAAGGATACAGAGGGAAAAAACACTTGGTTGGTAAACACATCACAGAAGCTATGTTAAAGTAAACACAAATACTGTTTGATACAATGACATTATATTTAAAATGTACAATAATACATATAATGAAAAAGCTAAAAAAAAGTGTAATAATATTTTTCTTGGATTGTGCATGCATGCCCTTCAATATACTTTATATTAAAGCTATTTCGAAGCACATTAAAAGTGACTATACAAGAAACCACAGCAAAGGTCACAGATCAACAGTCTGCTCAGTTTGGTAATGGAATATTGTGTTTACTGTATTCAAAGACTTCTGGTATCCAAGGCTTCTTTGAGTTAAGACAGTAATGAGAAGTTAAGAGAGCAAAGCAAAACAGAGAATCAAAGCTCTGGCATAAGGCCGCGGAAAGCGCAACAAATGTACGAGATCCGTTAAAAAAGTAATCTGTAATCATTTTCACACAACAAACCTTGTAGATGCATAGGATATTATTATGTTGCCTTGGTAAACTTAAACAAACAGACATCAAAAGGGAGTGTTTATGGAGACCCCTCCCCTGCCTGTACACCTTGTTAAGGTTTTTAGTATGCCGAGACCCCCAGGGTCTCCAAAAACCTTTGATGTCTGGGATGAGATGGAAAATGAGATGCTGTTTAACAAACTGCCTGCAATGAGCAAGGGTTTACTGAACAAAAAAAGACAAACATTAAGGGAGATGCAGTAGAGGGGGACAGTATGGGGAGGCCGGTGCAATAACTACATCTGCCTTTAATGGACATGTAAAGATTAACCAATGTTTCCATTTCCTCCCAATTATATATATGCACACATTTCTGCTGTAACTATTGGATATGGCCTTTATAGTCTCTCTGTGATGACAGGTCAAATAATACTACTGTATACTTTAAAGGCAATTATTATAATAAACAAAACAGACCACTAATGTTGGATAGTAGCTGTACATGGTTTCCTAAACTAAAACAAGCAATATTAAAACTGCCCATCTTTAAGAAAATACCATGACTTTAACAGTGGTTGTTGCTCATAGCCTCAACGGGGGAGTGCATCTGACGAAGAGATAGGTTGTTGTGCTCCCTATCTCTGTTTCTTATCCTATATCTAATAGAACTGCTCGGGTCTTGATAGATTGAGTGGGGAAGTTCATGAGATCTTTCTAGAGGATTATCAAGAATAACTTTTATCCAATGACCTTTTCCCTCTCTGTCTGTGTCTGTGTATTCTCTTGTTCCGATTAACCCAGCCAAATCTTTTTTCTTGTTTTGTATCTATATCTACGCCGGGATCCGGAGTCGAGGCTGATCCTCTTGCTGTAGTCCTGTGTCTTGGATCATCTATCCTGAGTTATGGATTAAGTCGTGGACTTCGGGTCGTGGCTGAACCTGTCTCTGCGGTCCTGCCTTGGGTCTCGTCATGCTGCTTCCCTGATGGCTTCCACAGGATTGTAGCTGACATCCTCGTGGATTCATCTTCTTATTACAGACACATGCATTTCCTAACATTCGGTCTATATGCTGTAAAATGTATTATCTCTTCGATTTACACACGGCATCTATTGCACGTCTGTCCGTCCTGGGAGAGGGATCCCTCCTCTGTTGCTCTCCCTGAGGTTTCTCCCATTTTTCCCCCTTAAACTGTGGGTTTTCTCTGGAAGTGTTTTCCTTGTACGATGTGAGGGTCTAAGGATAGAGGGTGTCGTTTTTCTCATACTGATATTCTGAAAAATCTGTGCTGTTGTATTTGCTGTAAAGTGTCTCTACTGTAGGCTATTTTTACATTATGTACAGCACTTTGGCTCGACCAAAAATCGTTTATAAATGTGCTATATAAATAAAACTTGATTTGATTTGATTTGATCAACACTTAAATGTTCCTAACTTGAGTACTTTTTTTGTATCCAATATATCTAAAAGGAGCCACTAAATATACATTGTGTTGTGCTGCTCCATACAGTATGTTAACAACTTCAGCTTGAAGTAGACTTGATACATTATTCAGTATACCAGCAAGCTGTATTGTTTAAAAAAGTCTAAAACTAGCAAATATTAGGCCAGGCTATTTCTTTTTAGTTTGCCAGAGTTCAGCAACATTGGGAGGGTCATGGCCTTAGGTCAGATGTGTTCGCTGTGTTGCCTTCGGTGTGTACATGTACGCTGCATTTGATAACCTTGAGGCCTCTTATAGTATTTATAGGCCGCAAAGCTGCAAAGCTGACTGCCCTGTTTTGCTGGCTACTTTGCTGTTTGGCTGGTTTATTCACAGGGCTTAGATTATAGACCACATAAACATCCCAATGAAGTGTGCCATAACACAGTCAACCATTGCTGAGTGGACTGCCAACATTATCCGCCAGGACACCGGAAAGGAAAGGGAGAGGAAGAGGAGACTCCTAGGTAGGTGACATAAGGCAAGAGGTGTCAGTGCTTTCAAAAGGAGATCTCAGGGACTTAAATGAAAAGTTGACAGCCAGAAAAGATGGAGAGTAAATAAAAGGGACTTTGGAGGGAAAAAAGTGACAGAGCGAATAGGATCAAGGGGAGACAAGACGAGATTAGAAGGCCATAGAAATAGGAAGATTAGGTGATGGGCTAGAGCAGGGATCGGCAACCTTTTTGATATGAAAGGCCATTAAAAAAATGGCATATTTTTTTATCAGCGTGCAGACGATTGTGAATTATCAACAGGGGGGGGGGGGTGAGGAGTTTGACGCTCATGAACTGTCAACAGGAGGGCGGAGAGCCTCGCTGCGGGAGAGCAGTATGTGAACCTGTCAGCGCAACCTACATGATGCCGAACTTAACATACAAATTTAAATAATTGGTTTGAACGGCATAATAATAAGGACAATCGTCCGTTCTGTGTCCACCCCCTGTGTAGCATATTATTTCTATGAGAGATGAGCAGATCGCCACTGGGCTTTCAACTAAAGACACAGCCACGCAAAAACTGCGGCATTTGTACAGCTCCTTATGGGTAGGCCTACTGCAATTTGTGAAGTGCTTTCCTCTGTGGTGAAACGATCAGCACTGCACCACGGAGGAAAGCGGCAGAAAGTCGCCTGGAGTTAAAGAGAGCGGGGCTGCGTTGCGTGCATGGCTTCCTTCTGCGTTGCGTGCATGGCTTCCTTCTGCAGGTAAGGGGGAGACGCGCTCTGGTAGCGGTCTCGTTCAGGATCCGAAAATTAAATTTAAATATGTTGCCCACTTATTCCTAGTGTGCCACTGGTTACGGTGGCACGCGTGCCAGGGGTTGCCGACCCCTGGGCTAGAGTAATGAAAGAAAAAGGTGTCAAAGGTGACATAAGGAGGATAAAAAATGCAAGAGAGATGGCACAACAGAGGCAGCTGTAATTTACATATGCTAATTCAACTTCTGTTTGGGTCACTTGCTCTTTATGTCCGCGGGTTTCACACCTTCTGACTGTCCTCACCAACACTGTCTTTGGCTGTATGGCAATTCAAAAATCTACCTCTTTCCTTTTATTCCTCACATTATTTTCAGAGTATGAATGTCTCTCTTTTCTCTTTGTAAAAAATACTTTATTCAACTCCCCCTCCCTGTCTCACCTCATAATCATACATCTCCCCCTCTCTGCAAAGACTGTACAGAAACATCATTTTAAGCTTGCTTCTTTCTTTCTAAAAGTACTGTATGAGCACTGATTTAATCATATATTTGAAATCCTTGTGCCAATTTTTATTTAATTTTTTCATCACCAATTGTTGTATGTACTCTTTTTATCAAGTCTTTGGATTGAACCTGTTTTCTTCTTATTTCTCTGTCTCTGTATCCCATCTCCTCTCAACCTCCTAACATAGATGAAAACCCTGCTTTTTATTCAAATTATCCCTCTGTGCCCTCTGTTTTCAGATACAACCATGCTCCAAGAGTATTTTCCTTTAAAAAAAAAAATCTTCTTTGTATTCCTCTGTTATGCCAATTCTCAAAGTCCAAAAATCAAAGTTTGGCCAAAACCCAGGCTGCCACATTACCTATACCGCACTGGCTTAAATGCAACAAAAAAAACTCGCACACAGGTTCACAGATTTTCATGCATGCGGGTGAACACTCAGACACACACACACACACACACACACACACACACACACACACACACACACACACACACACACACACACACACACACACACACACACACACACCACACACACACACACACACACACACACACACACACACACACACTTTGAGCCATCTGTTCATTTATTTCAGAGAGCAAACACACCTGACAGTACTGAGGAGCTGCTAAGTCCATTTCACTGTTCACTGAACAGCACAATTGAGTCGACTAGATGGAGGGATAAGCTGGAACAAAAACGTAACGCACCCTGGGGGGATTGGAGATCGAGAACCACTGTTCCTGTCCAAAGCCATTTCTCTGAGAATCAGAAAACTTTATCACCCCATCGCTGTCATCTAACAAGATACAACACTGTGCCACCATCACGGCAAGGACTAATAGGAATTTGGCTTTGGTGGGACCACTATATGAGTGACATAAAGTCTGGTTATATAATATAGGTGGATGCATGGCATGCAATATATGTTCTGTTTCATCAGTTATATTAAAAGCAGAAAAAAAACATAGAGAAACTTTACAGCAAACATGTATAGCTGACAAGTTGCAGAGTACAACCCATCAGTTGAGCGGTGTATTAAGTATGTTCAGTTCATTTGTGGCAGTAAATAGACAATGGCAGGCTACTACAATCTACGTAATTAATGGAAACCCTTTGTTTGGAAAGGGAAATAAATAAATAAAATATTTTGGGTAGGTTTTCACATGCATATACTGTAGTACACCAGCAATCCAAACTACGTCATTGTACCATTTGTATTGTTTACATTTAGTTTAAAATACCCTCTATCCTTTCATTAATTATAGGTTTATTAGCCGGGGTATATGCTGCAACAGAACCGATCATTTTCTAAATAAAACTAATCTTGGTTTGCTGCATGAGGTGCAAAGTGAGATTTCTATATTGCTATATCTGTATCAGACGTGACTCATCAGCTTTTATTGTGGGAAATGTCCTTACCTGAGGATGAATCAGCAGGAAAGGGGAAGACATGGAGTCAAACAGGAACCGGAGAGAGGAAGAGAAAAAGAAAGAAAGAGACAAGAGAGCATTTTGTTAGATTCTTCAATACATCACTCCAAGCTATCCAACATGATTACAGTTGTTAGACCACACTCTACTTCTATTTTCAGGGCATTTCCCTGTCACCTTATAAGTTAAAGGTCCTGTGTCGTGCTTTTCCGGTTATTACCCATCCCCTTGTGTGTTATGTAGCTTTTTACTGTATGCATGTAAACCGTCCGCGTCACAAACCCTCAAAGTACACCCTGTAGCGACAACAATGGAATTATGATCAGTGGAAATGGCCATGTCATGGGACCTTTAACATTTTGTATGTAATATTTGACTGTGACAAGGTATTTCCATGCAGTTGTATTTGAAAGAAAAAACATCTCCACGGACATTAAACCATGGCAGGATATTCCTAACATTGCAGTATAAAACCACAACCATGTGTAAAAAAGTCAAAAAATCTATGATGGCTATCATTATTACCATCAGCTGGGCTAAATGCGTTCACTGTGTTATGTTCACTGTGATGGGGACAGACATGGGACAGACCCAATGAGGCAATGTCTTGTTTCCACCAATCAGAGGTGATGAGACACAGAGACACTTGCATAAATTGACTTTAATTATTCTGTCTGGCTTGTGTCAAACGCAGGACTTGTGTGTGCATTTGTGTTTATGTTTGTTTCTGCGTGTCTGCATGTGAGACAGGAGTGCAGACTGTTGTGAAGGACAGAAGGAGACTGAATACAGATGAATTATTTCCACCGTTAAAATGCAGAGTGACGGAAGGAGAAATGTGGAGAGAGACACACACAGGAAGATAATTCTTCAGTGTCTAAAGTGAGACAAATGGGCGTATATCCAAACCAGACACTCACAGTGGACTGAGAAATTCACTTGCTTTTTCTCGTCTCTCTCCAGAATATTTACTTGCTTTTTCATCTCCTCAAAATATTTCACACTTAATGTCATTGCGCGCTCTCTCACTCTGCGAGCCTCTCCCGGTGCTCCCTCTTTTGCTTCGGCTTATTCCCCGCTCCTTCACTCTGCTAGCGCTCTCTTGTTCTCACAGTGTGTCGCTCTCTGTATCTCTCTGGTACTCGTTCAAATTGTAATCTACACTATAAAACTTGTGGTTGCTCTTGTGCGTGGTGTTATTAACATATCCCTCAGGATACCACTGCTTATCGTTTCTGGCCCTCCTCACATCTGTTCAAAAAGTATTGTAAGTAATGCCTTATCACTACCCTGGATGTGTGTGTGTGTGTTGTTACTCCAAGTGTGTGTACAGTATGTGTGGAAGCCTTATCATTAGCACTTCTCACAGGCCACTGCTGTCCAGATATGTTATCATCCCTGTGTTTGTTTGAGCTGATCAAGGCAATGAAAACTACTGTGTGTGTGCTGTATAAAGTAATATGAAGTAATATAAAGTTTGTCCGTACAATTATGACATTTGTATCCACATTGTTATTTGTGCCTGTATCAGAAACTGTTCTTCTATATGTCTTATGTCTACGCTTTCATGTGCATGTGCAACCCAGTCTCACGGCATTTCGTGTTCACCAACACGATTTTTAATCTATTGATTCGTGTTCCCCAACACGATTTGCCCCTTTTTTTCATGTTGCACAGCACGATTTATTTTCGTGTTGCACAGCACGATTTTAAAAGCAATGTATTTCTACTGCTTGCAGCACGTCTTTTTCTCCGGTCGGGTCGAGGAAGACCTGAAGCTGTGTGGTTCATAAAAACATGTTCTTACTCAATATCAAGCCACAATTATTGCTTTTATTTTAAATCGTATAATTTCGGACTTTTGTTGCCGTCTGTGAGGAAAATAAATGGGGCTCAGAGCCTCAGAATACTGAAATCTGTATTTTCCTTCTAATTTGTTATTATTTTCAAAATAACACACTGTTATTTACTCACCAATAATACACAATTATCCTTGATTTTATTTATTGGTTTAATTCCATAATCTCGGGCTTTTTTGGCCTCCGTCAGGGACTGAATTTCAAAATAAAAATAACCGGACATAAGCATTACCCAAGATCCTCAGCTATGGTTTTAAGCTCGTTTATTGGATGTTTTAGCCGCAATGCATGCTGGGATTTGGTGTTTATATGATATGAAATCCGGAAAACATTTGTGTACCTTGTGTGCATCTAGTGGTTAAAGCACGTTATTGAATTATTGTGTTTGATTAAAAAAATATTAAGAGTACATACTCTCATAGGGGGAAAGTATAAATATATAAATATAGAATATAAAAAATCAAGAAGATACTATAAAGTGATCTCTACAATAATACAGTTTAGTGCAGCATGTACAAAGATATTAATAGGAGGAGGTGCAAAACAGAAAAACGAATTAACCTTTATTTAAACATTAAATAACAGATTAAAGATCAAATGCAAAGCTTTTTGTATAATTGCCAGTACAATCGAAATCATATAGCTACAACACTATCTAAGATATTGCAGTATTAAAATCGGAGATAATATGAGTCTGGCAATGCGCAATATTAATTTTGTTCAACCCCCAACACCAAGTCCGACGATTTATTTTCTCCGCCGCTCCTCCGCAAGATGGCGGCGCGTGACGTCAGATGTGCCAAACATATTTCCACCTGGCTTATCAATCACAGCGGCTTCCGCCGATAGTACAACTAGTTTCGTCTATCATGTCTGATTCTGAGTAGACTATAGACTAAAAGCTTTAGGAATCCAAACTATAACATATAATAAGTACCCTGTATCAAGATTGATGCAAAACAAGTGAAATTTGACCTTTTTAGAGAGGTTTAGAAAAATAAAGTCCAGGCGGACTCACCTCACAAGGACGAGGTGGATGGGAATTTGTTCAATGCCTAACATATTTCCACCCGGCTTATCATGTCTGATTCTGAGTCGGAGGCCACCCAATATCTGGAGTATGTTGTCGACATCCAACCCTATCTCTACGAGCCTCTGATGTCGAAGAGGAAATACAAGGAAACGTCACCTGATATCACCGATGAAAGTGCTGATGGTGATGATTCAAGTTCGCCATCTGAGGAAGAGGCCGAGGGTGCTGAGAATTGGTGTAGATGTGGAAACTGCCAGACCATGCCTACAAGCCGAGAAAACAAGTGCTGCCACAACTACGGTTCCCTTATTACTTATCCTAGCTCCACATCCAACACATTGTTTATGATCGTAAAGACACATAATCTAACGGTGCCCACCTCTATAAGCAATACAACTTAATAAAACTGCAATTCCGTTATCTGCGTTATCTGCTGTGCTCCGTGCGCTTTGAAATCTAATCAAAAGTTGTTTACCTCAATTCTTTGTCGTTTCTGCATCGTTTCTCTTTCGTTCTTTCAGTGGTTTCTTGTGCTGAAATATGGAGGGGACGGCTCCGGGTTTCAGCCTCCGACATACTATTAATGCTTCTGCACCAACAGACTTGATGATAGCAGGATCAACCTCGTATGCATCACACGTGAAGTGGTCAGAACACAACCTGCTCCATTTTGTCGGTTGCCAGCCAACACGATTCACTAACAAAATCAATTTTTTGCAGATGATTTGGTCTTTGGGAAATACATGAAAAACTCGCCCAGATCCCGCACCATTCGTACAACAAAAAGCACAACAATAACCCATGTTAATTCAGTTTTCTTGTCGAAAAACTTGACCGAGACTGCCGAGTCGGGATGTTTGGTCCAGAGACTGTTTGGCATGTATGACGTCACGCGCGCGGAGGCTGCTGGGGAGGTCATGTCAGAAATTCAGACGGCTTTGGGTCAAGTTTTGTATCAATAAAAAGCTTTTTTTCGGGTGTCTTATCTCGATTTAAATTTTTTTTTAAATACAGGCAGTCTTAAAAACAACATTTCTATAAAAATGTAGCATATTTGGAAGCTTTGCATTTGATCTTTAAGGTCTTCTTTTAAATAAGAACAAAACGTTGGGGGTATCTATCTACAGATAAATATTAAGCCTGACAAAGTACTTAACGTCTAATATATTGCTTTCCTGCAATGTTAACTATGTTGAAGCACTTATTTTAACTGATATTATACATATGAATTATACTCGTATGTATGTAGATAGAATAAGAAATGTGCAGAATATGACAGTTTAATGGTGGAGGTTCACACATATTGATAGATGTCTTGTAATGCACTGTTGAGGAACCTGTGACCCAAGTGTTTCATTCATTGCATAACTACACTGTAGTTGTGTATATGATATGTCAATAAACCTTTGAAAATCTTGAAAGGGATGTGCAAAATAGCCATAATATACAGTCTTTAATTAACTATTAGTAGAGAATAACGAGTAATGAATATACTTTATTACTCGTTTCCATTCATGTCAATTGCAGATACATGTTTAGTCTTCTCAAGCACCAACTATCAAATATCTCTCCTGATTGTTGGCACTTGACAATCACCTTACCTGAATTTTACTCAGGTGTAACTAAAGTCTGATTTAAGGGTTGTTTATATTTCACATAATTAATCAGAATCTGCAAAGTAACTCAAATAAATGCAGTGGAGTAAAAATACCAGGTAAACCTCTGAATTGTAGTGGAGTAGAATTACAAAGTAACAATGAGCTGTCATGTGGGTATATATAGCGATTTTCACCCATTTATTAATTATAATAAATAATATATAATAGTTTTACATTTGATAACGCCAATGTGTTTAATACTGGCAACTTCTAATTGTGGGAAAAACGAAAACGTTCAGTAGAGACGTCCCATAGAACATTTGGCGAAACACAATAGCCAGCATCCAGCATGTGTAGTTCTGGGGGGGCGTTCGATTCCAGTTTTGGATAGTCTGGCGTGGTTTCGTTCCATTTCACACAGCTGTTTGACGCTCTGCGTAACCTTACGGGGGACTGTAGTCCTAAACGATAGCTGGGGATTATGGGTAGTGTAGTGTCTTCGGCCATCCTAAACTCAGAAAGGTTGACAATCGCAATGACGCTCGAAATGTCCCTTATAGTCCTACGTCTGTTTCCGGATATTTTATTTTGAAATTCAGTCCCTGACGGACGCCAAAAAAGCACGAGATTATGGAATTAAACCAATAAATAAAAGCAAGGATAATTGTGTGTTATTGGTGAGTAAATAACAGTGTGTTATTTTGAAAAGAATAACAAATTAGAAGGAAAAAAATATTTAAAAAATACAGATTTCAGTATTCTGAGACTCTGAGCCCCATTTATTTTCCTCACAGACGGCAACAAAAGTCAGAAATTATACGATTTAAAATAAAAGCAATAATTGTGGCTTGATATTGAGTAAGAACATGTTTTTATGAACCACACAGCTTCAGGTCTTCCTTGACCCGACCGGAGAAAAAGACGTGCTGCAGGCAATAGAAATACATTGCTTTTAAAATCGTGCTGTGCAACACGAAAAAAAATCGTGCTGTGCAACACGAAAAAAAGGGGCAAATCGTGTTGGGGAACACGAATCAATAGATTAAAAATCGTGTTGGTGAACACGAAATGCCGTGAGACTGGGTTGGCATGTGAGTGTCAGTGTGTGTGTTTGTTTGAAATGATGTCCATGTCTAGATGTGACACACTACCAGAAACGCTTGATCAACACCAGCCTCTGAGCTTAGCAGAGGAACTGATGACAACTTGATATCGCGGCAGTCACCAACATGTCTGATGTCCCAAAGCACAACAACTACTGTCAGTTTGTCTGAACACATCTCACAGTCAGTCCTCTTTGTTCTTCATAGGCAGCTGGTTTTGAACACAAGAAAGAACAAAGTGCTTAAAAGTAAATCAAACAGTTTCCATATGGCTAAGTAAGGGTGTTTTGAGCGTTGTGGTGTTAATCCTTCCTATGTTTCTTTTGAAATTACTGTATATGTGTTTATGCATATCCTAAAGGAGAACACATAGCAGGCAGCTCACTATTCAGCGCGGTACATCTTTGATTCACCTTGTTTAAGCTCCAGTTTGAAGTTTCTCATCAAAGACAGAAATAATTATTTATCATATTCAGCATTGGCGTTGTTGATACAGCTGCAAAAAGGTAACATCGAAAAATAACCAAACAAAAAAACCCTAATCACACTTGGCATCATGTTGATAATCAGCACCTGATTACTTCCCGCTTTTGGAAACCTTTTCAGCTGCTGTTGACCTATCAGGAGGGATTTGGGCTTTAACGACTTCCTCTGGGAGTTAATGAGCAACGCAGCAAACCACAGCCAAACAAGAAAGCTGAAAGGCCTTTTGTTGTTCCTGAGGTCATTAAGCCCAATCACAAAGTGGCCTGGTATGCCTCATGTGTGTTCTTTAAAGTGTGTGTTTGTGAAAAACTGAGAGCGGGAGATAGAGAAAGAGAGCGGGAGAGAGAGGAAAAATAAGAGAGAGAAAAAGAGAAAGAAGGAGGGAGAGGGACAGTGCTGTACTTTAAAGGTTCGGCTCTGCTCAGTCATTATGAATGCATTCCTTTGACAGACAGACACACAAGCACACACTTGCCTCTCTTTTCCACATAACACATACCCGTGCACACACACACAAGTAATTGATCTGTGAGGAATCTCGGGTGTTGCTGCCACTGTGTGAAAGCATGTGTTTTCTGTGTAGGCAGTGGGTCAGGGGCCTGTGTCAATAGCTCCTGTTGGTAACGGCTGGCTAATGTATACCTGCACTCTGGAGCTACATGCCTCCATCGTTCCTCTCTCTTTACTCTCTGCTTAGGTCTGCCTGTCTCTCCTATCCAAGCAATGAGTCCCTCATCAATCCATCTCTCTCTCACAAAGCAATTATTATTACTCTGAAGTATGCTAACTAAGAGTCAATCATGCATTGGAGACTTTTTTATTCTACAGTTGAAATATCTGTTCATATTAAGTTATGTATAATAATGACATTTAGTATTCTAATTGGTATCTCTTCGCTATCCTGGCTCATGGAACAAGCTTTTCATTGATATTAAGTCTCCAAAACTCTAAACCTCTTCCGTTGCAGACTGAAAAGCTGTTTCGGATGCACCTCGGACATTCAAAAATGTAATTACAAAATTAATTTAAAAAATAAAACTTCATTTCTGTGTGTTAGCACATGGAGAATGCTTGCTTTAATTCATTAATGTTCAACTGGTTGATAATTCTGATCATAAACAAATGATTTAAAAAGTAATTATTTCTCCCTACTGAGAGAAAATGTAAATTAATTGACAGTCTTCATACCTCTGCAATTCAATAGCCTAATGGGCAACTTCAGTGCAGCAGTACAGTTGCACAGTAATAAATAATAATAACAAAGTCCCATTTAGCAGCAAAAAAAACCAAGGCTTTAATAATGCTTTTTCGTTTTGCCAAAATTATAATACGAAATGCTAAAACTAAAAATGCATACTACAATACATCTAGTACAGAAATGTAGCCAAAACATATTTCTCAATGTGACTTTGCACGAGCATGTCCACAAGTTGTTACTAAATGAAATGATGTTGTAAAATCCCAAATAATAAAATGCCTTTAACAACATTCTAACAAGCAAACAATAATCTCTGCCCCTTCCTTCTGGGTTCTTGAAAAGCACTTTCAGTAATCTGTAGGTGTGTGTAGGTGTGTGCATGTGTGTGTGTGTGTGTGTGTGTGTGTGTGTGTGTGTGTGTGTGTGTGTGTGTGTGTGTGTGTGTGTGTGTGTGTGTGTGCGTGTGTGTGTATATATGATGTGCTTTTGTGACATTAGAAAAGCTAAATTGCCAACTGTCACTCAACAAAGGGTTGAATTTGTCTGTCATTTTGTAAAGGCCTGGACTTAAGGATGTGTGTTTCATTTGTGTGTCGGCCTCTGTGTGTGTGTGTGTGTGTGTGTGTGTGTGTGTGTGTGTGTGTGTGTGTGTGTGTGTGTGTGTGTGTGTGTGTGTGTGTGTTCATTTATAAGTGGTCAACAATGCCTTGAAGCGGATGGGAAAGTGCTTCCATTATGGCGCCTGATGGCTCCAACGGCACACTACACAGCATGATGGGCTGAGGCAGAGAGAGACAGTGTAGTTGCGTGCAAACAAGTGTGTAATGGTAGCCAGGTGTCTGGCTCTGTAAAAGTTAGGAAGACCTCCTGCTGCTGGAACTCTGTTCTGACTTTCACAGGTCAGGACACACACACACACCACACACACACACACACACACACACACACACACACACACACACACACACACACACACACACACACACACACACACACACAGTGGCCTGTTTCTTTCATTATCGCTGTTACTTGGCTGACCCTCACACTACATCAGTCACAGACCTTTGACAAGAGGCCACACAACCTCTCAACACCACACACACATTTCAACGACATCAGAGTAAAATATGACGTGCAGAAAGCCTTTATATCACATGTAACACTTACAGTACGTAGGCCAACACAGACGTGCTCTTTCTCACACACATGTACACACACACACACACACACACACACACACACACACACACACACACACACACACACACACACACACACACACACACACACACATACACACACTGGCTAACCCTAGAGTACTGTGAGGTCTGCCCTACCTTTCACCACAAAGATAAGTGCACACTTTCTCTAGTTTCATTCCTCTCTCCTTTTTGTCCTCAGACACAATTAAGCATTCACACGTAAGGCAGCTTCAACTAAACATGTCTACTTTCAATTATGACCAGAAATGTATAGATTTCTTAACCCACTATAGAAAATCAGAAGCATGGTGAATATCTCCTCAACTTCCCAAACTCCCATTAAAGAACGATAAGAGGAGGTGAAAAGAGCGCGGAGATCACTCATCAATCACTCGCACAAGCTATTCCCAAAGCAGCTGTCTGCCAGCACATTTTCGCACAGTGACTGCTTTTAAACACTTCATACTGATGGAAAAGAGCAAAAACAAAGTGCAATGGAAGAAGGGGGAAAAACTAAAAAGGGCCTGAAGCCATCAAGTCAAAAAAGATAGCAGCTATTATCTGCTGTGGAAGATGACTCATCAATCAGCAGGGGTTTCATCACTTGTTATTGTTCATGTCTGTTCCTCCCACATCCCTTTCTTTCAAGTTCTTTTTGCCTGTCTGATAACGTGTTATGTATATTCCTTCTGTGTCATTTATCCTTTTTTTCTTTTATTTTGCCTCTAAATCATCACTTTTATCTGTTCCATGTAAGGGCAGCATTATAATCCGACAGGGAGTCATTGCATAACAGAAAAGAGGCAAAACACTCTTAAAACTAGACAGTATTCTTTTGTTAGACAAAGTTGGAAGCAGTTTTCCAGTTGTTGAATTAAGAGGCTTTTTTTCACCACACTGTTGAAAAGGTTGGTTGTAAATAACATTCAGTCAAATAAGAGTGGAATGTGAATGAGGTGTTTACTCTCAATTTGTTGCGGCAAATGTTCAGAAGCAGTAACGGTCTGCACTCAGTTCTTCAGTCACACTGCATGTTTCCAGGGCGGAGTGTGTTTCAGAGTCTTATTAGCCATTAAGGTGCTGGAGCTGAAGATGATTAACCGTTTAAACTCTCATTTAACACGATAGATAGCCCTGGTCATGGCACACTTCCACCCCCTCTGAGGCTGAGTAATATTAGGTTCATAGCCCATGCCTTAATAGATGTATTAATATAACCAATGGGCTTCTGAGAGCATGACATTATCTTTGAGCAATGAATTAAAGCCTTATTGATTGTCTGCAAGGTATTATGTGCACTGCAGACGATTTGGAGCATGCTTTACTGACTGACTCATTGTACTTAGGAATTACTGAATGAATGAAAGGATGACTAGCAGGGCGGAATGATGGATGAAGGGATAAATGACCCTAATTCATTGACAGTATTTTTAGCTAGTTATAGCTAGTCATTCACATCCAATTATGGTTGCTATTGGTTAATCATTAGGTGAACATCAACTAACTTAAAAATGCAGCCACAGCAGAAACAATAACAACACAATTATCCACAGACACAAAGATGCCAAAGAAACATTATTTTCTTTTAACACACAACAGCAAAAACAAATTGTCTCTACATTCTGATGATAGGCTATAAGTCTACCTTTAATACGACTACTTGATGTACCGTTTGCAAATATTTGTAGACACTGTTTCTTCTGTCCCTCCGTTCTCCCTTTTCACTTTCAAAACTAATAAACTCAAAATATAACATATGCCATGTGCTTTAAATTACAAGCAAAGCTTTATAAAAGTATAATTATGTCTCAAGCAACAAGCAACACTTTAATCTCTACATGAAATCATTAAAAAACGTTGATTTAAACTGAAAAGCATCATTCATCATGTAAGTATATTGTTATGTCAAAGCCATCGGTACAGTACACTCAATATATCCCAATAGTCATTTGTCTTTTTCTCCAGAGCAACATGAAACGATAATGCAGCAGAGCGGCCCCAAGTGTGACAGGCACTTTGACGACTGCTTCAACAGTCGTCAAAGTGCAATATTAAATCTTTAATGTTAAACTCTCCAGGGAACTGCAATGATGGCATACATACTATATATGCCTATGGAAATATGTTTTTATTCGAATAGAAAAAACATATAAACACACTTTATGCAGCTATGCCAAGAGTGACAGGAGGATTGCTTTCCTTTGAAATAGAAAGAGTGCTTTCTCTCCTATCTCCTTTCAGGAGGCCTTTCAAATGTGGCATTCCATTCCAGATCATTTTAAGGCAGTGACAACTCTAATACATCCTTCAGTGAACACACAACTTTCTGCAGAGAGAGATACCAAAAAAGGGTGAGGAGAGGAAATGAAAGGGAGAAAAAGAAAGAGACACATAAATAGTTTTTAGGTGTCCAGTAACAACAGTTGTACAGAAAAGGTATCAACACATTTTGAGAAAGAGAAGAGGCAGAGACACAAGGCCATGAGGCGGATTAACCTCTTGCTTTTTGATCATGTTTTCAGATCAAATGAATATTACATTTTTGTTTATTACCTGGATATCTCCTCATCAGTGCTAATCACCATAACAAGAAGATTTGGATAAATTGTTTATTCACCTTCTTCACACCAGATGTTGATGGTAAATGGATCTAATCAAGCAAAAAACACATCATTTATTTTAATGTCAAAGTCTTTAAAAGTGAAAAGCACAGGAAGGGAAAGAGAGAAATGTACTTTTATCACAAACAAATAAACAAAGCACATTTGAACTGGCACTCCACTTGAACAGTTGTTTTGATGCTGAACATTTTCCATCATATCTATGAAATTACTTGCTTGTTTAATTAAAAAATACTCCCTGGTTTAGCATGTAGTCCCAACGTGAACAGCAACCTTGATCTACAATCTGCCTGCTCTCTTTACAATAAGAGGCTAAATATAGAATCCAGCTCCCCAGTTCCCTTTCATCCTTCAGATAGGAGACCCTCTTTCTCATTTTCTCTGATTCATCAAATTACTTTTCCATATTAGTTTCACACATAAGAAGAAAGGATTAATCTCCTGAGGAGAAGTTCATTGAGTTGGAGGCAGGAGGATTTTGGTAGAATATTCCTCTTTATAGTTTCTTACACACACATGTAGTGTACTTCCATACACACACACATCTAATTTACAAAAGTGTGCAGACACACTTACAGTATGGTACCTATGCACATGCATATATGAGTTCTGATACACCTGGTTCATATAAAAAACATTTCCTTCAATATACACAGAGGAAAATGTGTTCAGACAAGATCTTTTCTCACACACACACACACACACACACACACACACACACACACACACACACACACACACACACACACACACACACACACACACACACACACACACACACACACCATAATAACCCAAGTCTGCTGTACATTTTCACTGAGCTCAACTCTTTATTGTTGCTATGGGAACAATTGCAAAGATATTTCCATCTTTCATTAATGTTGATGTTTATTCCTCCCAAGACTCCTTTTTGTGCACATCTCCTCTTCTCTCAGATCCCATATATGTCTACTTATTGTACTCTATTTTTCTCTACAAAAGAAAGAGAGTGTTTAACCCAGGCTATCTCATTGTAGATCTCTTCTCCAAACACACACTCTTACAGTGTTTACTCCCCTGCTTTCCTCCATCTCTGACTGTCTGGATGTTTGACTGTTGGCTGCCTGTCTGTCTCTTGGCCCGTCTGTCCACATGTCTCCCCCCGACTGTCACAGTGTCTCTCTGAGAGTCGGTCCCACTTTGTATCACCACTGCTGGCTTTAGTTAAGCCTTTGTTTAACATGAGCACAGGAAGACAATCAAAAACCACTTTCTCTTTGTCAGGAAACCAACATAAAGACCCACAAAGTCATACAAAAACATGAACACACACACACACACACACACACACACACACACACACAAATCATCCAGCAGAAGATTGACACAGTTACAAAGCCAGAGTTCATAAACAAAGCGCCAGTTTGTTTGGACTGGTCGGGTGAAAAGATGGACAGCCAATAAAATGACTTGGCTCCAGCGGAGGTGAGGTGAAAGGTCAAGTGTTTTTCCAAAGTGTGTATATGTGCGTGTGTGTGTGTGTTTTACCAGCTGTGTTGGTCTTTAAGTAGTCATTCACTCCACACAATACCCTAGCCCCCTATTCAGTTTAATGTAATGGCGAGACACACACTGACACACAGACAAAATGTAGTCCATAAACACACAGTGAAAGAATGGCTCTCCCATCCCACCAAACACACACAAACACACATACATGCCATCAGAAATGATCATGAACTTCATGTGAGACATAAAACATGTATGGCCAATCGACTCCATTCATTTAGTCCAGATATGATTGCAAGCCTTTAAATGAGGTGGGAAATATGTTTCCAATCTTCCAGTAAATGAAAAACAGCTCAAGAGTAAAATTACATTTCTTCGTTGAATTCAGGGAAAACTGCTGGCAGAGTGTGTGCCAGAGAAAAGTGGAAAATAGATGGTACAACAGAAGTTTAAAATGGGACCATTCACAGAAGATAATTCTCTCTCATTACACATGCTGCTTTGCTTTTAAATAAATATGTCTTCAACATTTGTGTTCAAATCAAAGTTTATTTATAGAGCACATTTAAAAGCGATTTTTGGTCGGGCCAAAGTGCTGTACATGTAATAATACATGTTCGTGTTTTTTTGTCTACTAGACAACACAGTCATGCTCCTCTCTTTGTCTCGACACACTCAATCATTGTTTTTCATTGTGTTTTCATTTAACGTTAATTCCTCTTCTCTGGTAGACTTTAGGAAAGTAAAAGTTATGGCAAAAGAAGATGTCAAGTGAAATGAGAATAAGGGAGTGGTTGGGGTTGAAGGTTTACTCCCCCAGACAGAGGATGACAAATAATGAGTATAGAGACCCCTATATGAGTCTATCGTCGTGGCATTCCCAATAGTATTTTAAATTTCAAATAGCCTAAGTTCAAAAAGAAAATATTGAGAGTAGATGAATTAGGATACGGGATGAAAAAGGAAAAAGAGTGGGGAACACAAAACAAAATGACAAGATGTCTGACATCACCCTGGTTGTATGCTCCCTGCGTCTGTGCAAGGGAGGAGGCGGGAGAAGTTAAAACGAAGACAAAACTGTGGGGAGGAGGAATGTGGTGAGCGGGGAGGAGGGAGAAGTGAGGGCAAAGTAGTGAGACAAGGTGACAAGACGGGGAAAGAGGCATGAGTGTGATGTGTGAAGATGAGCAGTGTCCCTCGGTGACTCTCGCTCCCGCTATCCTTCGCTGCCAGATTAAACGCCGACGGAACAGAGCGATGGGAGGGAGGAACGGGAGCGGAGGGAAGAGGGGACGGGGGTGTTGTAAGTAGGCCTGGCACCCTGCTGTGACCCCATCAATCAACACATACATACACACACAGAGGGGTACGCCCCCCCACTAATAATGAGCTATTTACACAGAGGGTTGTTTGTGCACATCTATAGAGCTCTTCCAAAATGTAGACACATATTCTCATATAGATGCACACAAGGGAACACGCAGAGCAAGGTGTACTCAAAACTAGAAAACAAATTACAAAAAGAGTGAAATGCAAAAATAAACAACACTTCAAGTTTTTGTGAAATCTGCATGTGGGCTGCAAATGTAATCAAATGATATGTATCTAGGCTGCAAGTATCATCTGTAAAAAATGAATGTATCCACCCACACACACATATACTGTATGCACATTATCCTGAATTTAGCAGGTGGTGTGTTTTGTTATGTGTACATATGGTGTGTGCAACTCGACACACAGTATTACTGTGACAGACATAGATGGTGAAGAGAAATCCTCCTCCATCCTCCACCTGCTCAGAGCTCCATTTGTATAATTGGGAAGCATCTGGCTGATGGCTGTAGCTTACTGTACACACACACACACACACACACACACACACACACACACACACACACACACACACACACACACACACACACACACACACACACACACACACACACACACACACACACACACACACACAATGTCCCCTATGCTGACTCCAAAGTAATAGCTGACGAGTGCAACATTATGGTAATCTCTGGTTTTCCCCGTGTGTGCTTAGTATATATTTCTATCCCTACATTCAATTCATTTAAAACTCATTTGCGTTATGAGCCTTAATGCAACTCGGTACTGCTCTCACTGTTGGAGCACTAACAATAAATGGAAATAGCAAAGTCCCACTGAGTGACATGATTATCTATAGAAATGTTGTGTCTTTATTTGTTTATGTCTGTACTTTTATCTCAATATCACAGCATGAGTCAATTTATTGCTTAGGTTTCCATCACTTTATCGTCCTTGGTACATCCGTCGCCTGCCCTAGTTTAATAGGATTCAAGAGAAATTGTTCACACAGATTAAACACACACACAGATCCTTTGCCGCTCAGGAGACTCTTCATAAACTAAACAGTTTAATGGATTCACATTAGCTAACATTAAGGAATGTTAATAAAACACCGATGTATTTGCTTCAACACCCAAATGCACACAGATATATATTATATCAAAATATCTACCACATGAATGCCAAATTACAGGAGCATGGTTGTATCCATGCACACACACACACACACACACACACACACACACACACACACACACACACACACACACACACACACACACACACACACACACACACACACACACACACACACACACTTGGCTGTGTTTGACAGTGGCATTTAAAAGGATTTTGGTGAGGAGGAAATTAGCTCAGGTGTTATGCACCTTTAATGATGCATGGCCAGTTAATAACAACGTTATTGAGTATTACAGCTTCATTATATGATAAGGTCAGCTGGATGCCCAGAGGAGGTTCAGCCACATTAAACAGGAACAAATCCTACGCACCCACCACACAATATGTTTCAAATGTAGCGTTATACTCGTTAACAGTCATTTTTATCTAGATGTAATCATGTTGGTCAATACAAGAACATATGAATAAAGCTCTGCCTTTTTCTCAATATGTTGACAATCTTAATTACATAAAAAACTCAGACAGTTATCCCCAACAAATACTGCAGGACCACATTAACACACACCAGCTGTACACAACTCTAACGGGCCGGGAAACACAGGGAAGGGAGACACAGATATTTACACACACAAACAAAGAGAGAGAGAGACACGCTGTGAAGAAGAAATCTCTATATAACTTTCCAACACAAAGAGAGTGACTTTGACAAATGGCTATTCTGAAACCAGGACGGCAGTTTTAGCCAGCACAGACAGACGGACCCACACTGTGTTTATGTGTGTGTTGCAGAGAAAAAGGCTTTGCCCTGGATAAAAACTGAAGCACTCAGTCAGCAACATGACAAACCAATCTACTGCCGCTGCTTTGAAAAGCTGACAGGACCACACACTTGCATGCACACTATGCAGGCACACACACTGGATTCAATGCTTCTGACTTTCAATTATTTCTGATCCAGTTTATATGTATTCATATGCGGCTGTCCTGCCCAAGGCTTGACCCCTAAAATCCCATAAACTGCAAAAAGAAAAAAAATCATAAAACCCTCTTTTGCTTATGCTGCAAACTGCCCCTCAGTATCGAATAAATGGTATTAAGAATCATTACTGTGGGATTTACATGCAATATAAAACATCAGATGTCATAGTGCTAAGGGAGAAGAAGGATTTCAAATGTGTGAAAAAAATATTCTCACAACAGGTCAAAACAACATTCAATCACAGAAAGCAGAGAGAGACAAACCATTAAAAATACCCTTTTACTCAATATTGTGAACATCGTGGGCGCTTTTGCTAAAAATGTCTGGTTGGCAGTAGGCAGTTGCTAAAAATGTCTGGTTGGCAGTAGGCAGTTGCTAAAAATGTCTGGTTGGCAGGCAGTTGCTGGTGAAAGTAATGGAAACCCAGAAAAATCTTTGAAAGCCTTGTTCTTCAGAAAAGTTGAAAGGCTTAAGGTGACTAAGGAGACCGAGCAGGAGAGCAAAATAGCAGAGGGAGAGAAGTCCACAACAATAATATACAGAGAGAGCGAGACCGAGAGATGGCTGCTTTAAGAAAGGTTAACTGATGGAGAGAGATAGAGAAACGATTAGCAGGAGACACTTAATCATGCTCACCACTCCATCATCTGGCAAAGTGCATTTCCATCCCACAATTGTCCCGTAAGCTTCCCTTGTTGCCGCGGTGACTCACACTGACGTTTATTGAACTTTTCCATGAGTGAATATAGGACCACTTGGGTATTGCAGTCCCACTCGAGACCATTCCAACATGAATTACCGCATGATGGGCATCCAACGAATGCGGAGACATTAAATTAACTAGAACTTCCAACGGGTACATTTTACCCGCAGCTGTTTCTTGATTGTATGAAACTTTTTTTCAATCAAATATTCAAGTCTCCCAGTCTGTGACTTTTCCTGAAAGTGTGTTATGTAGCACCCTCTGTTGTTAAAAATGGTCAATATGAAGTCAGAGAGAGAGAAAGACACTTTGCACATAACTCACGGTAGCAATATGTTATACTTCATGCTATCTGCACAAACTATATATCATATGAAAGCTGAGAGTCGAAAGCTTCTATTGGTATAAGTTTCATCACTGTGCGATCAAAACTCACTGTTAACCCTGTGTTCTAGTATGATAAATAAAAGAACATTGTACCTACCTTGCATTCTAATAGCGGGTACATTTTACCCGTTGGTGGTTTGAGGTATACAGCGACCCCTGGCGATTCTAGTGTTAATGAATTAAATGACATGGTCTGTGTTCATCTTTCAGTAATACAGGGGGTTTATGATCGGCTAGTACATCACTTTCCGCTCCATTATATGCATCCAAAGACCTGACATGTACTGACTTCACTGTACACACATTTGTTTTCTCAAGCTATAATGTATGTCAACGTAGAGTTTATAAGCAGACACCCAATTTTTATCTGTGCCTTTGCCAAGATCCTTAATTGAAATCAGGAAAACATCTAACCAACATGTTTTAATGTGATACACTTCTATTCACTATATTTGTTACATTAATGTAATCCCTCTATGTTGTTAATATAGACTCCAAATCAAATCAAGTTTTATTTATATAGCACATTTATAAACGATTTCTGGTCGAGCCAAAGTGCTGTACATATAATACAATTAGCCTACAGTAGAGACACTTTACAGCAAATACAACAGCACAGATTGTTCAGAATATCAGTATGAGAAAAAACTATACCCTCAATCCTTAGACCCTCACATCGTACAAGGAAAAACTTCCAGAGAAACAACCCACAGTTTAAGGCAGCTTACGTGTATAACTGGACAGACCATGTCCAGAAAACAGTAACCCATGTTGTAACCTATTTATGAAATACTGCAAAGGACCTGAGTCAGGTAATGACTCAACAGAAAACCTACCCACAAAATAATATTATTTTAAATCTAAGTTGTCATGATGTAAACTTGGCAGTTTTTTTTTTTAATGATTTAGGTCTTTGTGAGTATTCATGTAGATGCGAGATTGTTACTTTTCCTAACCTACTTTCCGGACTTTCCCATTGTTTGTGCAAATCCTCTGCAAAAGAATGACTGGCAATTTGAACACATCACGTGCGTCATTGCAGTTTGGGCTGACAGATCTTGTGCAATTTTCTGCGTCAACAAAAGGGCATGTTGTTACTGCCACATTCGCCTTATGCTTTGTTGACATAGTGTAAATAAAAGACAAGGAGGGGAAGGAGGCTTTGTTTGTGACCTCAGCCAGAGAGGGTTGATTGTTTGACTGCCGCAAGGGACGATCCTAACAGTGTTCTCTGCTGCTCCTGCTGGAAATGAGTGCACAAAGTAGTCTCAGATAAATGCATAACAGAATAAGCTGTGCTCCTCCCAAATAACAGTAATTGCATTTGGAAAATTAAGTTATATAAGCCTGTGTACTACCCATATGACATTAAAAAAACCTTTGTGACAAAATTCTACCGTTACATGCTTATAATGTGCTGTATAAATAAGCAGCTGTAGATATTGGACCAAGCGCAGAGAGAGATCTCAAAACCTTTCCTCTCTATCTCACGAAAACCAATGCTAGAGAGAAGACCTCTCATTCATGACATCCTCGTGGATTCATATTCTTATTACAGACACATGCATTTCCTAACATTCGGTCTATATGCTGTAAAATGTATTATCTCTTCGATTTACACACGGCATCTATTGCACGTCTGTCCGTCCTGGGAGAGGGATCCCTCCTCTGTTGCTCTCCCTGAGGTTTCTCCCATTTTTCCCTTTAAACTGTGGGTTTTCTCCGGAAGTTTTTCCTTGTACGATGTGAGGGTCTAAGGACAGAGGGTGTCGTTTTTCTCATATGAACATGAACAATCTGTGCTGTTATATTTGCTGTAAAGTGTCTCTACTGTAGGCTATTTTTATGTTATGTACAACAATTTGGCTCGACCAGAAATCGTTTATAAATGTGCTATATAAATAAAACTTGATTTGATTTGATTTAACATGAGATGTAAATATCACCCGAGGATTTTATAGGGACCAGAATGTGGGTGTGAGTTTGAGTGGAGGAAAGAGAGAGATAAAAACAGGGAGAAGAGGAGAGGACGTTAGAGAAACCAAAATGTGAGGAAATGATGTGAAAAAGAGAAGAACTAGGGTGTTGAGTAGGTAACTTTTTCAAGATAGAAAAATAAGAATTAATAGTAGCTGAAAAAAACATGTAGGTCGGACTGAGCCAATACAGCCTTTTGAAATTAATTGCGTTGACAGCAAAGAGAGCAGAGAATGGAGGGAGGGAAATGAAAGGGAGACTGAGGGAGGAGGGAAAAAACCGGAAAGAGACACAGAGATGTAGGTCTTTCCAGGGGCAGCCAGCATGCAGTCTAAGCCCCAAGGTAGATGAAGGGCCAGGACCTTTATGAAAGAGCCTGTTGTCATGCTCAGGACACACACCCACACACACACTGAAATGTCTCAACATTAGAGGAAAACGCTGAAAGGTCCCATGAGCCTGGGGCTCGAAAGTTCATGTAATCTGTCTTCGAGTGTGTGTGTGTGTGTGTGTGTGTGTGTGTGTGTGTGTGTGTGTGTGTGTGTGTGTGTGTGTGTGTGTGTGTGTGTGTGTGTGTGTGTGTGTGTGTGTGTGTGTGTGTGTGTGTGTGTATGTGTGTGTGTGTGTGTGTGTGTGGTTCTCCAAGATGGTTCATTTCATTGCGCTAACCAAGATCCCCTCTGCCAAGAGTACCGCAGAGGTCATGATGAACCAGATATTCAGGATCCACGGATTCCCAAATGACATTGTTTCCGACAGGGGTCCACAATTCATTTCAGCCTTCTGGAAGGAGTTTTGCAGACTCATAGGCGCTACTGTCAGCTTGTCTTCAGGTTACCACCCTCAATCAAATGGACAGTCGGAGCGCCTGAATCAGGAACTGGAGACTACACTACGCTGTCTCGTTTTCCAGAACCAGACCAACTGGAGCGACCACCTCACTTGGGTGGAGTTTGCCCACAATACTCTTCCCACGGCGGCCACAGGTCTCTCGCCTTTCCATTGTGCCAATGGTTATCAACCACCGCTGTTCTCAACCGACGAAGGGGAAGTTACGGTACCATCAGCTCACGCCTTGATTAGACGCTGTCGCCGAGTTTGGGCTGGAGCTCGCCAATCTCTGCTTCGAAGTTCGACTCGGATGAAGGCTGTAGCAGACGTCCACCGCAGGGCCGCTCCCATCTACAAACCGGGTCAAAAGGTGTGGCTTTCCACCAAGGACCTACCACTTCAGGTGGCTTCCAAGAAGTTGACTCCAAGGTTTGTGGGGCCTTTTCCGGTGTCAAGAGTCATCAATCCGGTGTCTGTGCGCCTAAGACTTCCCAGACCCATGGGGGTACATCCTACATTCCACGTCAGCAAGATAAAGCCAGTTCATGAGAGCACGCTTATTCCCGCCTCCAAGCCCCCTCCACCACCCCAGTTCTTCGAAGGTGGCCTAACGTACAAGGTCTGCAAGTTGCTGGAGGTCCGCAATAGGGGTCGAGGAAAACAATTCCTGGTGGATTGGGTGGGTTATGGTCTCGAGGCAAGATGCTGGGTCCCTGCGAGGTTTATTGTGGATAAAACCCTGATTCAGGATTTTTATGATCGGCATGGGCCGTCAGGAGTCGGCCCTAGAGGGGGGGGTACTGTTGTGCACCGTCAAAAGTGCTAGTCAATCATGTTTCATGTTTATTTTGTATTGTTTTTCACTTCCTGTTTTGTTTTTGTCACGTCTCATTTCAGGTCCCTTGACTCCCTTTCCTCATGTGTTCTCCCGCCCTCATCAGTATCAGCCCCGCCCCTGATTGTGTTCACCTGTGTCTTGTTGTTGAGTGTTTAAATTCCCCAGTCTCCCAGCGTTCAGTGTCAGTTCGTCTTGTCCTGTCCCCATGACAGAGCTATGCTCTTCAGCTCGTTTTGATTCAAAGCCTATGTTGGCTCCTGAAACTTATTATAAGTTTAGTTCCTCACGTTGTGAGTGATTTTCTGTTTTGCCTTGCTCAAACCTTTTTTGTCATCTCTTAAGAGTGATCTTCTTTTGTTACCTTTTTTGTGCAAATAAAGTATCTTAATTGTACTTTACCTTTGGCTCCCGGGTCGTGCATTTGAGTCCTTATCCTTGTGTAACCAAGTTCATAACAATTTGAGAGTTTTAACAGCAGTGAGCCCAAGGGGTTGATGATGAAGATGTAAGACTTTCACGTTAGAAAGCAGAAGTCATGAACCTAAGACTATTTCATAGCCTTTCCAATGTCTGCATGTGTTTGAAACTCGAATTCAGGACAAGCACCAAGTTAAACAAATATGTTTTCCTTATTCATCCAGCATCCCTTACAGCAGAAACTGAGAGATACCACATATTTCACACAACCTTCTTTAAAGTAGAAGGGAAGGGAACATTATTTGTTAGACTGTCTGGATTAAACTCCTGCAAAGCGCTGGCTTCTTTTTTTCATTAACAATAAAACAGATTTGACAACTGACAACTGTGAGCTGAGCATGCTGTTAGTGGTTCTCTACAGAACCACTCAAAAGGTGGGCAAAAGCTCAAGCTATAAAGCAAAATGTTAAATCCATTATGTCACTGTGGCTATACCTCAAATGGGTTTTCTGTGTCACGAACAGCCAGCTCTGAAACAAATGGCACCGAGCCCAAGCATCAGCACTACTGACTGGAAATATATATACACGTGATGCTAAATGGATAGGGGTCCATACATCACCAAGATGGACTAAAGTTGGATACATTACATAATCTGCAATGAAGAGTTTTCATTTGAAATAACCCTAACTCTGGAGAGGTATGCAGAACTTGCTCCAAAAAAAAGGTTGGGTTATGTTGTTTTGACTTTATTGCAGTGATGCTTTGTGAGCTCTGGATGTTTAAATACTGCTATGGAGCTGCTCCTACATCAAGATAGCTAAGGGCCTGCATACTCACATAAATAGTCTAGATAACCTGTGCTTAGCTTGATGTCACTTCACTTGTGTGCAGCCATTTTGCACCAGGGGAGTTGGCAGTATTTGACTGCTATTCAGAGAGGTCTAAAAGCTAGTGGAGGTGACACCGGTGCCCCTTGTACCTCTAAATATTACAGCAGCCTTGTTCCTTTGGGAAACATCTCTGCAAGTCCTTTAGCCGTGCTATTTGTGTCTTTCTCTCTCATCCCTGTCGCTGTTTCCCCCTCTGCTCAAATGTCTCTCTCGACTCTCTGTGATGTTTCCTTTATCCTCAACAATCTCAGCCTTCCTCTCTTTACAAATGCTGAACAGGCTTATGTTCACTGAGCCCAAGGTGTCTAGACCTACACATAAGAAAAAAGGAAAAACAAGAGGTGGAAAAGTTTCTAACTAATGAAAACACCCTGCTTTGTTCCTCTTTTAATTACCTGCTAACACGCGCTAACTGCAGGTGCTGCTAATGAATCATTAGGATTGTGTGAGCACATCAAGGTATTAACAATGTTCAAAACACTTTCAAGCTCCCTCAAATAACTTCCAGGGATGATTCCTGAATTCAGATAACTTTTTTCTAAAACTACTAATTGCACCCTTCTTTTATATCTTTCATCAACTCAACCAATACAATATCCAATTATCTTGGATTTTCTATGCAATTATCAAAATTGGCTTTGTTTTATGAAACCACTAGCCTCTCTGTTAAAATAGATGTTTATTCTGTGACCACCAAGGATAATGACACCTGCAAACACACCCACACACTGCCTCAGAGGGCAACCACATGCAGTTAGTATACATCTGTGTGACCACTAAGTTGCTTATAATTACTGTGGGACCACACTTTTCATTATCAAGATCATTAACTTAACAATGTTAGAATGAGCATGTGGGTAAAACATCTTATATAAGCGTGGGTCTTACTCAGAGACTCCTCATTATTAAATGTGTAATTTTATATCTCAGTGTCATTTACAATAGTTATTGAATTCCATGTCACTTCACAGGGACAACTGCTAATGAGCTAAACAAACCAACAATGGGAAAATCAAGTTCTACTTTTGTTCTACAATGTGATTACAAGAGGTGATCAAAACACGCTGTAACTGTCATATCAAATCCTAATAACTTGGAGAACAAAACATAACTCAACCCCACTGTAATCCTTAAAAGAATAAATGATTCCCTCAGTCCAAATAATAGCAGCTGTTGTGAACACAACTAACACAAATAACAAATTAGCACTACTACATAGCACCAATGAAATGGCAAAGTTCATCATGTTTCAAATAGCAGCTCTGGCTTTGGAAAAGAGATTGTTTGTTTATTTGAAAAATAAAATGATGTTTTTGTAACATAAACACACACTGACTTCAAACCTAGTTCTGGCTCGATTCTAAGAGAGATTGAGTCAGTTTGAAGTTCAAAAATACTCTGTTCAGCTTTGAGTCGTTTCAGTGCAAGAACAGAACTTCAGTGTTCAGCCACCCAGCCCCAAGTCTGCGACCCACTGTCTTCCCTCCAGCGACGGCAGAATGGATAGAAATGACACCTACTGTATGACCACACAAGATAATGAGCACATTCTTACCACTACTGTGATAGCTGTAACCACAATGTTCTAATTGGGCTTTCAATGGGTGGCTGCTGCACAAGTCAGCATACAAAGAACCCAAGAAAACTTTTAACTAAAAAAAAAGAGTAAAAAATACCCAAATTGTCTCCATGAAACAGGAGTTTGATGTTATCATTCAGGACCACACTGTATTTGACCACACAAAATAATGGCACGTTACCACGGAAAAATAAAGGCACCAATGTGCAAGCGGACATAATTGGCCCCAAAGCAATCAACCCCAATTACCTAGGAGCATAATTGGCTTCAGAGCAATCAACAAGGCAGCCATCATTAAGAGTGAGCAGGCAGCAGAATGCCCCTGACACTGCTTATCTCTGCACTTTATCTGACGGGGTTACTTACAGCTCTGGATGGGATAAATGGATAAGAACAGCTGTAATTAATAACATAAAGCACCACTTTGTAAGTCTAAATGTAAAATGAATATGTATAATGATTTAACTTATACTTATTGTTAATGAACATATCATTACATCAATGAGTGTTTTGAAGGAATATGGAGTGCTCCAATTGGATGCATACATGCATAGGTGCTTGCTGTATATGAGTGTCAGAGAGAAAATGTCAGTGGCATTCTCAGGTGTCAGGCTGTTAGAACAAATCAGTAAGTATGTTGTTATTAAGTGCAGACAGGAAAAGCTTGAAGAAAATCTGAAGTACAGCTACAAAGAAGCACTGCCACAAAGGTGAGTGCAAGTAAACAGATATTGAACTCTCTCACCCCCAACCTCAAGTTCAATGTTTTATATGCATTTCACAAGCATACACTGCCGTCTACTAACTGATGAAACATCTCCTTTGGAAAACTTCTTCCTGGATGAAATGCAGGGCAGCTAAGCTCACTGTCTACATATCTACCTACACAGCTCTAACACAATATCATGGGGACTTGTACAGTCTAATGCAAATCCATACAACAGCACTGGAACCAATTTGTGAATGTTGCAATGTACAGTTTTTGTTGATTGTGTCAACAACTTGTTTGATCATTCTAAGGCCATCTTAGATTGTGGGGTTGTTAAACAGTATTAGATTCATACTAATGTTACGTATGCAATTTATTTCATTCATATTTGTATCTACGGGAGGTGTATGGTGCAGTGGGTTGTGCGTTGGTGTTCGGATCAGGGGGTCACAGGTTCAAACCCCACTGCAGTCAGCATGTCGTTGTGTCCCTGGGCAAGACACTTCACCCCAAATTGCTCCTGTGGGCATTGTCCACAGTATTGAGTATGTAAGTCGCTTTGGATCTAACAAGTAACATGTAATAATGTAAATGTAATGTATCTGCCATCAGATATTGATAGGCTGCAGAGAAGCATGAATAAAAGAATGACCAATTATTTTGTACTTCTTATTTTAGTGTTTTTATTGTCACTATGGCAGGAATTATTGTCCTGCAAAGCCATACACCTCTTGCTCATGTCCTTTGCTTGGAATTCATCTCTGAATCACTCTAAGCAGGACACAAGTTGGAGGAGGAACTAGTCGAAAAGTCTTTCATTATTTGGTACTTGCTGTCATTTCCCTTTTCCCAATTAATGAATGAGACAATTTGGAGTTGATAGGAGGGTTCTTCAGATCCTCTGCTGCTCAGGTTGTGGGGACAGGCTCCGAATTAACGATTGAGAGCATTTGGACCCTTTGCCAGTCAGAATGTGACAATGCCTATTATTAGGCTTAAAAGAGGTTGGTATTCACAACCCAAGCATTCTGATAATTTACTTAATACACACATACTTTTAATAGATTCATTCAGTGACTCTGGTCTTTACTTGCTTTTAAAACGTCTTTACCATCTTAGCTATCTAGGTTTAGGATGATTTTGATCAGGACCAAATAATGAAAGACACCTGAATGTAAGGTAGCCTAATAATGAGCTATAGCCAACAGGCATTGGTTCATTTTAGTTAATTTGTTCATCAAAACAGCTTTATACAGATGTCTTATTATTGAAGAGGCGTGTATTTATAATCAAAGAGGCAACTACTTATTTTATTTGTTAATACAATAATATTAAAGGACTTGAATTGAATCCCAGGCTTCTTCCAGCTCATCTGAAATCTGAGGAATCAGTAACACCCCACTAACATTGACCTCTGTTAATGAATAATCAATAGTTAGCTGCCAATACCAAGACATAAAGTGACACTCACCAACATATTTCTGTGTCATCTGTTCAATAAATGATTGTGTATAACCGCTCTTTTGGGCAGATTCATTAGACATATGCATATATGTAGACATGTAGGCTATAGCTTTTAATTCACACCTTCATCTAATGCCATCAGCCGGTCCATGGTCTTCTTGGTCAAACACTTTGGTTTATGACCAAATATGCGAAAAGCTAATAACATTTCCATCAGTCTTACCCCCAAAACACACCAGGAGCGTCTGCGCCGCGTTACGTTGCGGCTGCGCCACGCTGCGACCTCCTCCTGTGACAACACACACCAGACGCGTTTCAAAACGTTGCGGAAGCGGAGCGTCGTGTGTGCAGCCTCGCAGTTGTTGTTGATTTTGGAATATTTCCTGGACATTTGTACTTCTACAAGTAAGTAGGCTATACGTAGTTAAATGGTTTATGTTTGTGTCTGTTTAAATCGTGTTTATTGTTGTTATTTCCTATTTTGTTGTGTTGTAGACTACAGACACAGTTAATAATAATTGTAATATTCCAGTTATAAACGACATGAATCAAAGATGTGTTGCTGTATTTTAGTGGTAAAAAAATGTGCATTCATCATCATAATTATTCTATATATATATATCATTTACAGTGCCTGTAAACCGGAGGAGAACGCTGGCATGTATTCTCCTACTTGAAAGACTACGGGGGGATGGGGGGAGGAGTTTACCTTACGGCTGCGCCGCGGCAAAAATAGGATTCATCCTAATTTTAGAGAAGCGCTGCGCCGAGCCGCTTCTGGGACGCGTCTGAGCCGTAACGCGGCGCGTGTGGTGTAATAGCACCCATTGACTAGAGTGGCCGCGATCCTTACGACCGCCGCGGCGCGGCCGTAACGCGACGCAGACGCTCCTGGTGTGTTTTGGGGGTTAGACGTACATTGTGTTCAGTGCTGATAAGCTAATTTTAGCATGCCAACATACTAAACTGTGAAAGTTAGCATTGCCATTGTGAGCATTTTAGCTAGCACCGAAAAGGAGAAGGTGTGTTTTTTTTATTTCTTTCATGAGAATTCAGTTGTTGGTTGTTGCATGATCTATCCTCTTAATCCACATGTACACTACCCAGTACTATTGTTCTTTACTGAAGGTCTCCAGTGAAACTGCACTGAAGATGCATTACTGTCTCTGTTTTGGACCTTCTCACATGTCTACCAGCTGACCTTTTCAATCTTCAGGGAAATTCAACAAGCTCAAACTCCTGAATCACTTTGAAAGTTGGACACTAGAACGCCCCAGAAGCTTGTACCTCAACAGAGGGCGAAAAAGAGAGCAATCAGACTACCCCAATTCCCATCCAAATTACATATTCAAGTAATCAGTCATAATGCATAATTAACTTCTTTATTCCTCAAATGAAAAAAATGCCACAACTTTAAAGCTCTCTAAACAACTTTCAGCTTCTCTGCCTACATTTTTTATTGAACACTAGGTCTTCAAAGTGGAAATACAGATCTTCCATTTTAAGCTTCTCGTCTCTAGTCTAATTGTAAAGTGGTTTGGAAGATCTTTGATGTTTGTCTCTGGGAGAATTCACAGAAGCCTCAAACCACTAGACAAAAGAAAATAAATAGACAGTAAATTACTGAGAATTATTTCTCTGCTGACAAGCGAGAGGGATTAAGGAGGGGAGAGAGGAAAGTAGAGACGAAAAGATGAAATATGAAAACATTTAATTGGGAAGGTAATCTAGTAGTTTTCCAGTAATCCAAAAATGATATTAAATTTAAGGGGTGAATATTTTTTAAAGATTATTTATTTGTATTGTAGGATTTAAATCAGTGCACTGTTACATCATAGTGTTTGTTCAGCTGTGTGTGGTCTGACACCATCCTTGCTGAAGATGATATAAATACCAAGTCATGTTTTATCGTTATACTAATGTCCTTTTTGGAGGAAATGTTCTCCAAAATGTTGATTGAAAGAGAATGGAAATAAATCTGTGACCCCGCAACTACTTTCCCTCCATTTAGCTCTTCAAAACCAACTGTTTTTTTGTTACTGACATTATTTTTTACTGTGCAAATATCCATCTTGAACGACTGAAACAGAAGCAGCACACAATATAGCGGCCACCACTAATAAATCAATCTGAGTGAGAGGGCAGACAGCCTGGTGACTGTGTTAGCAAAGATCTTAAGGGGTGACGCAAATCTGGGTAAGAGATGAAGGGAAGCTCACTCTATTGTTGGGTTCAAGCTATTAAAAAAACATTTGATCTTCTGTAAAACTAGGATGGAACAGATCTGTTGCATTTTCAGGTTGCATGGAAGGATTTTATTTCTTCTTTTTCTTTTAAACAAACTCGACACAAAACTCCTCTCTGCTTTGCCTGTCCTCTTGTTCTATTATTCACTCCCTGGTTGTTGTCTATACTGCTGTATCGCTCAGTCTGCATCTGTACTCCCATGAGAGTGATACTGTATGTCTCATTTAGTTTATTTTTCTCCTTCTCTCCACAAGTGCCTCAGTCATGAAGTACCAAACAATGGAACTGAGGGATAAACTAGAGGAGTGAAAGAAGTAAGGACTGCTAAGACATTTTTGTTTGGTATTTATTCTGCTGTTTCTGGCATTGTCGGCAGAATTCTTGAACAGCAACGCATGTAGGCTGTCAGGAAAGGCATTACTTTTTATATTAAAACTATCTAGCCCCAATTCAACTAGGTACTAAGGCTGTCACTATTTATTCATTAAAAATGTCCTCTACAATTATCTTTTCAATGGAAACTCTTAGTGAATTTGTACAAAAGGCTTTGGGAGTGCAGCAAGAGACGTTCCTAAAAGACTGTCTGTTTGTTGCCTTTTTAAAACCCAACTGCCTAGATTGCCATTGAAGTGATGCAGCAGAGGCACTGCTAATGAACAGAAAACAGGTTATATTATACCTACCAAAATATACTCTTGTGCAGAGACAAAAAGCACACAGGAAAGAAAGAGTGCTAGTGCTGGCGCTAAAATGACTAGCACTAGAACATTCCACCACTTTAAAAATAAAGCTGCTTTTTTTCAAACACTTTGTCATAATCTGAAGACAGTGTTGGAAACAAGCTCCAGCCACATACAAATGTGAACAGTATGTTTTTAACAGTTGATTACCCTGAACTTTAAGTATAATTCAGTATAATATAATATATAAGTATATAAGTATAATAGTTGGCATTTAACATTTTATTTTCCCTTCACTATATATGTAAAGCGTCTTTGAGCATCTGAAAAAGCGCTAACAAATTAAATATATTATTATTATTATTATTATTATAATTCAACTGAAAAACCAATACAAAAAAAATGTATTAAAAAAAAAGTAATAATAAAAAAATAATCGTTTTATTTCGATTACGTTGTTTTCGTAATCGTTGCAAGCCATAATCGTAATTGCGATTACAATATGATTAATTGAGCAGCCCTAGCTGAAGTTAATTATTTTCGAGACGGAGAACACAGTAACAACTGAAGTTAAAGGTTCAGCCACATTGAGATGAGCACCCATTAACATGAACATTCTGAACAAAAATGTAATTTAAAAATGGCTGTGAGATGAGGATTTGCAGATTTCGCACACTGTGGAGGTGTACTCCCAACATATTCACTGGTGCGAATAAACCAAGTATGGGTACATACAGCCTACATCTGAACTAGAGTACAAGATAATTTACATACTGATCACAGCCATTTCAAATGATTCAGCAGTGTGGTAGATACAGCTCACCTGAGAGGTCACAGCTGCATTTAACTCACATGTCTGACTGTAACATGTACATTTTCAGCAAAAACTAAGTTTATATTTTCATCGTGAATTGTTTAAAACAAAACGAACTGGCCTAAACTCATGCCCTGAAACTCTTCTGTTTCAGATGATCAACCATGCCAACTGAGCTAATACAATAGGACGTACACTGTACACTGCTGAATTCCAAAGTAGCCAATTAATGAGCATGCATTTTATAAAGATAAGAGTCTATTCAACTGTAATCTAATCTAATGTTTGAGTAATTTTCCAGATCAGTGGATTCTTCTAAGAAAAACTTGGAAGCAGGATTTCCTTCTAAAATTGAACAAGACACCTTAATTAGGGTCAAGACCATTTAAAATCCTTATTAGACAAGAGTTAGCCGTTGTGTCTTCTATCTGGAGGGATGTGGATATGCACAGCTACCCTGTCAAGTGTAGTACCACTTAAAGCACCTTTTGTAATCAGCTGGGTAATGGTGAATTAAAAGGATACAAATAGAGATTCAATTCCTGAGGAAATAACAAACGACGCAAGCACAACACGATACGGCTTCAAAGCCTGCATGTCTAACTTTTATGTTTGTGCAGAAACAACTGCTGGGGAGGGGAAGATTGGTGATAAGAGAACTCTTCTAAGCTGCCTCATTATTGTTTACTTTAACAATAGTTTTATTTCATCCCTAATACTTTCAGCATATTCTCTCTCTGTGTTCATGTGTTAAACCTGTTTCCATCCTAATCCCTTCCTCTGTAAACTATATCCATGTGTGTAGCATGTTGTGTGTCTATCTGATGAATTGCCTTATCAGTTTGGCAGTCTTCAGTCTGCAGGGGTGTGTGTGTGTGTGTGTGTGTGTGTGTGTGTGTGGTGTGTGTGTGTGTGTGTGTGTGTGTGGTCTAGCATTACTATACTTGTGGGGACCTAAATCTGTTTACATAGTCACGTGTGGGGACTGGCTTCCCTTATGGGGACAAATTGGAGGTCCCCATGAGGGGAATCATTAATTTTAGGGTGAAGACTTGGTTAGGTTTAGGGTTAGGTTAAGGGTTAGGGTTAGGCATGTGTTGGTTCTGGTTAAGGTTAGGATAAGTCTCCAGGAAATGCATGTAAGTCAATGTAATGTCCGCTGAAGTGATGTATACATGGTGTGTGTGTGTGTGTGTGTGTGTGTGTGTGTGTGTGTGTGTGTGTGTGTGTGTGTGTGTGTGTGTGTGTGTGTGTGTGTGTGTGTGTGTGTGTGTGTGTGTGTGTGTGTGTGTGTGTGTGTGTGTGTGTGTGTGTGTCAAGATATAAAAGAGTAAATATGAAGCCCTATGAACTCAGCTGTGCACTTAAGCTTTCTGTAAACACACACATAGTCATTTATCATGTTGACAATTGCATACAAGCCATACAGAATGGATAATGCTACTAATAGCAATGTGATCCTCAAGCTGAGAAGAAACTAGCTGTGCACATGTTGGCCACTAACCATATAACCTCATGTACTTTGAGATCACAGCATGAATAAGGATTATGTGTAAATAATGGCAAATAAAAACACAAAAGCAAACAGAGCAAGAAAGAAATAAGCAAGGCTAGTGGCAAGACACAGTATACACAACATCAAGTGAAAACTGTTCACTGTATGCCAGTATTCCAGGATGTCTGTTACATTATCAGAAAGCCTATTCTTCAGTTTTTGGTCAATTACTCTACCGTATATACAGTATAGAAGAAGAAAAATGGACATTAGAAAAATATGAATGTTTGCTGTACAGACATGCGAGGGAGAAAAAAAATGAAAAAAGTCCAAAGAGATAAATAAAAGTGGCTATAGAGCAAAGAGAGAGAGATTACAAAAACATTACCAAGAGTGAAAATATTGAAATGTCCAAAGTGTTTAAAATGATGTTGAGTCAGTAAGGCAGTGAAGCAAAAAGCTTCTGAGAAGACAGATCTCAACAAAAGCTCTTTCAGATGACAGCTGATTATTTAGTTTCCCCTTGTTTCAGTGTTGTGTCTCCATTTTATGTGTTTAAAAACTCTGCATTTCTGCATCATTTTCTTCCAGAGCCTGGAACAATCTCCCAAATCCAATTAAATTATAGTCAATAACTTTTACACTCATAAAAAGCAAACACTCACCCTGCCAAGGCTATGAACAATGTGAGAACGCTATCAGATACAAGATGCATTAACTGAATGTCTGAGAGATAGAGCAGAAAAAAATATGTTTAAGGCAATTACAAGCCGGCAGATTTTGAAGTCCAGCGCCATAATGGTTGAATGCATCAGTGCACACAGCTAGATGGCATTTGCAATTTGACAAGAGGTTTCAAGAAGAAGAAAAAAGGCAAAGGAGTTTAGAAGTGAGCTAGAAGTCAATAAGACTTGTGACCATGATGAAGAAAATATGTAATTCCATCAGCTCTGCTCTCACCAACGCTGAATTAAGATTAGGAGATTTCTATATTGGAATCATTGCATAGTTGTCTTTCTCTATAACAAAGTTAACAACAAAGAGTAGACATAACATCCAAAAGATGGCAGGTATAAACAAACAAAAAAGAGCTTGAATTAGTTAAGTCTCAGTGATCTCCGGAGTCCAATGGAGTTTGTTCCCTGTGGTTCTGTGGTGGGAACATTTCTCTGAACTAACAGAGTTTTAAAGTTGTCTACCAGACAGAAATATTTGTTTTGTATCAGGGATGTATGTCTGCAGAGTAAAACAACCACTCCTTGCCTCAAGGCATCGCATCCAGTTTTATAAACACTGCAGGCCAGGAATCGAAACGCAATAAGTAAGCTGACTCAACAACACCATCTTGAGTGTTCATGGAGCCAGACCGAACAGGACACTCCCTCAGAGGCTCGTGGAGAGAGTGTACTGCCTGCAACTTTTAAAGACAAATCAGTGTAATGTCTTATAAATCCACGCCTTCTGATCAGCCCAACACATTTGTGCATTTCTAATATTTCAGAAAAATGATTCATGAATGTTTATTTAAAACCTTATATATATTTTTTTTTGCTTTTTATGACAAAATATATAGGGACGATGTAGTCAGACAGCAGACATATCGGTAATACATACAATATATGAAGCAAACACACCCACACGGTTTCATACTGATCCAACACATCATAGCTCAGTGCAGAGAAGAGCAGACAGACATTTCACCAACAGAGAAGCAAAGAAGGCAGTTGATGAATATATATACATTTATAATAATAATAATACATTACATTTATAAAGCGCTTTTCCTGGTGCTCAAAGCGCTTACAAGCAAGTAAAACAAAATAACAACTAAAGTAGAAAGTGCTAAGCTAGGAGGAATAAGGGCAAGGGGTTAGTTGCTTAGGAGTTGAAGGCAAGAGTGAAAAGGTGAGTTTTGAGGGATTGTTTGAATGATGTGAGAGTGTTGGTGGATCTGACGTGGCTGGGGAGGGAGTTCCAGAGTGTGGGGGAGGCTGCTGCGAAGGCCCTGTCACCCCAGGTCCGGAGCTTTGTCCTGATGGGCTGCAGTAGGTTAGCTTCAGCAGACCTGAGGCGACGGGTGGGGTTGTGTCGTTGGATGAGGTCACAGAGGTAGGGGGGGGAAGGTTGTTGAGGGCTTTGAAAGTGAAAAGTAATATTTTGAAGTCAATGCAGTGTTTAATGGGGAGCCAGTGGAGGTCATGGAGGATAGGGGTGATGTGGTCGGAGCGTCGGGTGGAGGTGAGCAAGCGGGCAGCTGAGTTTTGGACATATTGAAGTTTTTTTAGTGTGAATGCAGGTGATCCAAAAAGTATGCTGTTGCAGTAATCCAGTCGGGATGTTATAAAGGCATGGATCAGAGTTTCAGCAGCGGTCGATGAGAGGGAGGGTCTAATGCGGGCGATGTTCTTTAAATGGAAGAAAGCGTTTTTTGTGACCTGGTTGACGTGAGGGAGGAAAGTGAGGGTGGGGTCGAGGATGATACCAAGGTTACGGATGTGAGTGGAGGGGTTGACAATGGAGCCGTCGATGGTAAGAGAAACATCTTGGGTTGAGCAGGTAAGTGAGTTTGGGCCAATGATTATAAGTTTCAATTTGTCACAGTTAAGTTTTAGAAAATAGTTTTGCATCCAAATGTTAATGTCAGTGAGGCAGGTGCTGAACTGGGAGTGTGTGGTTGGATAAATTGATTTTGTTGAGAGGTAGAGCTGTGTGTCATCAGCATAACAGTGGAACTGGAGTTGGTGTTGACGGAGGATTTGTCCAATTGGGAGGATGTAGATGATGAACATAAGGGGACCAAGTACAGAACCCTGAGGGATGCCATGATTGACGGGGGCTGTGGGGGATTTGGAGTTGTTAATGGAGATTAATTGATGTCTGTCAGAGAGATAGGATTTTAAACCAGGAGAGGGCAGTACCGGTAATGCAAAATAGAAGACTGGAGGCGGTTGATGAGGATGGAATGGTTGATCGTGTCAAATGCGGCTGTTAGGTCAAGGAGAATGAGAATTGAGAGGGAACCAGAGTCAGCAGAGAGGAGAATGTCGTTGGTCACCTTGAGTAGGGCAGATTCTGTGCTGTGGCGAGTACGGAAACCAGATTGAAAAGGTTCATGAAGGTTATTGCAGTCCAGATGGGATTTTAGTTGGGAGGCAACAGTTCGCTCCAGAATCTTTTACAGGAATGGGAGGTTAGAGATGGGCCGGTAGTTATTGAGGGAATCAGGGTTGAGACCATGTTTTTTGAGTATGGGAGTGACAGCAGCGAGTTTCAGATCAGGGGGGGCGAGTCCAGTGGACAGAGAGGAGTTAATGACTGTGGTGATAAGATGAGTGAGTTGGGGGAGGCAGGCCTTGACAAGGGTGGAGGGCATGGGGTCCAGGATGGAAGTTGAGGTATTCATGCCAGTGACTTGGCATGTCCAGTGAGGTAATTTGTCTGAAGGCTGTAAAAGGGTGCCTGGAAGGAGGAGGGTAGGTAGGTTCCGGAAAAGGATGGGTGGTGGACGAGACGGAGGAATTGAGACATTGAATTGTGTGTGTGTGTGTGTGTGTGTGTGTGTGTGTGTGTGTGTGTGTGTGTGTGTGTGTGTGTGTGTGTGTGTATGTGTATGTGTATGTGTATGTGTATGTGTGTGTGTGTGTGTGTGTGTGTATGCTGCAGTCTGTGGAGTCTTCTCATGTACAGGGTCAGTATTTTGAGAGTAACATGGATACAGACACATACTGCAATCTATGCCTTAAATACATATCCACAGTCTGGCTAACATGAATAACTGGCTCTAGACTGGGATCTTGATCATGTTATAACACTAGGTATAACATGGAGGAATACACATACAAATAAAATGGTTTCTCTTAAACAATTGCCTTTGAACTTGTCAAGATCCATGTTTTTCTGGAATGGATTTGTTTGGATGCTTTATTCCCCTGTTTTCAGTTGTCTTAATTGTATTGTTTACTTTTTTATTATACAGAGATATTCCATAAAGTATGTAGCAAAATGTATCTTGATTAGCAATGTATGTTTGCCCTGTATCTCTGGGATGTATCAGGAACCTGACCCATGCGTTGTTGAAGGTGAACTCTTACTCAGTGTCTGAACAAATACGGAGTAATGACAGACAAAATTAATACAGCTCATATTTCCACATACAGTTTATGATGTTTGCCAAACTTGCAATTGCACTCCACCAAATATACGAAGAAAACACACGCAATGATACACACAGCTGCACAGTAATGCAGGAATTCATTTTTGGCATAACGCAGGTTTAAAAAGAATGCTTTCCTCCACCGAGTTTCTCTTTTCCTTCTTCTCTTGACTTACATAACCTTAGGGCAGTGCTTTGAGGTTGTATTGATTAGGGTGTGAGTTTGGTGGGGACATTAACGATGAAGCTTAGCACTTTACGGGCCAACACTCCTGTTTTTTGTATACTATATATCATCACTCACTGTGCTGTAAGGAGGACAATGAACTCATTCTTCTCTTAGTTAATTGCACTTTCCGTTTTACTCCTCCACATTCCAAGAAAGTGTATAACACTTGAAATTGCTCAGCTCATAAAAAAGGCATGCGCACTCTTAATTTGTGTATAAAGCAAAAAACACCCATCACTGGAAAAATCTCCAAATAAGATAAACAGCCATATAAAACATTGCAATCACCACAAATGTGTCAGTTAGTTAATTCATGCCCACATTTTACTCTTTTTTTTTACCTAAATGTGAATTTATTGTTAGCCTCAGGACAGTGGATTGACAAAATGACTTTCTTTCGTGCTGTGTCTTACGTGTTTAAGACATAGTAAAGCTTGCTCTGTGTGTGCATGTTCACATGAAGCCTAGTTTATGGCAGGGCAGGAACAGTGGGGATGAGGGGGCTTTCAGGGGGCTAGCGTGCCACTGATTTTCATGGATGTATGCATGTGTGTGTGTTATTTTGGCAACACCAGGAGTAGAAGGTTTACTGAGGTCATAATGCATTTCATGGTCACTAAATGCAGCGAACCATCATCCTGTCAATTCTGATATGTGTCTATGGCTATGATTTGGTGTGTTTATGTGCCAGAGAGAGAGAGTGTTTCCCTCTTCAGTGCGATACATATTAAATTCCCACTACGCTTTTATAGCCTTCTGTGAATTCCCATCATAGTTTGGTCTATTGCACTGGCAATCATTTGGGCCTGTAGCGGGATCTGTGCGATAAATGTATATGTCATATTTAAGGAATGCAGTCATTGTCAATAAAACTGATTGTGGGGAGATAGGCCAGCGCTGAGTTAGTGTGTGCTGCAGCTATTTAGATACTTATGGGAAAATACACACATTACACTCAACATATCAATTTATTTCCCGCAGATGTCGCATAGCTCCAAACTTACATTATTTCCTTTATTGTAAGCGACAAATGTTTCCCCAAGCAGATAAATATTACATGACCATATGCAATGATAGTACTTTATGAAATGTCAAAATGCAGACGCAGAAATGATAAAAACTGTCCAGTTCTTGTTCAAATGCTGACAGTAAGAAATATGTATTGTTTTCATGCAATTGAGTATGCAGTAAAGAGGTGTTTGTATTGGCATATGGCTTATTTTCAGTATCTGTATGTGATTTACTTTGATTAATTTCAATGTATATGAAGTTTAGTGATTCCATTGAAACATTTGGTGCAAAAATATTTTACGCTTACATTGCGTGCACTAAGCAATGTGAATGATGCATTTTTAAGATGGTAATAATATGTTTACGTTTTTAAGTGTTGAGAGACCAAGCATAAAGAAAATTCTTAGAAGAAAGTATAAAAACAAAAAGATAAACACGAGGTAAAAGCAAGACACAATTAATGATAAATGCCAATAAAATAATAAAATCAATAAAAACTAAATACAAATACAACAATAAAAAAACATTGCATAAAGGCAAGTCCATAAAAAGGGGTTTTACGAAGTGATTTAAACAATGTCACTGATTCTGCAGGGGCCTTGTTGGTAGAGGCAAAGTCACCTTTAGATTTAATCCTCGACTTTGAAACAGCCAGAGGCATTGGACTGGCTCACATGGCTTCAACATGTCCTACTCCTGTTTTCTCTTCTTTCCTCTGAAACAATAGATTATTCTAAGTCATTATAGAGGTGAACACATACGTGTGTGTGTGTGTGTGTGTGTGTGTGTGTGTGTGTGTGTGTGTGTGTGTGTGTGTGTGTGTGTGTGTGTGTGTGTGTGTGTGTGTGTGTATGTGTGTGTGTGTGTGTGTGTGTGTGTGTGTGTGTGTGTGTGTGTGTGTGTGTGTGTGTGTGTACATGTAAATTAAAAGGAGAAATTAAGTCACTAACACAATTAAGTAGTAAAGTTGATTTAGAAAACATGTATAAAAGCATGACTGACTGAGCTCACCAATAAAGAGGACGCAAAAAGAAAAAAAGAAAACAAAGCTGCTTATGTCATACATTTCTTCCAGATGACTCTTTCTCTCTTTATGTCTAATGAAATCAGCTAAACAAAACAAAAACAGAAGTATTTTTCCTGCTTGATTGAAACCGTGTGCACAGGTATTGAAAGGGCCAATTGTATCTGTGCATTTTAAAACAAACAGACCCCATGCTCCACCACCCCCTCACTTTTACCATAATAGCATTTTTTTCCATTTGATTGGGCAGCAATAACATTTTGAGAGGCTCACGGTAAAGTAAGCGGAGGTGGAAACAAAGAGCAAAAAAGCCTTCGGACAAACCCATTTCATTGTTATCATCAATGCTAAAATCTATATATATATATATATATACATATATACAATGAGACTCAAAGACCAGGAATTATAAGTGATTTAAGAAAGAAAAGACTCAAAGCCAAAATTATACCATTCACACAAATTATATAGAGAACAGACTGGGAGCAAGGTGGTCTTGAAACATGAACAACTCCTCTATTCTATTTAGATAAACTCTCCTTCCCTTCCTCACTCCCTCCTTCCTTCCATCCCTCTCTATTTCTTTTTCCTCCATTTTCCCCTCTTGAAATCCCTTGTAAGTGCTTAGAAGGAGAGCAAATGTCCAAAACCACTTTCCAAATCCCCATGTGTGTGCTTGTCCCCATTTGTGAGTGCCCATGTGTATGTGTGTGGCTGGGCGCAACCGAGAGAGGAAGTGAAGAAAGCGTAACCAATATATGTGAGAAAATGTCAAGGGTTTTCCAATTCTCTGATCCATAAAAGGGAGAAAAAACATTATGTCAACATTATTAAGTAACCACACAATGTCTGTGATTGGACGGGAATTGTTGGTGGTGATTGGTAGACAGATTGGTATCTGTCCCCTGAGTGGCTGGCCTGTGAGAACCAGGACCAGGCATGTGTTCCTGAGAAATGTAACACACAAAATGTTGTGTTGTCCAGCCCCAACTTCTGACTGTGTGTGTGTGAGTGTGTGTGCGTGTGTTTCAGTGATAGCACGAGGGAGAAAGTGTTGAAAGGTGAGCTCCATGGGGGAACATTTAAAAGGAAGGCATCCATATTTCCCTCTGCCTGAGCCTCGTTTAATTTATGTGGGAGACACACACAAAGGAGTGTGCTCCCATACCTTCAAGCTAGTAAGCAGAGAGCATACTGCTTCAGTAGCCCTCTGAATAGATCAGATACAAAAAAAAAATCAGCGAGGAATACAGTACAGTTGATATATTCTAGATATTGTAAACACATGTATTTGTGCCTGCGTTTGTGTTCTGGATAGTAAACTCTGCAGTAGAAGCCAAAGATGCTCTCTCTCTCTCAATCCTTTCTTAAAATCACTTCATTTTTATAATTATTGTAAGAACATCCCATCTCCCTCTTTTCTTTTTATTGACCTATTCCCCCTCCCTTCTTTATTTCCGTTTTTTTAAGCATCCACCGGAGAGACGTTTACGAGGTCAGAACATGAATGAGGACTCAGGGCGCTCACACACTAAGACATGAATACATTACACATGTGTTGGGTAGCAGTCAAGCCTACCCACCCAACACACACTACACAAAGCTACAAGATCAAGCAAAAAGGTGTGTGAGAGGATAACAAACACACACACAATCAGCTGCCTTGTGTGCATATTGTGAACACACACTCAAGTGTTGACACAAACAGAATGGATTTTATGTTTGATTTAGTGAAAGTGACAGATATCACAAAGTGCTCTAGAGAAAATGATCTCCACAATGTACAGCTGTCAGCTTATCACTAAGATACAATCTGATGACAAATGACAGCCAAGTCTATTTTAGTGTTTGTGGTGCCTCCTTTACTTGATAATAAGCTTTACAATGTACTGTGTTTTCCATGTAGAATATCCTTATAAACGGGCTGTTACATAAAAGGCAACATGGGTTTGAAGTAAAACATTCAAATGAAATACAAGGGCAAGGAAAGAGAACAAGGAATATTAAATAAATCATATGTGCAGATAAGCCCCCCACTCACTGTCTTTATATATGTGTGCATTAGAAAGTCACAGTTTAAACTATGGCATAGTCAAAAAGACAGAATCCACAGGAAACTAAGCTAAAAGGCAAAGTCAGGCAGGGAGAGGGGAGAGGGAGCAAATGGAGATCAGGCAGACAGACAGGCAGAGTAAATACAAAATATAAAAGAATGGGAGGACAGAGGGAAAGAGACCAGGATATATGGGTTATGGCTGCCAACAGAACATCAAGAAAGAACTATTTATTTCCATCTCTCTCAAAGGGATTGTGTTGCTTTTGTTTTTTCCATCAACCCAAACTGTTTTCTTTATTGCTTTCAAACTACATTTAGAAAAGTTGTATTGAGTTTAAATGACCGCTGTTGGCCTCTCTCTATCTATCCATACTTATGTATCTTGCTGATTTTCTACATGCGATAAGGGAATATGTGCAATTAATGGAATGATTTTTCTTACGCAGCCTAGGGTGTATTATGGCTAAGAGAAAGCTCACGCACAGACACACACAAGCTGCAGTGGCTACTGATCAAATGCAAGGGCTAGAATGAGGTTTCTCAATGTACCTATGGAGAAACAGTTGACTGAGCAACTTTACATTGAATAATGTTTCAAATGTGAGGTAGTGCTTTTTCCCATTTTTACAAAACTTAGCCTTAGGGCTTCCGTTGCCCCAAATTAAACCATCTTGTGTCCTAGCACATCGGTGGTCTTTGTCCAAAGTAAAGGTTGACCATGGATGATGTGGGTCTCAGACAGCCGTGTGCGTCCTTTTCAAAAGCACCCAGAGGGCAAAAATGGTTCATACCATTGTTTAAAGTCCACTCCACTCTGGATATGCCTTTAGGGTGGAGTTACACTTTCAAGTGGGCAACCATCCCGACTAAGTGCTGCCATCTGAGCACTGGTGTGTGTCCTGCGTTCCATCTTTCAGTAGTAAGGGAAGCCGAGAGGGTCGTGGTAAATAGAGATAGAGAGAGACGGGTAAAGTGAGGGGGGGATGTTTGCCATCATCTTGGTCACCCTGTGGTTTGTGGCTCAGCACTCCCAGGCCGCCTCACATTCCTGCATCACATTCCTTCCCTTGCTTCAGCTCTTAGTGGATCTGGGTTGGACTTCCCCAGATGCCTTCTATCTTCAGAGCCCCATTGTATGGAAATGAACAATTCCTTCAGTATATTAAAAGAAGGGTGTACAATACCGTACTGAACTGCAGGGAATCAAGATTTGCTCATTCACTACTTTAAGCTACACAAGAAAGCATGCTATTATTTATCAAAAATAAACAAAAGCCACAATTTACCAAATATGACGTGCTATTCAAGTCGCAGTAATGTAGTTATCTGCCTGTAATGTTACCGTCGACATCTTTTGGATTTTAGAGAGAAAACATACTGTATCATTGTCACGAATTTGAGAACAGTGGAACTTTGTAAGTAGATTTATTATGACACTTGGCATCGATCTTTGCCATGTGTTACTGTCTAGCCCTTTCCGTAAATACACACACAAACACACACCGTTACCTGACACATTGCCCCGATATTGTCAGTCAGCCAACAACATGCAGCAGCAAACAAACAGAATCCAAATCAAACCATAAGCTGGTTTTCCAATGTTTTATTCATCAACCGACACCAGAATCCTGCTGTTACATGTTTAGTTCATTTCCCTGCCTTTTATAATTGGCTGTCTCCCGTGTCAATCATCTGACTGGAGCCAGCTGGATGTCAGAGTTGAAGTAGTAGTTGATGAGTTGAATGTAGACTGAAAATAAAGTGTGAGTGTGTGTGTGTGAGTGTCCGTTCACCCTGCATGCTGAAAGCCATATTTTAAGCAGCTGACTTAAACACTGACCAACTATTTAGAGAGCAAAGTTGTCGCGGTAAATAACATAATACAGTCATATTCAGTGCGTGTGGGGGCATAAACACTTGCCCACAAGTAAAAACAAAAGCAAGAAAGAAAACCAATGCCCGCACTTTGCTTGCTTTGACCTCCTACTTCTAAAGCAGACATTACATTTCAGCATGCATGTTGGTGCCACAAAAACCTGTATTTCCCTACAGAAGAAACCCTGCAGTAAAAGGAACATTCTTCTCCCTTATATTTATTAAAAAGGCTATTGCTGGGAGTATGATACTAGAGGAAGAGAGATTATTATGAGGTATTTCAGGAAAGAATCCCCAAAAAGTTTAATATAGAGGATGTTGTTTCAACAATGTTGTCAGTTGGTTAACTAAGGACACAGAGTCGCTACTATTCTCCAAAAAGTACCAATTGTCTATGCCATAAGTCATTTCATAAGAGTATAGTTTATTTGTTGTATTGGTGGATATTTCATTTATTCAAAAATGTAGTTCTCTTCCTGTCACAGCGCGGGCAAGAGGAAGGCTTAGATGCAGGGTTACAAAGAAAGGAGAAGGGCAGAGGGAGGCTAGAAATGAAGTAGATAAATGCCAAAGAAAGAAAGAAGGATAGACAGCCAGACTAATTGGTTCAGTGCCTTCTGCACATTTGAATGCTAATCATCCCTCCTTCTGTCTCTGTCTCTCAAACACATGCCAAATAAACAAGGACAAGTACTGTAATAGTATTGACAATAACTGACAAACTGGGCAGATGGTTATCTACCTACGCATGCAAACATACAGAGACTAATTAAGATGAAAGAAAGGCAGCCAGATAAACAAAAAGGTATACAGAATATTGGATTTTATTTCACCATAAAAAAGTCCTAAAAAAAACGATATCACATTTTGATGACCAGACATTTAAAAATCTAAATGTTCCAGTTTTGTTTCACAATACTTTTTCTACAAATTATGTTTTGTTAGTCTTTTCTTGCTTTCTGCTAACTTTTGTTTATTTAAAGAATCAGATCATGGACTGACCTCTTTGTCTGATGTCACTTTTCCTTTATTTGTGTAAGCATCAGTGACACAAATCCAATATTGAAAAGCATATCTCTTTACATGGCACAAATCCATTAGAGGGCCGGAAACAAAATGTAAAAGGTTGGCTTTAAAAAATACAATATGGCATTAATTAGTGTTGACTCAGTAGCAAGTTACCACCCTGCCTCAGTGTTTGTGCGTGTGGGTGTACACCTCCCTCTCAGCTTCCACGGTAGCCAACAGAGGAACAAAGAAATCATGTGTTTTAAATAACCAGCTCCAGCACTGGAAATATATGTGTAATCACTCCAGCATGTCAACAGCTAAGCAAACACACACGGGCACTGAAACGCACAACATGTCAACTTATAAACACTTAAGTGCACCAGCAGGAACACACACACATAACTAATCAAATCTATGTGCCGTCGTCAAATACTCACAAATACTTAAAATGTTGCTACAGTAAAAACTTGTTGGTTACATGGAACAAATTATTGATTAAAACAAATTATTATGAAGGGCAGACCATCTATTTCTATTTATTTTGTTTTTTTTAGAAAGGGGCAGGTCATATAAGATTGTTTTCTTCTCCCTGCTCCTTTTCGCTCAATGGTGTGTTTGTAGAGACATGTTTTGTTGGCAATTATTTTTTGGTTTTGCGTATGAGCGGGAACAAATACAAATTAAATGACCGCTGCTTCTTATTATTTCATTGACTTGGAGTGTGTTTGTATGTGTCTCTGTGTGGGTGGAGCGATGTCTCGTTTCAGACATTTCTAACAACTTCCAACTGTTAAGATTTACTGACTGCCTTACTCACTGACTGACTGAAGAACTGGCTTCATGCGCAGAATTTTGAACAGCAGCTGCGAGATAGAAATCAACCCATTTTCAGTCCCTGTCCTCCTCTATGCTTCCCAGGGAGGACATTACATCAGGCCAATGGTTCCGTTTCATTCTATGTGCGTCAAGATAATGGGTATAGCACTTGTGAATTCCCCTTTAATTTCTGCATCCATCAGCCCCTCTTTGCACCTTCTATTATCTCTCAATACATGTATTACTTACAATAAAACATATTTGGGATCGGAGAAAACTAAGCGTTTCCTTTAAAACTGAGAATAACTGTTACAAGTAGACTTTTGGGGTTCGACAGTACTGCAGTTCATGTGAGACTTACTTATCCAAGGGGTATCTTATTACGTCCATTCATCCTAGAGCAAGAGCAGTGTAACCTTTTGACTGGGGAGCTAAATCATGGCCATTATCCATCGGCAGCGCTCGTTATTCTGCACTCCCTCGGTGGGACGGAGTGGTCCGATTGACTAACTGTTCTCTAAACTGTTTCCTTTACATGGAGGGAAGAAAAGAGGGGGGAGACGGAAAAGGAGCAGGATGGTGAAAAAGGAGGGACAAAGATGAAGGAAAGGCCGACGCAGCAGATTGATTGTTTAACCAAACTGTTTTACTTTTCAGGGAGCAGAAGAGGTACAAGAGTGGGACACAGTAAGCTAGAGGGGGGGGAGACGTCAGATTGATTAATACTGCCAAAATCATTCCCCCACTCCGATGAGGTGTCAATTTCTCAAAGAATCCATCTCAGGGACACAAATGAATAGGAGCTTTTGTTCTATGTGGAAAATACATTACGAGTAAAGGCTGTGTTTAAAACTAAATACTAGAAACACATAGGAAATCTATTTCCTAACCCAGTCATTCTAACCTGTTAGGGGATTGACAGTAAGACTATGTGTGTGCGTGTTTAAGCATCTGTGACTGTGTCTCCTGTAAGTTGATACCCCTTTCCCCGCTGCTGAATATATGACATATGCCCAGGAAACAAATTAGCCATACGAAAGAGGCCTGCTGTATCTCAAGCCAAGCCTCCGTGTGTGTGTGTGTGTGTGTGTGTGTGTGTGTGTGTGTGTGTGTGTGTGTGTGTGTGTGTGTGTGTGTGTGTGTGTGTGTGTGTGTGTGTGTGTGTGTGTGTGTGTGTGTGTGTGTGTGTGTTTTAGTAAAAGCATCTTATTCTTATATGTTCTAAAGACCATGAGGTCTTTTGTAATGGGTAAGGGTAATAGTTCAAGTTGACATGTTACAGGTTTATGATAAGATTTAGTTGAATGTACTACTTTAGGTACAGTGTTTAAAATGCATTGAATATGAGACAAGAACTAACACACAAACAAGATAGAATGTTTGTCATCACCATCCATTAATGTGTTGCTTTGTGGAAACAGTGGATTTATCGGGTGTTGGGTCATAACAGTGCAGCCAGCTGAAAGTGGAAATTCTTCCATCCAAGCAGCTTAAGTTTTGTGGACCATTTTCTTGCTAACTGCCGGGTTGTTATTCTGCTGCTGACTGACACCAGCCTAATGGCTGCTAATGGTTTCTAGTTTATGATGCCTTCCTTTTCAAGTGAGAACGTAGAATGCGACGAGCTGCTGCTCGTTGCATGTTTTTTTCTGTCTGCCATCTCAATGATAAGCCCTGCCTGTCGTCCACACTGTCCGCCTTAGTCTCCCTATCAGTTGTTGTTTCTTTACTTTAACTTTTCAAATTATGAATACAATGAATACCTTAAAGTGTATTTTGTGGAATGCAGAAAAAAAGTATCATTGATATACATCTTACGTAAGAACTAATAAGTCAAAACTGGTGAGTAGACTGTCAGGTTCTCTCGCTACTCGTCCATGTCCCAGATTCAGTCGAGGCAAACTTTGCACACATAAAGTCTGGGGAATAATGATATCCACTGTTTGGTTAGAGTGGGAAAGCAACAATGTGCCACAGAAGAAGCACAATATGGGAAATGGCAAATGTCCAGCACTAAGGTCTCATTGCTTTATATGTAGCGTATCAGATTTGTTAAATATCATGTTCAAAAGTGTGTCAGGCAATAGCTTGTGAATAGCACTTGAACAAGTAGTAATGTTAAGGGAAAACTCGGGGGAACTAACCAATACAGCATCATCTTCATCACTGAATCAATTTGGATTCCATTATGATATGTAAAAGAGTTAGGTAAAACACCTGGAGAAAAACAACAAAGTCTGCCAGTAAATATAAAACATTAGAGGACTTCTCCTGTGTGTTGACGTTCAGGATGGAGTGCTGATCTTAAGTTAGGAGTAGAGGGATGGAACAGCAATTATTATAAAGGATTAAAATGCTAAACATCACTCTGTTTCTGCATGGTTCTCTCTTTTTGCATGGGTTCAACTTTTAACTATGAGCTAAATGAACTGAATTTGTTTTATACTAAACAAGTATTTTGAATGTGTGTCTTAACCCTTGGATGCACAAGTGGGTCTGTTTTGACCCGGTGAGGTAGTTTTCTTGAAGTACCTTTGTAATTACATTTTGTTATCATTTCATATTCCAGCTATTCCTCAAAAAACATGTTTTGGATATCATGCCATTCACATTTTAAATTTACATTTTATTCATTTTAAGAAATGTTAGTTTTTGTATTACTACCCCAAGCTTCCATAAGTGGGTAAAAAATGACCCGCATGCATTTTCTATGGGGGAACCTTTGATTCTTATCACCTGTGGCTGTCAGGAATACATTCACTGTAGAACACACAGACTACATCACAAGTGACACCTCTCAGGAAGATTATTTTACACAGCAATATCTGATACCTGTCAGTATAATAATAATAATAACAATAATAATACATTATATTTGTATAGGGCTTTTCAAGGACTCAAAATCACTTTACAATATAAGGGAAGGTTAGGGTGGGGGGTATAGGACTATCAAACTTGATCAACCGGCATGGATTGATGGGGGGGGGGGGCTATGAGTAGACAAGAGGAGAAGAGATGAGTTTTGAAAAGGGACTGGAATATTGTGATGGTCTCAGAATAGCGGAGATCTTTGGATCAATATGTTCAAAACGTTTTTTTTCAAAATGTAAAAGAAATGTCTACAATTATAAATAGTGAAAAATTCAATATACAATATTTCTAGTGTGAACCAAAATATAATACTAAATATTATACAAGTGATCTTAACCAAAATGACTTAAAACACATTATTCTAATACGGGTCCTTTTTGACCCACTTATGGAAGAGTGTAGGGTCCAGTCACTTGTGCATCTAAGGGTTAAGACAATGCAGAGCTGGTTAAGTGAATAAATGCTATAATAAAGGGAAATGCTTTGAGGTGTAGGGCTGTACACAGTCATGCAGTGCTGTCCTCTGTGGAGTGCATCCTCCTTCACCCTTCACTACCCTTTTACTCTTTGATTCCTGAGGCTACTCTTCCCAATCGCCCTCTACTGCCTGTTTCTCTAGGAACACACATTCACAAACAAACACTGCATTCATATGTTTTCCTCTGTTTCAAACCTTTATACTTTATTTCCACACAAAAAAAATTCCACTCTTCTTTGGCAGTTGCTTATTAAGACAGTTACAAAAATCACCCTCGCTCTGCCACTAGCATACACACGTTATCGCACACAAACACACACGCATAACTCCCCCCTGGCGTGCCCATGTATCTTCTCTGCACATGCAGCTCTGCGCTCCTGCTCGCAGCCTTAAGATTCCCAGCCCTGTCACTGTGGGCGATGGAATGTCCTGTCACCAGGGGAAACGGAATGCCCCGTCCCCGGAGGAAACGGAATGCCCTGTCACCCGCGGTAACAAAATGAAGACATAAACGTCCCCGACAGTCCAGACATGGAGGTATGACACATCTTCAGGACATGAGGTACATATGGAGAGAAAGAGGGAGAAAGAAAGTGACAGAGAGAGAGGGGGGAGAGGGGGAAAGGGGCATGTTGCTAGGGTAGATCAGAGCAGGAGTACCAGTTAACTAATGGGTCAGAAGTAATGTGACCTACTGACTGTCAGAAGGTCACTGAAGCTCAGTATACAAGCTCTCCACCAATGTGTGTTCATTCATGTCATTAAAGGCTGAATAGTTTCAAGTGGTTTCATTTATTTTAACAGTTGATATGCTACCAAAATGTGAACAACATGTGGAGTAAAAAAGTGTACAAAAAGCTGTTAACAGTGAATGTCCCTCCCGTCATTGCCTCTTAGACTACATTGAACAATTAAAATAAGAATTGAGCAAGTTCAGGGAGCATTGATTTGAAGTGCATAAGCCAATTGGCATTAATTGCTTTATAATGCTTAATAATCACTGGCTCATTTACCAGCTTACTAGTAGTATCCAATAATGTTGTTGTACAACGGCGCCATTATAACTTCAGACCCGTCATTATTACTGTATGCTGTGATAAGGTTGTATGACCTTTGGCCTGAATGCTTCTCCAATACCTGTAATTCATTGATGAGTGTCGACCCGAACCTCACCGTGAGAGTTTACAAACAAAAAGTGTATTAATTGTATTCATTATCCCATGCATATTATTTGTAATTCTTTGCGTGTTTACCATGATTGCTGACCAGAAGGCCATAAGTCCAACAGAGTGTGAGAGCAGCAGGCAGACAGCTACACCTACAGAGAAATGGACTCCGACAGAGTGAAAAAATGAGAGACAGACTTAGAAGAGATCCCAGCAAGGTATCCTAATTGAAAAAGGCAAGAAGAGAAAATCATTAAACAAGCCCCACTGGTGTCTCTCTTATTAGATCCCTCTGCTAGTGTCACGCCGATTAAATTCCCCCCTATTTCCACTAACAAACTCTAAACTCTCTGACAATTTATTGAGGAGAGGGATTAAAGAGAATTGCAAGGGTACTGTGTTTGTAAGTGTGTGTGTATGTGTGTGTGTGTGTGTGTGTGTGTGTGTGTGTGTGTGTGTGTGTGTGTGTGTGTGTTGTGTGTGTGTGTGTGTGTGTGTGTGTGTGTGTGTGTGTGTGTGTGTAAACTGAAAGTCTGCTTAAATATGTTTGCTATTTCAACACTTTGAATATGCAATTTAAAAGACAGTGCCTTTTGCAATAAAATTAAACACATGTTATGAAAGTGTTGACACTGATAAGACATTATTACTGCTATGCTTTACAGTGTAATGAAAGTCCACAGGGGTAGACATGTCTTCAATATTTAACATTACCGCGCAGCCCTTTTTTTGCACCCAGTGCTTACAGTATGTCAATAATTGGAGGAAAGCAAAACATTCGACTGAGATTTTGTTTGAAAGTTTTGTGAAATAATGACTTCTGAAAAGTCTCTTGAAAACATCTAACTGACTGAAAAGGGAACTCAACCTTGATGCTGTTTTTCTTTCTTTGTTGTCACTATTCTTTATTCAGTTTCTTGTCCTCTGTGTGTTTCCCTCTTTTCCTTCTCCCCCATCATCAGCATCATAATAGTTTCCGTCAGCACTGAGAGATGGAGACATAAAATGAGCGTGAGCCAGCACGAACAGCTGCAGGCATCCAGTATGCCTAACCCCCACATGTTCCCTTTATGTTGAGCCCATCTCTGAGTACACTACACCCCATTACTCTCATTAGCTTTTATGGCACTTGGCTAGTATAAGATTAGCATTTGCAGGGAAGAGGACAGACTGCTGATATAGTTTCAAAACAGTCTTCATAACCATTTGTAATGCACATCAACAAACACATGTGATTTTACTGAGACGTATAGCACATTATCAAACCAAACTATGTTGGAGGTTAATTGCCCTGGAATTGGAAAAATAAATAAAAAACACCTGTCAACAATAACAAAACAACAAATTAAGAAGCTTGCAGTGAGATAATAATCTCACTGCCCTAAAAAGACATTTAAAGTGATGGAATAATTTGCCTTAACATCAAAGAGATTCACCAGCCAAGTCGCCTTCCAGGGCTTTAATGCAATTTGACTTCAAATGTCTTGAAATTAGTGTAATTCCGACAGTTTGAAAACATTCTGTAATGTTTTGAGGAGTTGTTTGTGTGTTTACGGAAGGCAAAAACAAGTGACAGAATCAGACAGCTGGATGGTATAATTTGACTCCTGTCAATGCAGATGAACTTGTTTCACCTTACGTCAAGGCACTTTTTAGGAGTTTTGTAAAACAGCACTGGACACAATTGTCCTTTTATTTGCTTTGCACTGACAATAGCTATTTCTATCATGTAGTTATGGACCAACTGTCACCCTTAAAGTACACCAAGCTTAGTTGGAAGGCAGAGGCTTCAAACACAATGTGTCTCCTACTAGCCTCAATCTGTCTAGAACATGCTGAGGTAGTGTAATAATTTGAGGGGCTTCACCGTACAGATACAGCTACTCAAACCACTCAAGACATGCTGTAATTTCCCCACGTCGCACGCTGCATATGCTGACAGGACGTTACCTACTGCTGTGACACTTTTAACTAAATAACACGTCTAATCGGCTCCATGGCTCAGAGTGCTCTTTATATCTGACCATCACATCATTTTGCCGTGTGTTTTTAATTAGCTGCTGCCGGAGTGCTCCCTGTCACCCAAAATATGTTTGTAATGTGCTGATGTATTCAAATTCAGCACTTCTTTTTGTAAAAGTCTTACAACTGAGTTTATAACCTTGCATATATATTGTATGTATATGTAATATGCACACATCTCCCCACAGCTCTCTAAAAACATTTACACAAAGGTCTGCCTGTGCTGCGGTAATGGGCAGAGTTTGGACTACAGTGTACACGTATATGTGGGTCCTTCCCCCCCATAGTAAGAGCCCACAACACTCTTTTTTGCATGTATTTGTGCGTTCATGTTTGTGTGTGTGAGTGTGTACGTGTTTCTGCATGCATGCACGCACTGCAGGCTAAAGTCCCATACCGGCTCGACAAGCTTAATACCATTATCAAGATTTACAGCGATGCTCATGTGGGACTTACATCAAAATGGTTGGTGTGCAGCACAGACAGAACCCATGTCCCAATTAGAGAGCCTGAGGAACAGCGGTACACACATAACACACACAAAGACACACACAATCCCCTTCTCAAACACTCTGGTCTTACTATCTTCCTCTCGCAGACACTTCTGCATATTCACAATATCTTGAACTATCTTTCTCACACACAAACAAACATACCCCGAACCCCCTAGGGACGGTGCCTCTGGCCTTTGCGGCTGGAGGAGAGAAAATGCTGAAACAGGGGAAATAAAGACAGAAAGTTAGAACAAGACAAGCGAAAGAGCATGTGGGAAAGAAAAAGACTGGAGCAGCATCCCAAACAGCTCAAGAGGAACAAGGCGCAGCTTTAAGCAATATAGTTTGCATCAGTGGCACAATTTCACTCCGAGCCATTATTATGATTCAAACATGCTGAAATAATATTAAGCCTCCAAAGTCTAGCTAATAAGACATATTTGTTCTACTTAAGATGGGGCCTCTCATTGTATATTCCCAATATTTCCAATAAAAGCAGCCATTGAATTCAAACAAACAGATTGATCATATTTTGGGGAAAAAAGCAATAAACCACTTATTTCCATTTAAAGGACAACTTGACTCTAAATTCAAAATTCATAGGAATTGAGGGCAAGTAGACTTTGCTGCACATATCTGCTCAAGTATATGTATATCAAAGTGTGTGCAGGCTTGCAACATTGCCACATTACTGCATGTGCTGGCCCTTAGTGTGTGCATACGTGTGCGACCGTGCATGTGTGTTCACAGAAAGACCGGGAAGAGCTTTAATGATAGGCCAGAAAATGCAGAGCAAGCATCTCCCTCAGCGAGTATCAGAGAGACCAATTCAACCACGGAGCAAAACATGTGACGAGAGCTAAGATGTCCGAGGAAGTCCACAGTCTGTTCATTCAAATAAAACATACTTAACATTTTATGCTTTCAGTGTCAATTCAAAACATATTGTTGATTCATTATTGGATGCCAAAGCATTCTGTAATTCTCCTTTCAAAGTGTTTTAGCATGAAAACAAAATACCAATTTCAATATTAAACTATCATGAATTATTCAAGGCTGCTTGTAGAGCTTTAGGCATGGAAATGTTAGACGGCATAACCTTGTTAAATATCAAAACAGCTTGTGATGAAAGGAAAATGCACAGAACTCAATGAATTATTTGGAAGGAAACAGGAAAGCACTTAATGAATGTGCCTTAATTAAGCTTATACATTAGTCTTACCTAGAAAGCACTACAGTACTACATGGTACTATTCAACTGTCCATTTGGCAGTCAAATATTTTAATATCTCCATGAGAACTTCAAACATAAAGTTCTGATGTTTTTAACTTTAAAGGATTTGCCACTGGGTTTTCTGCGGGAATAAAATAATTAAAAGGGACATTTATTCAATGAATGCTCGATGTTAGGCAGTTTGATATTTGAGTAATAGCTCCGGACTAATTAGCACTGAGATGCAAGATCAGGGACACACTTACCAGGATGTGCTAAGCGTTTATTCCACTCCAACTGCAGCTACAGGATATAAAAGAGCTCTATTTTCAGAATCAGACATATAAGTCATGCTGTACAGATTTTCATTGATCTGTGTAAGAAGTGCAGATATGAAATATGACTGAAGAGGTGCTCATGGAGTTGAAGGAGGCCTTGAAATAGAACTTGTTACTCCATCCTTACTGGGTTTTCTCTTCTGTTTGCCTATTAATCCAATCTTCTCTACTTTTAGCAACAACTCACCTTTGATCTCTCTTGAACTTTGTTTCTCCCAGGAAGGGTTGCCTGTAATCACTTTTATCAAACGCCTAAGTCACTATTTGCCGTCTTACAAATTCACTGTCTTCTGCATCATTTCCTCTCTTTATATTATATGCAGCCTTGACTGAGCTTCAACCTCTTAACTGCCAAGGAAAAAGAGAAATGACTGAGAGAAAATTAAGCAGAAGATCTCTCCTGCCTGCAATTGGTCCTCCTTCTCGTTCTCAAGGCTAGCTACAAACACACAACACATACACACACCTAAAAGCCCACAATTACACTCATCCCTAAAGTCCCAATCACACACACACACACACACACACACACACACACACACACACACACACACACACACACACACACACAAATGCATTCCCGAAGCAGAAGACAACAATCAATGTTGGCCAGTCACAGTTCAATAAGCAGACTAAACAATGTTGCTCCATTATTACTGTCTTGTTTAACCAACAGCACAAGAACAACGCTGAAAATCAATACTCTGCCACGCGACAGAGTGTGTGTGTGTGTGTGTGTGTGTGTGTGTGTGTGTGTGTGTGTGTGTGTGTGTGTGTGTGTGTGTGTGTGTGTGTGTGTGTGTGTGTGTGTGTGTGTGTGTCTGACACACAGTGAAGTAGCCAACAGGAAAAGGTCCTTGATGATTAAATGTCCACTTAAGCAGACCACCGAGACATATGGCTGTGTGTGTGCCCGTGTGTGTTATTGTGTGTGCGTTAAACAATTGTATGTACCCAACATAGGGCAAACGGTAAATCTGCCTTGATTGATTTTCTTCAGGCAAATTGGTTGCAACACTTGGTCTACAAAACCTAAATACAATTGGTATTGTTTGCACAGATTAGAGGGTCTTGTTTGGAGTATTGACTGAAGACAAAGTAGGCGAAAACTCACCTGAAATACCCCTTTAGAGAAGACTGAAGTTCAAAAGGTGTCTTAACTTGAATGTGTTTACTTTGTTTCTCATTAGACCCATCCTGTTGTACAGATACTATTGGTAATCTGTGACATCACAGGCAATACTACAACTAAGACCGCTGTATGGGACACCAAATGCAATAGTAGGGTGAATACACTGCGATAAACATTAAAAACCACCAATAAAGATGGCGTGAAACAATAAACTGATGTTAATGTAAATAATATTTAGTGACAAAAAGGAAGAAAGCAATAATGTAATTAGTAGATGTTATTCTTTTGAGGTTTTGAGACACAGGGAGAATTTCTTTTAACACATTTTGCCACATTTTAAATTCTGCTCATCACTTGTCCTTAAAGTGGACCTATCATGCTATTTTTGAAACATATATTGTAGGGCCATACCTATATAAAACATGTCTGTGAAGTTTGTTTTTCAAAATACCAAACAAATACCATGCATTTAAGCCATGCCTCATTTCGCTCTATTTGCTCTTTTCCAGCCCTGTTTTTGCAAGGGCTGATTCTGCTTTTGTGGCAGACTACAGCGCCACTTCCAGGCCTGGCATATGTACTACAGCGTCTCCAACGCTTTCGAGCGGTCTCTCATTCCCCTGATAGGTGGAGAGTTGCCCATATAGGCGGAGCACCCCTTTTCTGATGTCAGAAAAATTCAAATAATAATCAGCTCCGTTGCAGCCCCGTTTTTAGAGATTTGGGTATGGAGGAAAAGAGAGAGGGTTGTGTTTTCTGACACTTGGTGAGTTCCCTGACATACCGGGGACACATATTCATGTATAAAAGAAGTACAAAAGTGCATGTTGCATGATAGGTCCCCTTTACGTGAAAGCAGAGCTCAAAGAGATCCAACGACATACTTCTCAGAGATACATACAATATTTGGCTCAACACCGCTTGAGAATATATATTTTTTAAATATGAATGAATAGGCCGTTCAGGATAGAATCAATGATAACAGGATTTTTACATTTTGCTCTCCTAAGCCCTCTAACACACAGGTCACTACAAAGCCTGTATAACCCCGATGGCACCAGTCTGTCTAGAATTCTGAAGCATTTTGTTATCTTAACTCTGTGCTCTGTAAATAATTCATCGGACGCACCTCCACTCCTTTGCTCTAAAGACCAAAAGTGATGGAACTAAAAGCTTAAAGGGCTTAAACTAAACTCTACAACAGCACAGTAAGGGGGGAAACTATTCTGGGAAGTTGAGGGCTGATCTTTTCCCTTGAATCCTGCAACATAGGTGCCTTTCAGTCAGAGATTAAATGAGGAGTGACACATTTGCTCTCGAACACTTAAACTTAATGCTGTGCTCTCCATCACTCACTCTTGCTCATTTACAGAGTATATATTCAACAATCACATTTTCATGATCTTCATAAAAGAAGATATGATGTGAAGTATTTCCATCATGTCATGGTTTATCCATCATTTAAATCCATAACTGTCTCAAACAGGCTTTGTGATATGGTTCTTTAACAAGATGTGATTTCAGGAAAGACTTGCTGCTTGTTCAGCAGTTAGTCCTACTGTTTCTGATAATGGTTGGCAATGCAGTAATGCCTTCAGCTCCCCACTACTGAATGAACACAGCCAAACATGGCAGATGCTTCCACATAATCAGAAAAAGAAATATGCACTCAAACTGCAAGTGTGCCATTAGCTGTGAGTCTCAGTTCATTTTCAAATTGAAAAAAACTTCTGTGAGTTGACCTGGGGCCAAAACGGCAGCCCTGCCCTTGTTTTCTGACAAGACCTCAGCACGGAGCAGAGATAAACAAAAACCCTGGAGGGGCCCAGAGGAAGAAGCAACACAAATAACCACGGCAACAATTCAAGGATTTGGACAAGCTAGAGAGAGCCATGGGCATTTTCTGGCTTTAGTCAGCTACTTTCTGCTTGTTTTCAAACTGTTTCTTGGGTGTGGATGACATTTCTCAGATCAGAGAAGAGGGAACAACACTTCAAATGTTTCTGCAAAGTTATCCGCCTTGTGCCTTTTGTTCAAAGTCTAAATCTTCCTTTGCCCCCAGGAAGGAAGGAAGGAAGGAAGGTAGGAAAGGAGAAAAGGGAAAATACTCTGACTAAAGTGGAGAAAGATGAGAAGGAGTGAAACGGACATGGACAAAAGACAGAGTAAAAGAGAAACAGGAGGCTCTCAGAAACGTATTTCTTGTTCTTTTGATGTGGTGAAATAACCCTGCTGTGACACTATGACAGACATCTCTCGCTTATTCATCTGCTCATAGAAACACACATGATGTCATTGGCACAAACTAATATATATATATATATATATATATATAGCTTACAGATGGCTACTTGCCACAGAGACATGGCTTGGGGCGCATTTCAAAAAGTAAGCAACAATGATGCAATTGTGTGTAGCTGGTACAGTTGCTACCAATGTATTTGAGGTCGATGTCCAGGCCTCATATGGCGCCTTAAAAACCAAGATTGGTTATGAAACAAAGATGCACCATAGGCTTCACTCAACTTTTACAGTTGATACATTCTTTGATCTTCAAGGTGGAGTTTTCCTACATTTCAAAAAAGCCTGGTGATGTCATCAAGGTTATTATGTTCGATCTTTTAAAAACACGTCTCTTCCAAGTCCCCCATCTTTGTACAAGGGGAATACTAAATCACTTAAGATCAGGAAACTCACTATAAGCTAAGGGACAACATCTAACTTATATTACCATATTGTGAAAAATAAAATGTGTTGAGTTTAATGTTACAAAATCAATATTAAATTGATTATATACAACTTATTCAAAGGCAACCTTGATACTCAAAAATGGAAATGCGAGTTTGAGCAAATTTGCTATACTATAATTAGTCATAAACTTTGAGTGAATGAATTAATCTCTAAAGCAGTACAGGTGGCTTCTCCCGCCCTTTCGCCACAGGACTTCCAACTGCCAAAATACAAGCCGCCATGGTCCAAGAGAGTGACAGAAAAGATCACCGCTGCCAAGAAAACAACAGCTACTGCATATGGAGACACCGTGTCTGTCCACACTTCTACTTTAACTGCCAAACTAACCATTCAGTGCCATTGTGTTTCTGTGTGTCTGTGTGCTTCTGTGTGTGTATATGTGTGTGTGCAGTTTTGTATAAGTGTGTGGGTTTTGGCTGCCCTGTCTGGAAACCCCCTTGTATGCTAGTGTTCAACAGGCAACAAGGCAGATAACTTGTTCCTTAGTATAGTGTGTGTGTGTGTGTGTGTGTGTGTGTGTGTGTGTGTGTGTGTGTGTGTGTGTGTGTGTGTGTGTGTGTGTGTGTGTGTGTGTGTGTGTGTGTGTGTGTGTGTGTGTGTGTGTGTGTGTGTGTGTGTGTGTGTGTTGTCCCAGTATTGGCGGGCAGATTGAGCCACATGTCATTGGACAGTGAGCCAGTTTGTGCTGAACCACTACACCAGCTGTGCCTCGGGAAAGAACGATGATGATGATAATTATGGTAACATTAGAGAATAGAAAGGAACACGCAAACGCAAGAATATCTGTCTGAGGTGAACGGTTGAGTCTAAACCCTCTTAAATGGGATAGCTTACCTCCTCAAATAGGAAACATGTGATCCATAGTGATCTTTTGATAAACTTCATTCAATTGTGGCCTCTGCTGGTTGGGTTAAATTAACATTCCTAACAGTGCTGGATCTTTTAGCCAGAGATATTTTGTATTATTTCTGTTAAAAGACAGCTAAAATGTGCCTTCGCTTCGAGCTGAGAATGGAAAAGCCACAGTGAGAGCTCACACCCACAAACAAGAAACAGTTCATCAAGCTCAAATATATTCAAATACAAAACAGAAAATGTTTTAGTCTGAAAAATAAAGATTTTAAGTAGTAGTAAATGTTTTATTTATAAAATCAACACCGCCAAGAAATGAAGTTAACTATTTTTTAATGAAAAATACGTTCACTTAACTATTTCTTGCAGAGAATACTTTTAATTTGCATCTAATCATCTACTGTGGGCGTTAATTTCCCTCCTTAGGGAAAGTGACCCGATAACACTATACCAGCACAAAGAGGCTTTAAATAGCACAGGTCATTAGCAACTTTTTTGACTAAGATGTACAACTTAGTTTAACAAGCACAAGAAAGGACGTTACTGCTATTGGAACAGACACCAGATACAATTAAATAAAATGCAGTCATTAGAGCTAAATGTTGCTGGGAAAACAATATGTCCGCACTCTCCTGATTAAAAGCAGTGCTGCTGCAGAGAGAATAAAACAGTGTTTCTCATTACTGACTAAGTTGTTTACAACATCAAAGTAGCACTGTAAATTATTTGGAAAAACATTTAGAAACACCAGTAAAGTGCACCCGTTGTTGCATCTCTTTACTCATGTCGCCGTGTTACTCCTTGTTAAAGAATACATCATTATAAACATACAGATAGCATTTGAAAAGAGGACATTGTCTGTTTCTTACATGTGTGGTGTCCAATTTAGCTCGTCTTTTGTTTCGCTTGTTCATGACTCAGCAGTGAAAAGAAGTGCAGACCTACTGACTTGTTTTGTGTAGTATGTTTCAGATATGCTTTGTTTTCATTGATTCTCTCCCACACAGACTGTGTGTGTGTGTGTGTGTGTGTGAGTGCTAACTTGTGATCTAAGCCCTCTGGCTCTCTGTGTTTTTTTGTCTTACAACATTTATTGATGTTTATTGAAAATAAACCTTTGGTCCAGCTTAAAAAACAAACTTTGCTTGAGGTATTTTATATTTCACCACCCAAAAGATTGTCGTAATGCTCAAGGCTCAAAGCAGATACAGTATAGTAGTCAAACAAATCCCTTATTTATATTATTGCACATCCTTAAAATAATCAACACTTGTTTTAATCAAAGATGCAACACATTGGACACGTTGTTCATTAAATGTTGAGGGAGCGCAGAGATGGGGGCGCCCTGCTGTGATAGCTGATGCAATCTAGATGTAATTTAACATGGAAGTTAGAGGCACATTCATGGTAGATATCAGAAGAGTTTTAATGATCGCCTTGCACAAAGTCAAACACCTATAATAAAATAATAAAATCTGACTTTCACTCTGAGGTTGTGAGACACGGTGGGAGAGTAGATCTTAAATCTCTCAATCATTCAAAACAACTTTAAAGCTTTAATCCATTGACCCCATTGTCACCCCATTTAATTTAAGCCTCTTTGGAACAGACTTTCCCAAAAAGTAATATCTGATTATTGCACCAGCAGCTGACCTAGTGCTTATTAAAGTAGGTGGCAACAGTTAACTGTTTAAAGCATCGACAAAAGGCTATTTTTTCATAACCAATTTACAGTATCAATAAAAAAATACATTTAACTCTGTACATGTATTTTTCTAACTCAATCAAAGTACAAACTGTTCTATTGCAATCTATATATTGCATGTTTTCATGAATAAGGATGATCTAGTAGTTCAGTTTTTCGCACATCGAAAAATATGTTCTTTCAAAATCTGTGTGCATTTCCCTTATGATATGACATGAAAGTGACCTGTATGTTTATTCATGTTGCATACACATATTGCATTCATATTGCATTCCTGTTTCACTTAATATTAAAGCTATTCCCCAATAGGACAACACACATAGCAAACTGTGAACACCAAACCAAGACAATCAAAAGCATGCAATAAAAGCACAAGGTATGAAGTTTGCACCAAGTAAAACATCATATGTTTTATGCAGTCGGATATGGGCAAAAATGATGAATACATTCACTTTATCTCTTGATACAAAAATAAGCTCTATACAACTGGAAGCTTTCACTCAGTATAGATAAAAGTGTCTTTAGACTTGTTAGCCCACTGACTGACAGACCAAGGCTAACTTTTATGTTTTAATTAGGGCCGGGACTTTAACGCGTTAATTAAGATTAATTAATTACACAAAAATTAACGCGTTAAAAAAATTAACGCATTTTAATCGCACTTATTTTTGCACCGCGGAACGTTTCTCACTGGATGAGTTTCAGGCGTACCGATTATACTGGAGCACCAACTAACGTTCATGACTTCAGACAACAACAAACCACAGTGAACAACAGTGGGAAATGTTGTTTTAAAAAACGGACGGATGGAAGCGTCGATAAGAGCACGGTTGTGTGCAAATTGTGCAAAAAGGAATTTGCATATCACCGCAGCACATCAAGCCTCAAGTATCACCTCAATGCAAAAACATATAGCAGCTAGCGTGGACGTTAGCCTCTTTTATCGCGTTCACACCAAAAAGAGCCGGTACTAAAATGAGTTCATGAGAACCTTTTTACCCCGACGAAAGTCCCTGCTAGAGAGCAGAGAGCTGCAAGAGAGCAGGGACTTTCGTACGGCTCTCTTGTGAGAAAAGAGCTATATTTCTGATTGGCTGGGCGGATTGCAAACCACGCCCCGTAAAAACTCCCAAAAAGTTTTGTGAAGCCGCCATTTTATTATCCTCGCATTAGCATTATTAGCATTAGCCCAGCGCAGAACGCAGAGAGACTAACTTATGGCAACACAAAATAAAACATGGGAGCGGTGGAGATGAGGAGGTGTCGGCGTTCTGGCGATTTACTCGGAAGGCTGCTGGGACTCCCAGCAGCTTCTACTGAAGCCAGTCCCCAACTCCGGGGACTTCCGGCCGGGGACTTTGGGCGGGAGTATACGCCGTGAAGTGGTTTGCGGCCTGCCAGTAAACCCAAAGCAGAAGAAGAAGAAGTGACGTCAGCGGCTTCATTTGCCTAATCCTCCCCCAGTTTCAAAGAGTTCTCATGAACTAAATTCTCATGAACCTTTGTGGGAAAAGTACTGCGGTGTGAATGCGCCTAATGGTATACTAAAATCCATGTGAAAAAAAATTGCTTCTCACTGTTCTTAGGTCAAATATGTATATGCGATTAAAAATGCGATTAATTTCGATTCATTAATTACAAAGCCTCTAATTAATTAGATTAATTTTTTTAATCGAGTCCCGGCCCTAGTTTTAATATCAAGCCACTAACTGTTTTTATTCAGGTAGAAACCCTGACTCATAAAGCAAAGTAAACCAAGACTTTACAGAGTTAACATTTGTGTTTCAACACTTAGCCTTGGGCAGTGTGAAAGGCAGCTGGATTGTCCCTTTGTAAAAGGCCTTTGAATGTCTTTAAACACACACAACAACAAAAACAGAAATCAGCGGTGCACACCTCCAGCTCACTGCACAGCTACCAGTGAGGTTTCAGTGGGGATCCTCTGTGATTTTCAGTGTTGAGATGGTTGTCTTGTATTGTTATTATGTGACCAATCAACACTAAACACGTCTAAACACAATCTACTTAATTAATCAAGCTCGAATCACTTAGCCTCTGACCTCTAGAGGCCCAAATAGGGTGATACAAACACCAAAGCCTCTTTATGAATGTAAATTCAAGTGGAGTGAAATCATTCTGCGGTTCTTTTTTCATAGTTTTTTTCCTTCCAATCTCTTACCTCTTTGCAATAAATTATTAACACCTCAGTTATCTTTCTCCCTCCTGCAATGGCTCATATCCAAGTCACTATATCTTTCTCCCTCCCACACGTTCACTTTGCCTCTTCTGATTCCTCCCTCTTTCACCCCCGTACAATCACTTTTTCCCCCAGTGAACAAAAGATTTTAAGGAAGCATAATCTTGACATTGGAGTCGTTATTCTCGATCCTCTGTCCCAATACAGTGCCTTCCTATCTGTGCTCCTCAGGGGGAGGGGGAGAGAAAAAAATATCGCTGTGTGCTTGGATAATTCTGGAAAATAACAATGTGATATTTCATCCAAACACTACACACAACAGACACACGAACATGCCTTCTCAGCAAAGTACTACCCATATTCATTAGCAGTGTTGTGCTAGTTACTGAAAACCAGTAACTAGTTACCATTACTAGTTACTTCATTTCAAAAGTAACTCAGTTACTGTACTAGTTACTTACACAAAAAGTAATGCGTTACTGTGAAAAGTAACGTTTTAGTTACTTGACAAAAGGGCTCCCATTAATGCCCTTATAGTCTTCATTTCAGTACTGTTATTGCATTGGAGAATAATACAATCTGTTGATCAACTTGACATGCATTATGCAATCTGGATTGCATCAATATTAGCTGGCTTTCCATTTTTGTATATTCTTTCTCCAGGTAGTTGGAAAAAGTTTTCCGTCCCATATGCCATGTGCCGCCCGGACATGCTATCATGCTAACTAGCTCCCTGAAAGCGGGTGACTCCACTGTAGCAATAGCCTGCATGTGTTCTACAACATACCGTGCAATGGCTTTATCGACTTTTCCCTGGCTAGCAGTCCCTTGGTTAAAATCCAGCCGCTGTTGCTTAGGTGGAGGTGGAGTGGCGTCGGCTGAGTCTCTGTGGTCTTAGCTACTAGCTTCGTCCCAGCATGTTGTTTTTGCAGATGTTTTAAGAGATTTGAATTACTGGTTTGGGCAGTAGATAGGATCTTTGACCCGTCAGGACACAACTTACATTTAACAGAAACTTTCTTTTCTTTGTGCTCGACAAAAGTGAAATAGTGAGAATATCTCCAGGTGGAGAAACTAGACTTGAGCTCCGCCACCGCCATGATAGTCTTGTTAGTAAACAACACAAACACGCCCACAGCGCGTCTCCGCATGTGACACAGGAAGTATCTAAGTACATTTACTCAAGTACTGTACTTAAGTACAGTTCTCATCTCTGTTCGCCTGGCTGTTGACTATATAAAAAAAACTAACGGAGTAACGCACCTTGTAGTAACGGTAACTGAGTTACTGAATTCAAAAAGTAATGCGTTAGAGTACTAGTTACAACCAAAAATAACGGCGTTACTCCCAACACTGTTCATTAGCCACTTAGAATGGGGTGCTCAAATGAATCAAAGCAAACTGCTTACACGTAATCTTGTCACCCGTGGAGTAAAATATGCCGGGTTCCTTATTACAGCCAGTGCAGAGCCGAAATGAGTGAATGGACTTGTACCACATCTAGGTCTGTAGGGCACAGTGTGTTAGTGCCTCTGTACCAATCATACGCATTAAACTGAAATTGAATGTTACAGCGTTTATGTCGGATTTGTGCCTTCGTGGCTGCCTGTGTGTGTGTGTGTGTGTGTGTGTGTGTGTGTGTGTGTGTGTGTGTGTGTGTGTGTGTGTGTGTGTGTGTGTGTGTGTGTCTTGTTTGTCTAAGCCTACACAGTTACAGTACAGTACATTACATCATGTCTACCGCAGGAGAACAGGCACCAAAAAACCCCTTTTTCACGGCATCCTACAGAATTACAATGTACTCGTTCAAAACAGGAATATCTCTTATGTGAAGCTGAGTGTGTGTGTGTGTGTGTGTGTGTGTGTGTGTGTGTGTGTGTGTGTGTGTGTGTGTGTGTGTGTGTGTGTGTGTGTGTGTGTGTGTGTGTGTGTGTGTGTGTGTGTGTGTGTGTGTGTGTGTGTGTGTGTGCCGCAGTCATAAGCCAAGGAGGTAAAAAGTTACAGTGGTGATTATAGTAATTATGGTTTCAGGTTTTTGCATATTCCTTTAGATGGACCACTAGATTCCAGACAGTTTTGGCACAAATAGAGAGAGAGAGAGTAGGAAAAAGAAAAGAGCTACTGTCGGGGGTGAGGGAGGGAGGGGTTGGATTCAGGGACCAAGGAAGAAAAGGAGGAAAAGTGGCCAAAATGGGGTGATGTGGAAAGGAGAGCAGGAGAGGAAAAAAGAGTTACAAAGGAAGAGAACAAATGTAATGGTGAAAGATATGAAGAAGAGAAAGACTAATCCTTCAGGCGGCTTTCCTACGCCTCTCAGCCCGCTTGCTTGCTCGCTTCCTCCTCCTCTCCCCAATCCGCTCTCAACCAGGAGTTGAATGGGCCTTTACAGCGCAGCTTTGTTTCCTATCAAAAAGGAGCGTAAATGTCAAATTCTCCACCATAAAAAACACCTTCCCCTTTAGGTTTCTTCTTCCACTTTATTTCTCTCTTCTTGTATTTCTGCTCTTAACCTTGTCGCTCCTTTTTTTTTCTTTCTCCTTTTCTCAATACAGGACAATACCCACAACAAGCTTTGAGTGGAAACAAAAAGGACCCGGGGTGTCAGCCTTGGACCCCCTGCTGCGGCACGTCGTCTTTTCTCAATGGCAGATTAATTACATATTCATGCTGACACAAATAAGACTCGCTTGCTCCGACACACACACAAACCCCCCTCAGCCAAAGCACCCAGCACCCATCTGCTGGTCGTGTGTCTACACTCCAGGAATTGTTCTCATAAATGGAGCGCGTGTTTTTAGAAATGCGTTCTCTTTGAAGGTGTGTGTTTAGGTAGCAACCCTTTTGCAATGCCGCAGCTTATAACGGCCCGTTCGCACAGCGGCGTGCGTTGAAGCTTCCAACGCTTCTGCCCATTCACTTTGAATGGGGTGACGTCACTTTTAGCCGAACTGCATTTTGGGAAGCGACGTGGAGCGTTGCTGGCGTTGCTCGCTTCAAAAGTTGAGCAATGTTCAACTTTTGACGCCTCGACGGAGGCGTCAGCCAATCGAATCATATGCCAGTACAATCAGTGTGATTGGTTGTTGGTCGAGTGTCAGACACGCCCGCCGGCAAGCGTCAACGCACGCCGTTGTGTGGACGGGCCGTAAAGGTTGAGCACTGCAGAAATCTGTGATAACACTTAATTTAAAGCATATCTTTAATAAGAACGCCATGAGCAAAGATCTTGAGACGCAGTAGATAGGTTGTTTGGCATGAATCCAAACAAAGTGTCAGAAACAGATATGGGATGAGACGAGGGGGATTAAGCTGAAGAGGCAGAAGTTCTCATTCATAACACTCCGTTCGATGTCTCACTATGGGATGCGCCTCATCGCGGAGCAAACAGAAGCATCAATCTCATTACGCCAATCCTGATTGGCTGGTGATCTTGACGTCAGCGTCAGGGAATTCACCCCCTATAAGTAGCTTGCACCACGACGCATGCGTCATTCAAACACCTCTTCTCGCTTCAGAGCACATCTCTATAGTAGCCGGACAAGCTTAACGGTCCACAGACTGAACCCAAATATAACCATTTCGGTCGACGGGCGCTCGCCGGCTACTCCTTCTGCTTCGCAAGAAGACGGTAATACTAACGCCAGTTAGTATTAAAATCGCTTTTCTTTTTCTCTCTCACGGAGGAGAAAAGGATTAGAAGTATATTGACACACCAGTCAATATTCTTTGAGAACAAAGGACCCACACCGTCCCTTTTTCTCCAGATTAAGGACGGGTTGGTAACACTTTTCTCTCAACGACGTACCTGTTACGAGCGGGTCCTCTGCACGCCACGAGGCGAACAAGATGGACGCCTCTCCCCCTCACACCAGAGGAGTCAGGGACTCGGAGGCTCGGTCATGCGGCTGCGGGTTGAAGATAGCAGGCACAGACTCACACCAGGTCTGCTCGTCCTGCCTCGGGCTGAAACACGCCCAGGAGGCTATCGACAACCCCGGCTCGTGCGGGCATTGTGCCCGTTTCACCCGAAAGAGCCTCCACCGACGGCTAGCACACCAAGCTAGCTTGTTGGAACAGGACTCCCTCATGTCCACTGATTCGCCGTTTGGCAATCAAGACACGGGGGCGTCCGCCGCAGAGACTGAATCCCTCACTGTGTCGGTCTGGGGCTCACTAACAGCGGCAGCTGCGGAACCGGGATCCCACGCCGTGTCAGGCCGGGACCCGGTGGCGGCAAGAGACGCGGGAACGGAGCCCCACGCCTCACCAGGCGGGAGCTCCCGGCGAGACCTCACCATGGTCTCGCCCGCAGAGGCTCGGCCTGCTCCGCATACTGCCGATGGAACTGCTGGTGGCAGCCCACCTCCTACCGAGGATGGGCCCGTCACCAAGCAGGAACCCCACGCTGCCAGCGAAGGTGGACCGTTTCCAGTCGACCATGACTGAACGGTCCTACAGAGCCGCAGCGTTGTCCGCCAGGGCTCTGAACGTTTCCTCACTGCTAACCGCATACCAAGCGGAGCTCTGTGAGGATATGTTGAGTAATCCTGGACCGGCCGTTCTGGATGAGTTGGCCGCGGGCAAAACAATGGGGATCATGGTGGTGCAGGAAAGAGCTAGATGGCTCAACCTCACCAACCTCCCAGACCGGGAAAAGGAGGATGTGCTTGACATGCCCATCGTTCCCACGGGGGATTTTCGGCTCCGCTCTTGCCCTCCATGCAGAGGAGATGCGAGTCGAAAAAGAAGGAGGACGAGGCCCTCCACCTCTGCCTCCCTCGAAGGGCCCAGCCGCTGCCTTCGCAGCGGCAGCCCTTCGTCCAAGCTGCCCCGAACCCTGCTCGGTTCAAAATAGCGAAAACGCAGAGGTCGCAGTCCGCCCCGAGTCCCCAGCCCAGGCAGGGGACGAGGGCGAGCTGGCCTAGAAAATCTCCGGTTCCGGCTGCAGCCCAGGCGCAGCCAACCCAGAATTTCGGCCAGCAGTCGAAGAAGAAGAAGCGAGCGGCGTGACAGCCCCTCCTTCTCCCCTCTGTGACAGAGCTGGAAGTCTACGGTTCCCCAGCTCTAAATGTGTTCCCGCCGCCTCGAGAGATGCCTCAACACCATCCTCAAGTCCGCATAAACACATGTCACACACTTATTGATTTGTCTGTCATAAAACATTTTCCGCTTACGCATCCAGGCTTCGAGCCAAGGGCGCAGCTCGAAAAAATGAAAAGAAAAACAATAAAAACAATAAACAGTCCGTCAACTGTTCCCCTTCTGAGAGCAGCTACGGCCTCTCTCAAAGGGCGGACAATTGACGGGTCTGTGAAGGCACCACCGTCACGCGCATGCGCAGTGCCGGCTGGGGCTGTAAGGCACCACCCGTCACGCACATGCGCAGTGCCGGCTGGAGCTGTAAAGGCACCACCGTCACGCGCATGCGCAGTGCCAGCTGGGGTTGTGAAGGCACCACCGTCACGCGCATGCGCAGTGCCGGCTGGAGCCGTAAGGCTACCACCGCCACACGCATGCGCTGTGTCGGTGGGGATTGTCGAAATGGGGCACCACAGTGCTCAGACACTGGAGGGACACTTTTTTTGTGGAAGCAATTGCTTTGGGGCTCATACGAGTCAGAGTTCGCAGGCACCCTCGGGTCCGCGAGCTCTTTCGACTCAGGGTCTGGCTGCATCCTGGGCTCTGTCCAGGATGTCTCCCATCCAAGACATTGGTGCAGCGGCGAGCTGGTCCTCGCCGCTCACTTTTGTCCGCCTCTTAACAGGCTGGACGTTCTGCTCTCAGTGTGACTCAAACAGTGCTGGGCACCTGGTTGAGTCAGAGCTCTACCTGTTAAGTTCTGGTTGGTTTGGTGATTTTCGAGATAAGCTCATCTGACAATACGGGAGCTACAATTTCCCATAGTGAGACATCGAACGGAGTGTTATGAATGAGAACTATAGTTCTCAGAGTAACATGAAGTGAGATGTCTCACCAGACGGCCCTCCTTACTATGGTGAAGCGAGAAGAGGTGCTTATTTTGAATGACGCATGCGTCGTGGCGCAAGCTACTTATAGGGGGTGATTTCCCTGACGCTGACGTCAAGATCACCAGCCAATCAGGATTGGCGTAATGAGATTGATGCTTCTGTTTGCTCCGCGATGAGGCGCATCCCATAGTGAGACATCTCACTTCATGATCACTCTGAGAACTGGGGTTACGTAAGTAACCTATAGTTTCTTCCTTCACGTACAGAAGGAAAAAAAGGGTGTCTGGTAATCGCTTGTCTTCAATACGTGCAGTATGCTGCACATTGTGTTTGGAGGCAAGTAAACCAGCCTGGGCTATTTACTGGAGGTTTTACGGTATCAAATAAAAAGAAAATATAGGCCATGAAAAGCCTAAGCTGGCTGTGAATAGAGGCAAGCCTTAGAAACATGATACAAGGTGAGATTTCAATGCAGAGAAGCTAGCATGACGGCAGGCTCCGTTGCTCTACCTATCTCCTTCATTCTTCCGTTCTATTTTTCTATCTATCTATCTGTGCTTGGCCTGTATAAGTCTGTGCATGGGCGACTGTGTGCGGGGAAAGCCTCTCTCTCTCTCCCCGGCTGACTGATGAGTTTCCACCCTATTTCCGTGAACGCACACACATACACACAAACACATTACGTCCCGCTGGGTTTGGGCCTCTGTTCAGATGTACAACAATATGTCCACTGTTTGGGCCACACTCTAATTAAACAGTGTAAATCTAACTAGAGAAAGGGACAGAGTGGCGAGAGACAGTAGCAGAAAAAGAGAATAAAAGAGGGGAGCTAAAAGTGGTAGCAGATGGGAAGGAGAGAAAGCAGGACAGAGAGTGATCGAAATTGGGACAAATGACAGCAAAGAGGAACTGAGACGATGGACAACAGTACCAAAATGTGTGGCCTTGCATTCAGTGGCTTCAGTTTACTGAGCGCAATTGGAAAGAAAGACAACTAGTTTATTCTTGCGGGCTGAAAAAAATGACATCAAGCAAACTCATCTATGATTTAGCTTTAGATTAACCAAAAGGCAAATAATGAATGTGTGAGGTGTTTTATGATAATGATCATGCTTTCCAAAAAGATGATCCAGTAGCTTAGTTTATACAATATTCCTCTGTGTCTGAAAGTGCTTTTAATCAGACTGGTTTCATATTATAAAATAAAAGTTCACATCTTAAATCTAAGATTTAAAAGTTTTTTTTTCTTTTTACAGCACTGGACCGCATGGGACCAGTGGGAACTATATTGTAGGCCTTGATTGGGAACACACACACACACTTACTAACACACACACACACACACTTACTAACTAGAACAAAAAGGCTGGAAATGAGAGCCCCAGATGAGGCCTTAGGTTTCACAGGCCATGAAAAATGTATAATTCCTGATCTTTACATGAAACTCTAGAAGGAATAAGGCCTTACAGCAGCAGACGCTGGGAATCAGCTTCAGAACATTTAGCTTCTCCTTTCTCCCTTTCCTTTTTTCTTTAGTTCAGCCCATCTCTAGTAAACACACACACACACACACACACACACACACACACACATGCATTCTCATGTTCCATCCTGGGTTTTCCCTTGCGGAGTGTGAGAGACAGTAAATGGTGCAAGCAGAGTGACACGCTTTGTCGACACAGACTCTTGAAAACCACACTTGCGCCTTCTAAACCGGATTTCATCTCTGCTTTCCTCAAAGAAAGCAGAGATGAGGTGCTACACAAACAACCCACATTCAGGCTCTTGATTCTTGAAATAGGCCAAGCTGCAATTGCTATGTGTTCTAAGTTAAACATAAGATGTAGACAACTTTCGGGGGACACACACAATCCAGCACTTTGACAGTACTACACAAAATACTGAGTGAATGGATGCATATTCAAGGCCACATACAAGGAGGAAAAAAAGGTCAGTAAAATCCATTCAGCAGCTAACATGGACACAGACTGAAAGGATAGATATAGAGTAAGGGAGGGTGGAGAAAGGTTTACCACTGGTCACACTTAAAATAAGAGTCTATGAAATGTACGGATGAGTAAGTAAGGATACAGAATAATATAAAGAAGGCAGAGATGTGAGGGAAATCTGCCATCACTGCTACTAGCAGCAGGAAGGTCTTCTATAGAAAACAACCCCAGACACCGTCAAAGACTTCCTTTCACACACTCTCATGAACGCCCGTCCGAGCCCACACACACTCACTATAACGCTCACATACACACGCAGAGAATGAAGACATAATGCACCATTGTTTGACCGGAGAAATATCTTGCTGTGTGTGTGTTCTGTGTGCGAGTATGTGTGTGTGTGGCAGTCAGTCAGCTTGTCAAGTCCTAGTGGAGTGATCAAAGCTGGTACAAACCACCCAGAGAGATCTCTCCCTTCCTCACCCATTCATCCTTCCCTTCTCACTCTTTCTATCTCTCCCTCTCTTGCTCTGATACAAAAACAGCATTGGGCTGGCTTGAGCAGCGCAGCCAATGAAATTGGTGTATTTAGTTCCAATAATTCCCAGCTGTCCCCCTACAAGCACTGAACCCTGGATGGCTGCAATGCAGCATGGGACAGGATCAGAGCATAATGGGAGACAGCATGGGAGCTCTGGCAATATCATAATGCCAAGAGTTTGCGCACACAAACACACAAACAACTACATACCATGTGAGCTCTGCTGGAGCAGCGCTATGATGCCAAGATGACACACACATGAACAAAGTCACACAATCTCCCACGTATAGACGTTCTAACACACATGTGTGCACACAAAAACCCACACACACAAAAACACCACAGGAGTTCCCTGAGAGTATTCCTATACTGCCAAGTTCATAAACACACACTCACACACCCCTCATGTGAGCGCATTCAGTACATCTATACACCTCTGCACCTACATATTCACACATACACCTACACCCATCTGCGCAGGACACAGAAAGTCACCCACATTTTTTAATTAACTATTAAGTTGAAGACTATTTAAACAAAGTAAAAAAAGTTTCATAGTATAAATGGTTGTGGTTTTTCAAAAGAGATCGCGAGTTGAACCTCAACATGCCAGAGAAATATGAGCATCTGTAACCAGAACCTAACAGCTAAACTGTAGATTCTGAAATGACTGCGGCTGCAGGCTCTGTATAATGCAGAAACACACTAAATGTTTTAGACTAAGACTGTATACAGTAGCAGCTGAATTCTAAAATCTAGCTACACCACAGCTTAGTCATCATAATAAACAAGGGGACTTTTCAGACTTTGCCGACTGATCTTGTCACCCATTCACTCCAGATCAAATATGAGAGGGCTTAGCTAATGGCTTTTTAATAGGCCGAGAGACTTCAGGGTGGGACTTAGTTACAACGCGTACACATGCACTCTCACTGGCATGAGAGGATCTCAACGAACACTCTACTCTCATTGTAAGGCCACATGACAAGTGTGCAAAAAAGTGTGTGTGTGAGTGCAAAAGGATATTTTTCCGTAATTTAATTTGGCGATGCAAAGCTAGAAGAATGATGCCTATATCACAAATAGGGTTGGGATCAAAACTCATTTAGAAAAAATATGAATAATGAAAAGTTTAAGAGGGATCAGGATGTCAAGTAGAATGACATGGATTGAATCATTTATCATGTGTGGGCTACAGTAAGTGTACATCTGAAAAATGCAGTATTTGACGTTTGTCATCATTCATCATTTGAATCCACAGCAGTTACAGCATCATTTCCACAAACACCATTTTCTAGAACAGTATTAGTCATAACCTCAAAAACAAATTAAACTAGTAAACCATACCAAACCACATATTCCACAGTGAAGTTAAATCAAGGCAACAACTGACCACAAGACACTCAATGATGCATGACCAGAAATGTTGAAGAACAGAATAATTATTTGGTTAATACACTTATTTGTATATTCAATTAAAGACTAAATGCCCACAGAAACCGTTTGAATATATCCACCTGATGTACTGAGGATTAAACCCATCACTGATGCAGAGAGAGGATCAGTTATGTACACAAAGTAACCAGCTCCCCCACAGTTAATGTCAATGTGTGTTTTGTCCCATTCAATTGAACAACCAATAGAGTGACTCTTTACACACAAATAACTGACTTCAGAGACACGAGTCAAGTCGTAAAGAACAGATAATTAACAGACAGGAACATAAGAGGCAAAAAGCGAGAGGAGATATATAAACTTTTTAAAAAGTGGAAGCAGAATAAGGGACAATGTGCAAAGTTTGAGGTTTCATCTGCCTGAAAAGCCTCAACAGTTTGAGTTTCCAATTATCTGATTTTTCTACCAGTGTCGAATTGAGTCGCAAGCTGCGGTAGCAAGGTGCAATTTATCAGATGTGGGTGAAAGCCTACTCAAATTGTGTCCCTAAATTGCAACGTATTGATTTAACAGTAAAGCAATAGAGAACGGTCATAATGAATATTGGTGGGAGTTGGTGAATGTTGTTCCCCTGGGCAACGAGAGAAAGGTGGCAGCAACATCATGTCCAATTACAGCCGAAATTCAGGAGGAAAAAAAACTTAAAGGCTAACACAATGTCGATACCAATGTACTGACTGCACTCTGTGTGGACTAGGCAACCTCAATCTCGACAAGGCTTTCAGGTGGAGAGTTAGCTATGTAATTTGAGGGAAAAGATTAAAACAACACCAAGTCTTAGTAGGGTATCACAATTATATTTAAATATCTTAATAGGGGATGAAACCTACTAAGCTCCTTTTATAAGGATTTGACACAAGAAAAATGTGTTGTGTTGAAAATGTGTTGAATTAAGAAACTTGGTAATATTTTTTTGTTTGCTAAAACATTAACAAGGTAACCACAAGGTCTGCCTGAGAAGGTCACCTAGAGTGTGATAGAGGAGTTTTCTGTCAGCATTTCCGAAAAGCAGTCTTTTAAATTGTGAATCTCACAGATCTCTTAAATGATTAAACACTTTACAAAGTTAGGATTATTTGTCTGGCTCAGTCCGCCCGTGACCTGCCTTCTCCTCCACTCACACCAGCAGCGTGTGGCTGCACGCCTATCTGCAGAAATATCACTTTAATAACCCTGCTATGATCACCGGGGGACTATGGTGCCAACACAGTAGTCTGCTAATAAACACCTTATCCTTTTCATCAGCCTCGACTTGTATGTACTGATTTATGGGGCGCTTTCTTTAAGCCAATTGTGACGAGCTGATTATATGTACGCATTTCATCTTCAACTAGGCTACATTATGTTTGCAGACAACGGGTTGTCTTCTGAGATATAATTGCCCTCATGCTCCAGGCTGCTGTGAGTGTTTGTGACTTTTGATCAATTTTCCGATCGTAGCAGTGTTGCGTCGCCGCTACATCGCGAGGCGCTCTGCAATGAGACATTAGTCGGCTAATCATGGGCTCCGCGTCCTGCCCTTCACAGCTTCCACCTTAATCTAACTGCAACCCCGGAGTTCATTTACCCATTTATAGTGCTGGAGAACAATCACTGCAATGTTCATTACTGACAGGGACTTCAGGAGTGTTGGCAGTCATATTCGTATTTATCTGTTTCTCAAGAGCAAATCAAGACCACAATTTCACACTCAGCCGTTACGAATTATGTTTCAATCGTGATAAATTACTTAGCCTATTAGTCGTTTCTCACAGGAAAACGTGGGATGCGAGTTGTGTATTTCAGTTGGCACCGCACACTACAAGCAGGCAAGGAAATGCGCAGATGGACCTGTTTTACACCTTAAGACGCTGGGTAAAGCATCCCCTCATCGGCCCAATTTAAATGGAAATACGCCACAAAAAGAAATAAAAGTAGCCTAAATGTCTGGCAGGAGCTACTTCTGCCCCCCCTCCGCCTACTTACAGGCATGCTGCCACTGCCATACAGCCGCATCTCGGCAATAAAGGAACGCTTTCATCGCTCTGAAACAAATTAAGAGTATTTTTCTTTATTTAAAAGAAGAAGCGCTGTGCAGCCTTACCTTGGGCGACTCCTCGGTGTGCAAGCAGCAGGAGGAGCAGGATCCCCGGCGTGGCGCACATCCTCACCAAGCCGAAACCCCCGTGTCCTATTCCACTTCTCTGTCCACTTTTCCCCATTACAAGCAACGCGTAAAACACATAAACACACACAACTCCTCGGTCCACGGCGGGGGCGATGAGAACCCCCCCTCCACCTCAGGGTCTGCTGATTAATCAAACGAGTCCAAAACCAAAAGATGGGTGAGTGTATAGCCTCTAGTCCCGGTGTCGGAGTCCGTGTGAAAAGGCGCAGGTTAAGCTGTGAGAAGAGCTCGGCGGTGGAAACAGCCACGGGGTCCCTTCACTCAGCGGCACTGCTGCCTCGCCACTAAGCTCTGCTTCTCTCTCCGTGCGCTCTCTCCTTCTCCACTCTCTCCGTTTACGCAGAGACAAAAATGCCACCGCCCTCTGGCTACCACACTATGTGTTTCTTTCTCTCTCCTTCACTCATGCTTCACACTTTAATAACATTGATAAATGCAAATACAGCCACAGTCATTATGTATACTCTGAATAACAAGTCTGAATAGTAATATTTGTCTTGTTTGATTAGTCGATGCTCTCCTACTTATATTCAGTGATTGGAATAACATCATATTTTATTTTAGACTTTTCCAAATATATTTCAAATGTTGAGTTTCTCAGTTTATTGTTTGTATCTCCCTTTTCTATGACTTAGTTATGCTTGTGAATTACATGTCTGTCTAGTCTCAAAAAAACGTTTTGTATCCGTCTAATGTTTGCGCGTGTACGCGCGTGTTCGCCCGTGCGCGCCTCTGATAACTGCCGGTGTGGAACATACAGGGGCCACGAGCGCTCACCGACTGATGTCTGCCCCCTGACGGCCACGTGCGTAGACATGCAAATGATGTAGGCCTACCGTCAACAGTTAATTTCTACCACGCAGTGTATCTGCTCTAATAAGTAAACTTCTGTAAAAATGCACACGACTGTAAAGGATTCTATAAACAATATGAAACCACTTTTGATTCATGATTGTAATGTGTAAGACTGCGTCCAGAATCTTTATATCAAATGGACCGTCAAATGGAGGTCACTCACCCAGCTAATGTACATTTATTTCCCACCTCAACTTTTTTTCTTTTCAAATGTATCAGAGGTGAATGGCTGAAATGTTCAAATATAAAATGTTTTTCCATTGTACAAGCAGATGTCATTATTTGCTACCATAACCAAGTAATTAAGCTATATAGCCACCTTCTTTAACCCTGGTGACCGCAGGTTTGTTTTACAGTTGCCATATTTCCACACACTCATGATAGCACAAGTGGCTTTACAAGTACAATTGTCATGTTCCCAAATAGAGGAATTAAATCTGATATACCATTTCTCTTACAAGATAAGTATTTACCACATTTGTTTTACAACAGTGTCACCTTGAAATGTTTGACTACTTAAAAAAAGTTAAGTGACTGATAAAAACAAAAAATTCCCTACATATTTGTGTGGGCCCTCGCCAGACCAGCGCACGGACGCACACACACACGCACACGCACACACACACAAACTCTCCACACTGTTGCTGCACAGTCATTTGAGCAGCACAGCCTGGATCGTGCATTGTAAATGGCAATAGTAAAATATGTGCTTGGTGCCATTTGTCACCACAGCAGCCCAACAGCTCAGTGACTGCCACTGGAAGTAGCTGCTGCCCACAGGGACCTGTAAAAGCCTTTTTATTTTGCCACTTTATTGAGAATGGGAAAGCAATACGTTACACAAGAAACATATGGCACGCTTGGTTATGGATCAGCACTTACACCAGCGACAGTCACTGGCAGTGTGGGTTTTAATGTGGTAGTCCAACACATATAGACACACATACATTCTCTATGTACTGCCAATGACTGAAATGCAATATGTAAGTAGTGTAGCAGGCAGATTATTATAAGTTTGTTCACGAGTTCGACAAACCACTTTTCATTATACTTAAGGCCCCAAACAAGTCCAAAACAAATGCACTGATTTTATGTTAAATGTTAAGCTGGGTCCTCCTCACGTTTCACAGTCAAGATATCCATTTAAAAGAAATTGTGCAAGTGAAAGGGGCATGCCGAATAACACTTGAACTGAAACAGTACCCAATTGCAGTGTGTGTGTGTGTGTGTGTGTGTGTGTGTGTGTGTGTGTGTGTGTGTGTGTGTGTGTGTGTGTGTGTGTGTGTGTGTGTGTGTGTGTGTGCATCTGCCACACAGCACACCAGCTCTGCTTTTAACTAAACTCTCAGAGGGCTATGTCATATTATTTTCACATTCCTTTTTCTTTGAAAGTGAGGATCATCCAAGACCATCACTTTATTCATGTTCATCATCATTATAGAGATGATATACAGTATACATGATAGGATATATTTTCATGCTGGTTTCCTGTGCCTCTATTCCATAGCATCAAAGATGCAGTGATAATGAGAAGGAGAAACAGAGGAAGGGATTAGAAGGAATCCCCACCTTGATAAAGCTGAAAAGGGAAAAGTGAATTATATGAAACATATTTAGCTTTACTGCTTTTATGTAATTAGTCTACTGTTGCTAGTGTATGTTATTGATGCACAAGCTTATTATTAATGTCAATAGAAAGGTATAATATGATGGGCCGTGTAGGCCAAAATTCAAACTAACCTTGGGCACACACTAATGAAAGCATCTGGCCTTGCACACACACTACTGAAATACTCACTACTACTGAACACCTCACACACACACAACTGAAAAGTAAACCTCACACACATACTACTAAAAACGAACCTCATACACACGCAACTGAAAATTAACCTCACACACACGATTGAAATCCTCTCACATTCACTACTGAACACCTCACCCATTTCTACTTTTGGGGAAATTAAGGGGAACGTCATTTAGACTAAATAGACTACCTAGAACACATTTCTGACAAGTAACCCCCCCTAGTGTCAAATATCTGCGCTTCAATGGTAAAGTAACTCTTATTTATAACTTAATTAACGAGGATGATTTTTTTGGTTTACATTTGTTTGAACATACTTTGAATTGAAGAATAAAGAATATGTTAACTAAATATAATTGAATCAGCTAAATTAACTGACCAGATCATAATCTTATTTCTAATTGTGCATATATGTCACTCCGGGTTTACTGTGAATGTTTAGGGCTAAAGTCCTGATGTGACACCAGTGTCACAGCAATATTTATGGCATTTGTTTCATATCCATTTAATCAAGAAATGTTTCCACAACAGGTTAAATGTAATCAGAATCAGAATACCTTTATTCGTCCCACAGAGGGGACATTTAAATTTGTTACAGCCGAAAAGAGCTGAAGACAGCTTAATGTTTAACAAATGGCATGTAAGCATTTTTATTCTTAAATGGCTTGAATGTTAACTTTAGCAACAAAAAACCTTTCCAAATGGAGCTAGTTCTGTCACATGTGTTAGCCTGGCACATGGACATCTTGGACATGTTGTTATGGGAACACAAAAGCAAATGACAAGGACCATGACCCACCAGACTGTTCAGGGTGTGTCACTTAGGGACTTCATGAGATAAAAAAAGGCTGAAGCTGTATAAGGAACTTTCCAGAACATTTACATTTCATGTGACACCTGTGTCTTAGCAATTCTGTCTGCCTTCCGTGTTGCACCATTAGGACCCACTGATATAAAATGCTTAACTGCCTAAATTGCAACTATGCACTTTTTGGTGGGCTAAGCCCCAACTTGACATATTTTTGGCTTCATTTATAGTGCCTGAATGTAAGTTTAAATATTATGCAATGCAAAGTTTTTCTTGGCCTACATTACCGTTATAGAAGGAAAGATAACAGCGATAGTTATGTTTCAGAATAACCTTTATTGGAAATTGTTAGAACAATCTCACTCGTCACAGGCTTGAGCTTCAACCTCAGGATCCATGTATCTGTGATCCTCTCCAGAATGGAAGTAGTCGTCACATACAGAGCATCAACTAGTTCCTGAGCAGTGTCCTTCACGCTGATATCCAAGAGAGGGAGTTACACAGTCACAAGATGGAGGAATAGAAAGCAGTATTCAATGTTTACTTCAGATTAGCTCCACGTCAGAAATGATCATGCTTGTCATATGTCTATCTCCATAGAGGCTGAATCATCATGTTAATCACATAGCTATCATATGCCTCAAACAGTCCTGATGCTCTTTTGGTAAAGTAACTCAAAAGTAGGCTAATATAAAAGTAGTGTAACTCATTACATTTCAGAGACAGTAATATTGTAATGTAATGCAATTTGGAAGTAACTTGCCCAACACTGCAGATAATCCAGTCATCTCGTTGCTGCTTTCGGGCTTTCGGGCATATTTTTGGAATTATTGTTTGCATTACTTTCTGCTGACACTAGGTGGGTCCTGTGCCCACCTGCCCCAATGACGAGTCGCCACTGGTAATAATATAAATAAAAACAACACGGTTTGGGTTTGTTTGTTTAATATGATGAACGTTAACCAGGAAGCTTCAATAATTAACTCCAGCTCAACAAACCATATTGCAATATCTACGTTAACGTTATTTCTGGAACCAACCACGCATCTCTGCTTGTCTAGCAGACATCTCTCGATGGATGTCTTCTCACCACCTCAAGCTGAACCTTGACAAGACTAAGCTGCTTTTTCATCCGGGAAAAGAGTGTCCCACTCTTGACCTAACAATCAACATTGGCCCCTCTGTTGTTTCCCCGACTCAGACTGCAAGGAATCTGGGTGTGACCCTATATAACAAACTGTCCTTCACTGCAAACATCGCTGCTACAACCCGCTGCTGCAGATACACTCTTTACAACATCAGGAGGATACGTCCCCTCCTGACCCAGAAAGCGACGCAACTTCTGGTCCAGGCTCTCGTCATCTCACGCCTTGACTACTGCAACTCCCTCCTGGCTGGTCTACCTGCATGTGCCATCCGACCTCTGCAGCTCATCCAGAATGCAACGGCTCGTCTGATCTTCAACCTTCCTAAATTCTCCCACACCGCTCCTCTGCTCGCTTCACTGGTAACTGCTAGAATCCACTTCAAGACACTGGTACTAGCGTACCATGCTGTGAATGGATCTGGCCCTTCCTACATACAGGCAGTGTTGTGCTAGTTACTGAAAACCAGTAACTAGTTACCATTACTAGTTACTTCATTTCAAAAGTAACTCAGTTACTTTACTGATTACTTACACCAAAAAGTAATGCGTTACTGTGAAAACTTTTTTACAGTAACTTTTTCGTTACTTAAAAAAAGGGCTCCCATTAATGCCCTTATAGCCTTCATTTCAGTACTGTTATTGCATTGGAGAATAATACAATCTGTTGATCAACTTGACATGCATTATGCAATCTGGATTGCATCAATATTAGCTGGCTTTCCATTTTTGTATATTCTTTCTCCAGGTAGTTGGAAAAAGTTTTCCGTCCCATATGCCGTCCGGACATGCTATCATGCTAACTAGCTCCCTGAAAGCGGGTGACTCCACTGTAGCAATAGCCTGCATGTGTTCTACAACATACCGTGCAATGGCTTTTATCGACTTTTCCCTGGATAACAGTCCTTTGGTTAAAATCCAGCCGCTGTTGCTTATGTGGAGGTGGAGTGGCGTCGGCTGAGTCTGGGTCGGTAGTTACTAGCTTCGTCCCAGCATGTTGTTTTTGCAGATGTTTTAAGAGATTTGAATTACTGGTTTGGGCAGTAGATAGGCTCTTTGACCCGCCAAGACACAACTTACATTTAACAGAAACTTTCTTTTCTTTGTGCTCGACAAAAGTGAAATAGTGAGAATATCTCCAGGTGGAGAAACTAGACTTGAGCTCCGCCGCCGCCATGATAGTCTTGTTAGTAAACAACACAAACACGCCCACACGTCTCTGCATGTGACACAGGAAGTATCTAAGTACATTTACTCAAGTACTGTACTTAAGTACAGTTCTCATCTCTGTTCGCCTGGCTGTTGACTATATAGTAACGCACCATGTAGTAACGGTAACTGAGTTACTGAATAAAAAAATTAATGCGTTAGAGTACTAGTTACTGCTAAAAAATAACGGAGTTACAGTAACGCGTTACTTTTTAGTCCCAACACTGCATACAGGACATGTTAAACCATACACCCCAGCACGTATACTCCGCTCTGCATCGGCCAAACGGCTCGCTGCACCTGCACTGCGTGGGGGACCCAAGTTCCCATCAGCAAAAACACGTGGGTTTGCTATCCTGGCTCCAAAATGGTGGAATGAGCTCCCCATTGACATCAGGACAGCAGACTAAAAACTCATCTCTTTCGACTCCACTTCGAGCAATACAATTACTAACAAAGCACTTATATACTAGCAAAGGACTGGCTTACCTAAAGCCAGTTGAGTAGCACTTGAAATGTTTTGGCTCTATGAAACCTGATGTGCTTATATGATTCTGTTTTCTTCTAGTTTGTATCTTCTTGGTCGAATGCACTTATTGTAAGTCGCTTTGGAATAAAGTGTCAGCTAAATGCAATGTAATATAATGCAACTGGAAATGTGAGATTCATAATTTTTAAATACACAGATCTTATAGTGAGGTTAATCTCATATACAGTATGCTGGTCTTCAACACTACTGTGACGCTAGCTGTCTGCATCGTCGAGCATAGCTAATTTAAATTAACAATAATAATGCATAGTTACCTAATTAGCACACTAACGAGGATGACCTTATTTTACTAACGTCACACAGAAGCCTTTTGTTCTACAGTATAATCCTTATTAATATTTCACACTTCTCTATTATAACTTGGATGCTACGGATAGCATCATTAGCACAGATGTAGCTTAGCTGAATAAAAACACCAGTAAGAAATAAAGCGCTTGAATTTCACTTACCTAAGAAACTGCATTCGTGGACGGTCTGTTTTAGCCGCAGAGCCATAAGATAAGTCTGATATTGCAATGATGAATACTCCACCAGGCATCAACACAACAAACACGTCCGAGTTCAAGTTGTGTTCTCCGGATCAGCTAAGCCCCTGTAGCAGCCTGGAGCTAATGAAGCTAACGGGGCTAACGGAGCTAGAGAGACCACTAGCAGTACTTCCGTTTCATTACAATGACTTCCGTTACAGCAAGAATCCCCCTCATACACATA